>NC_091068.1:79041841-79350910 GCF_000393655.2 Nicotiana sylvestris | reverse complement strand
TTCTTCTTTGGAAAAATACAATAGGGATGGACAGGGAAAAAATAAAGAACGAACAGGTTGAATATACCTAGATTCCGAGGGGAATGTTCAGTCTCGTGAGCTTTTGTGCTGGTACTAGAACCGCATGCTGTCTACCTAGATTCTTCTATATAGTTCACGAACCCAAAGAAAACAACACCTTGTGATCCTTCTTCCAACTTTAATTTATTGTCTCCTATACGAGAGACTGATTTAAGAGTTGAATTTCATGAGTTTTTATAGTGATCTTAACTTAATAGGTGTATAATAATTGAATTCTCAGTTAAATAATTTTATATATTTAGACTTGTCAATATATATGCAACAACAACAACAACATATATAATGTTGTTGTTGTAGACTTGTCAATATATATGCAGAGAATGAATAAAAAAATCTATTGAATTCACATGAATTATAGTAACTTACGTGCTAGATCCGCCCTTGGCCACATGGGCTATATACCAATTATAGATGCAATTTATTTGTATGTTGTGTTGTGTGCTTTGAGGCTGTTGATTAGAATAGAAAGTTTCAAAAGAATTAGGTTCGAATAAATTTTCTGAGATCCTCTTTGTTTTGAACTATAAACATGGGAATGGCTAAAATAGCACTTTGATGTGTTTCACACCTATATAACATTCTTTTGTCCATTTAATCTGTTTCTTTAATCAAAAGATTTGGTTAAAAAATGTTTGTACTTTTAAAAAACTAAGGCATGAACTTTTTGGTCAATACCACTCAAGTATCAAATTGTTTTCTTGTTTACTTATATATTTCGCCGAACTTTTTTTTTGCCAAAAGTTTTTTTTTTTTCAAAGGTATTTTTTTTCCTCAAAGGTATTTTTTTTAAAGTTAAGGTGTTTGGTTAAACTTTAGAAAGAAAAAAATATTTTTAGTAGAAGCAATTTTTGAGAAGCAGAAAAAACAGCTTCTTTCCAAAAGCATTTTTGAAAAAAATACACTTAGAAGTAATTTTTTAAAGCTTGACCAAACACTTGCCCAAAAATATTTTTCAAATTAATTAGGCATATAAATTGCTTCTTACGAAAAATACTCTTTTGAAAAACACATTTGAAAAAATATTTTTTAAAATAAGCTGATTTTAGAAACTGATCACGCCCAACTATGCCTTATAGAAAGGACAATGCGGACGTTGCAAATATAACCTGAGTATTCTGCCCAGAGTCGAATCCACAGAGAATTAACCTATCAATCACTATCTTTAGAACTACTAAACTCTTGAGAACCAATTTCCCCAAACGTTTGAATCACAGTTGATGGTGTCTTCAATAACTAAAATTGCACGTAAATAAACAGTTGTAAACTAAGGATGCTAAGGTTGTAAACAATAATGAGAAGACACTAAGGTAATGACTTCCCCTATTGATGGAATCCCTTCTGTTTATGCGTCATACAAATTTACCAACACACCTCTATCAATCATGAACACTTTTCTTACCGTAAATCTCTCCCGAGTAATCACAGTAATATACTATTGCACTCTCCCGAGATACACTAGCTAGCTTTAATTAACACAGTTCACTTAAGATTGCACCCAAGGCTTCGTTATCCCTAATCCCGCCTTTAAACCCGCAGTTATAGATCCCTCTTATACTTTGGGAGTGGTGTTGTTCAACAATAACCTAAATATGCACTCTCTCCCGAGTTATGCACACTAAATAGGCACAGCTAATTGAGGATCCTGTCAATTAACTACAACATACACAAAGTTGAACAAATAAAGATTGAGACTAGCAATTTGTATTCACATAAACAAGAAGTTCATCCCCAAATAGGTTCCATCAAAACCTTAGACAAAAGATTTAGCTACTCATAACTATGGGTAAATAAACTAAAACAATATTCATCATAAAACTTGCAAGAAAAATAAAGAGAAGAAGAAACCAAGATGTTTTGGGTGATCTCTCACACTTGTTCTTCTTCCAAAAATACTCTCCAAAACAATACATCCTCTCTTGGGCGGAGTCTAGTGTTTAAAATAGAGTTTTGGGCTAAAAATCCCGTGTTTTGCACTTTAGTCCCTGAAATTTCCGCCTCCTGCCGCGGTTCTACCGCGGTCGCGGTCAAACCGCGGTCAAACATGGCCTCTGATTCTTCAATTGTTTGTGTCTGTACTCTGCCGCGGTTCTGCCGCGGTCTCGATGAAACCGCGGTGTTTCATCCTGTTGCGTTTGGAATTTGGGAAACCGCAAAACATGAAAGTTGTAGCCCTTTGAGTTATCTGTCCAAACATATATTATGGAGCCAAAATGGAGTTTTGAGTAAAAAGTTATGTGCATTTTACTAGACAGTGCACAATATGCCTCATCGAGTCTCCGTTTGTTCTCAACTATCAAATTTGACCCCCGAACACGATCCTGGCTTAATTCCTTGAGC
The DNA here is from genome assembly GCF_000393655.2 of Nicotiana sylvestris. Classification (NCBI taxonomy): domain Eukaryota; kingdom Viridiplantae; phylum Streptophyta; class Magnoliopsida; order Solanales; family Solanaceae; genus Nicotiana; species Nicotiana sylvestris. The sequence continues at coordinate 79,348,492 of NC_091068.1, read as the reverse complement.
TTTTACTCAGATTTCAAAGCTTAAAATCACTTAAATTCATTCCATAACATCTATAGCTCGTAATCACACCTACAAGGCATAAAACACATAATTAGTGCAAAACACTAGCGATTAAAGCGCAAACTCAACTAAAGTGCAGTAAATTAGAGTGTAATAATCAACTAAAATACGTAATTATAGCCTATCATCAACACCCCACACTTAAACTATTTCTCTTCCTCGAGTAATCAAACTACACTTTATATAGATATGACCTTTTTAAAGCAATTTTCCTAACTCATCACACCAAGAATATTTAAAATAGACTAAGCACAAAAGCGTAACATCTTCACCTCAAGATTTGACTCACAAGTACCACGCATTATTCACAACTCACCCACTTACTCTAATATAGAGGTCACTGACATTATCTTTCCTTCATGAATCAAGTGCCCTTACACAAAAAAAAAGAGTGGTTCCACACAATAAAATTTAAGAACACTTAGGAACTCAAGATGGAAAGAATTCACTCACTCTCAGAAATAATATTCATATGCCACAAAAGATGCACCATAAGCTTGCCCGTAGTGTACTACTCCACTAATCGAGCTCATTCAATCTAGGATCAATTAGGACTTTATTTGATTGTAATGTAGGCTGTAAGCACGTGATTTTTGCCCTATGAAAGAATTACTCCCAAAAATTCAAAATAAAACAATTTTCCTTTGTGTGCAATTTTTGTTATTTTGTGGTATTTTTGTATAATTATTTGTATTTTTATGAGTGCATGTTTATTTGTTTTAATTAATAAAAATATAAAATATATCACATTTTCATTTAGTATTTAATTAAGTTTGTTTTACAAAAATAAAAATCACAAAAAATAGGAATTTTTTGCATTGTTAGCATTTAATGTCAAATTATGCAATTTTTATTTTAATTGGTGTTTAATTGTGTATGATAATTGTTGTTAGGAGTTTAATTAGTATTTTTGGAGTTAATTTAGTTTGTAACTCAATTTAGAATTTTAGTTTTATCAAAATATATATAATAATAATAATAATAATAATAAGAACAAACTCGGATTGGGCCAATTTTCGGAATTAAAAATAGGCCCAAAACACTTCTACCCAACCCAAAACAATATCAGACCCACACCCATGACCCATACCCTACTTGGTCCATGACCCAAAGACCCTACCTATCTTACATTTCATAAAAAACAAACTAAAAAAAAAACCTAAACCTAAACTAAACCCATCCGCCACCCCCTCTCTTCTTCTCCAAAACACTTAACCTAAAAGCCACCAGCTCCTCTCTTCAATCGCTGCTGCCTCCCCCCACGTCGATACACACACACGCACACACCTTCGAGATCCATAATCGACATCCATGGCAGCAGCACTAACAACCCTCCACGACCCCACTGCTTCACGTCGCCTTCTGCTTCACGTCGTCCAGCTGCTGCTCCCCGTCGTCCAGCTGCTGCTCCTCACCGACCTCACTCCCCGTCGACCATGGCAGCAGCGAATCCAGCTGCTGCCGCTGCTACTCCTCACCACCAAAACCCCGCTGCCCAGCTGCTCCTCACGTCGACCATGGCAGCAGCAAATCCAGTTGCCGCCGCTGCTGCTCCTCGACGCCTCACCACCCTCGTCCCTCCATGCTAATCCACCACAGTCCAAACGACCAGCTTCTGCTTCGTCCTTTTTCAATGCTGACAAACAGTCCGTTCGACCTCCAATAGTTCAAGTCCGAGTTTCGACTTGGGTTCGTTCAAGTTTCAGATTTTTCTTTCAAGATTATTTAGTTCATTCGATCTATTTTCTGTTATTGTTTTTGGTATTAAGTGTTGTTTTTAATCTTGTCTTGTTCATTATTTCTCCTTCTTCTTCAAGACCTTTTTATTTGGTCAAAGTTTTTCTTCTGTTTGTTTGAGTGTGCGTTATAAGCTACATTCGATTTAAACAACTTCGTCGAATAGTTAGTTTACGACTGCTTTGTTTGGACGAGTACAACCTGAATCTTTTCGTTGGTCTGTTTTGATGCTTGAATCATTTGTGTGAATTTGACTTAAGGATTGGTTGTAGCTGTGTAGTGATTTGGTGTAGTTGTAAATCAGAAAGGTTTAAATACAGATTGTTAAGAGTGAGGGCAAGGCAATAATTATAGGGGGTTTTTAGGGGTATTTTTGGGTGTTAAAAGATTTAAAATGTTTAGTGTTAGTAGTCTGCCAGTTGAATATTCAGTGTACAATTAAATTAATGAATTATTTAATGAAAAGGGAATTAGTAGTGCAGAATACACCTTGTCTGGTATCTTTAAGGGTGGGAAATCAGAAAATAAGCATGTGATTAATGATAAAAGTGTACAGATGCACATGAGAGGGAATATACAGGCTGAAAGTGAAAAACTTTGAATAAATAATGTTTAGTTCTAGCCTATAAATAGGAGGAGTTGATATAGAAGGAGGACTGAAAAAATTCAGAGAAGAAAAATTTTCAGAACTCAAAAGGGAGAAATAGACTAATTTTTCAGAACTAAAAATCAGTCTTTGAAGCTAAAAACTGAAAGTGAGGTCCTTTTCTTTACCACTGAAGTCGGAACTTTGTTACTGCCTCTGTGGGATTGCGTTTAGTGCTACTGATTTTCAGTCAGGCTTTCCGGGGTTTTTCAGTTTGGTTCTGACCATTGTTACACTGGTTATTGCTGGTTTTTGTTACTGTTATTTGCTGTGGGATTCTGTTGCTGTGCTACTGCTGTACATTGTTGCTCCTGACCTCTTTTCTCTCTATTTGTAATTCGAATTCCAGGTACACATTCGAATCTTGTAGTGATAAAGCTTTGAAGTTGAAATGCAACAATAAAATCCAACCGCTTCAATAAAGTAGATAGTAGACAATCTGGTCTATTTAGTTTTTCTTTGTGAACTGTTTTAATTTTTTTTGTATAATTGGACTGAAAAGAGAAGGAATTGTATAAATGGTCATGCGCTGATATAACATGAACCTTTCAATTTTGTTAGATTAATGGGGTAAATCATGATAAGTAGCATATCTCTAGTTAGTTGTTTGTTTTCATGCATATATTCAAGTAGTCCACAAACGAGATAGAGTACTTAGTCAAAACCCGATTAGTATTTCGTTTAGATGGTTAAAACTAATTTCCATTAATCCTCTTAAGTGATTATACTCTCATCAGTATTGGCATTAATTCATGTTACAAATAATCTCACATAGATAGATTGTGGACTTGATAAAAATGTAAATGTAAGGTGGTTAGGTAGTGTCAACATTATAGTTCCAATAATAATAATAAAAATAAATAAATAAATAAATAAAGGTCGTAGTCGATAATTTTATGTATTAATAATTAAGTATACTTACACTAATGTAGAGTAGTTTCAATAAGCATTTAGAATAGTTAAATTGCGAATCCATTAGGGTTAATGAATTAGTCTATAGCTTTGATCATTTAGTTAACCTCACCACAGTTAAAAATGGCTAATTGTAGTAACGTTAGTCAATCTTGTACATTTTTTATATACATAATTCCATTTTTAGTAATATTAGCTTATGGAATAAGGCGCGAAACAATTTTCCATTTTTACAAGTTCAAGTACAATTTTCGTTAGCATCTGTTGTAATCTATTAATTAAATAAGTTACGGTTTTTTTAGCATGTAATTAACCAGGATTTTTCTTTATTTAGAGACAAATAAAAATAGAAATGTAGTTACTTTCTTTTTTTTTTTTTAAAATAATAAATAAATGAGACGAGCTTCGTCAAATAAAAACAAAAATAATAATAATAAAAAAAAACTGCAGGACCCTCAGTAAAGGTTTAAGATTTTTTTTTAGAAGTCGGGAAAGGCCGTTTAGCGAATTTCACGGCCCTCCCAAAAGATAATAACGCGCTAGAATCTTTAGGCGCGGCTTTAGTAAATTACATTCTCAATATGGGTGGGCATTTTATGCGGCCCGAATCCAAATCCTAAAACGTTGAATAGAGTGTGCCTATGATTGCGGGTTCATCTGATGCGGCGCAATCCGAAAACATACTTTAAACGGCGTTCACTCTCTCGAATAAATATGTATATGTAAAAGCAGTAAAGAGTAGAATCAGCACATAGGTTATTCATGTAAAAATCAGATAATAGCTAAATGCAACAGTTGAGCGACCGTGCTAGAACCACGGAACTCGGGAATGCCTAACACCTTCTCCCGGGTTAATAGAATTCCTTATCCGGATTTCTGGTTTGCGGACTGTTAAACAGAGTCATTCTTTTCCTCGATTCGGGATTAAATTGGTGACTTGGGACACCCTAAATCTCCCAAGTGGCAACTCTGAAATAAATAAACAAATCCCGTTTCGATTGTCCTTTAATTGGAAAAACTCCTTCACCCCTCGCGGGGGCGGAAAAAGGAGGTGTGACAGCTCTGGCGACTCTGCTGGGGACTTGGAACCCAGAATCTCTGGTTCAGGGTTCAGAATTCGAGCTTGGAATAATTGTTGTATTCAGCTTTATCAGATTTTGTTACATGATCTGTGCATATTGTGCTAACTGACTGCTTTTACTGCTTTGATATTTTGTGAACTGTATATAAGCTGTGCCGAAACCCATCTCCTCTCTGAGTCTTCTGAATTGTGAAGAAGGGTGTACGGTGTACGACTTCTTTTCTGTCTAGTGTCAAGTCCCAATTTAGAACGAGGTTTGGATAAGTCGCAAAGCCGGTGAAGCTTCTGTTTTCCCGGACTGCCGCCTCCTCCTCGACTCGAGTTGTCCGCTCGGGTAAGCCAGGTCTAGAACAAACACCCAAGTTTTGAACCTAGAATAACTCAGCCTCATGCCAGATCCCTAGTAGGAATGCTTGTTTGCTTCATGTGCATTTTGACTTAAGGGACTCAACACAGGGGTTGGGTCCGTCTAGGGCTAGCAACCTGAAACGGAAAGACCATCCTGATGCATCCTAATTGTTTTCTGTGCATTTATTTGCTCGGGCCTGGATGTTGACCGGTTTTTGAATTTCGGGAATGTTAGAAAATTAAGAAAAAGAGAAAAATAGCAGTTGGAGAGTTAACTGATTGTTTTGAAAAAAAACCAATGCCCAAGTATTGTCGGAACTCTGGAAAATAAAAAAAAAGTTTTATTTTTAATGGTTTGTTTTACTAAAAAAAAAAAGAGCAAATGAAAATAGGAAAAAGAGAGTGTTTCATTTTTGGAAATTGTTTGCTGAAAAAAAAAAGGAAAAAAAGTTGTTTTTGGTTCGAAAAATAGGCTGTTATATTGTTTGTTAAAAAAAAAAGATTTTTTTTTATTGGAAAATAGGTTGTCTGTTGAAAAAAAAAAGAAAAAAAAGGGGTCTTGTTTTTAAAAGTAGTTTTTTTTTATATTTTTGCTTATGAAATGTCAAAAATGAAAATGAAAAAGAGTCCTATTTTAAAATAGTGCGGTTAATTCGCCCGAGCTACGCTAGTTTGTTTCTCACCGGATGTGAGATACGTAGGCAACCCTCATCGGGTCCAACTTCCCTTTTACGAAATATAGTCCGAAAATGCCAAAATTTTAATAGTCGTCATAAATAAGTCGGGCGATGCCGTTTTTGTCGAAAATAGCCGAATGTTCTCTAGAGGAACACCGGAAGATTGACTTTACATAAACGGACACCTTGGGTCATTCTTTTTAGGATTTTGACCGGTAGACTACACAACCTTAAAATCTTCGCTTCCGAAGTGCTGAAAGGTCGTGTTTGAAATCAAGTTTTTTATTTTTCCCAATTTGAAAACACACAAAACAACATATAAATAGTTTTATTTTTTGATTCGAATAAAAGTCTTCTTTTTTCTTTCTTAATCACCTTAATAAATGTGCAGGATGAGCACAAATCAAATCAAACCGTTCTCAGTCTTTAGCAAGGTCCCTCTGCAGCTCCACATGTGGTGGAATGATTTGGGAAATGATAGTAAGAAAATAGTGGAAAGAATTTTGGGAGGCCTCGTCAGTCTGTTAGATATCAAGCCAAGGACGGACGTCATTGAAGCTTTAATACCATTCTGGGATCCAACCCGTAATGTATTCCGCTTTGCAGACTTTGAGCTTACACCTACATTAGAGGAGATTGCGGGTTATGCAGGTTTGGATGGAAAATTGAGGGGGCAATATTTTCTTTCTCCTAGACCAGTGTCTCCACATGGGTTTTTGAATTTGCTACACATTAGTCGGAAGGTACAAGATGACGATTTGTCGAAAGGTTATTGTGCTCTTCAATTCTTATATCAGCGGTATGGTACTCCTCAGGGTTTCGAAGAACCGAACCTCGGACTAACTCATGGTGGGGACGGAAACAAGTGGGAGGCAAGACGTACTTTGGCATTCATAACAGCCTTCTTGGGAATCATGGTTTGTCCCCGCAAAGATAAGAAAATAGAGATATGCCTTGTAGGGATGGCTGATGTTGCAATCAAAAAAACTAACAGTACTGTGGTCCCTTTGGTTTTGTCCGAAATCTACCGAGCCTTGACTATATGCCGAGAGGGAGGCAATTTCTTCCAGGGATGCAATTTACTACTCCAGCTGTGGATGCAAGAGCACCTCTATCACCGAGCAGGATACATGAATCACGGGTTGACCGGAAAAAACTGTATCAGTGGTTGTGAGAAACGGATGATAGGCGTTGTATTCCCCGAAGGTGTCGAAGCATGGCTTGCACGATTAAGTTCAATGACGGCCGACCAAATTGAATGGGCATTTGGGTGGTTGCCTGATACTGAGGTGATATACATGTCGGCCGAGGAATGTCACATTCTTTTGATAGGAGTGCGTAGTATCCAACCATATGCTCCTCATCGGGTATTGTGCCAGCTAGGAAGATTTCAGGTAATTCCCACTGATGAAGATCTAAGCAAGCACGCCATTGAATTAAGCCCAGGAGTCGTATTCCTCGAAGAAAAAATTAGAAAGTTGTGGCACGAATGTAGATTCCTGGAGCCCAAGACTATGGTTCGAGAATTGGCTAAGGGTGAGGTAGACCCAAAATACAATGCTTGGTTCGGTAAAAGGTTCCAGATTCATCCGAGACCTGCTAAAAGAGCTCATGTACAACAATTTACGGATGATTCGCAAGAGCAGTGGGGTTGGTTGGCAAGAGAAAAAGGTTACCGGGTTGAAATCGGGAAGCTGAAGCAACAAGTTGAAAGGCTTATATTTGAGAACCGCGTGCAAGTCGCCTCAGAACAAGGTGAAAAGAATAAATTAACCAAAGAAAACCAGGCACTAAAAGCCCGAATTCGCCAAGTCAGTAAGAGTAACAACGACCGACAGAAACGTCGCTCCGATGAAAGGTTGATAACAGAGCTGAGAAATCAAGTCGGCAAAAGCCGAGAGGACTTGAATAGATCCGAGGCTTGCATAGCAAGAATGCGGGTCAGATGGGAAAAAGGGATAATGGCACGGAGGAAGCATCTACAACAAGTCATAGGGGATTATGAAATAAGCATTGGACTATTAAGAGAGACAAACTCCACTCTTCAAGAGCAGGTCTTTAAACAAGCCCGAGATGCCCGGGCAGATAGAAGGCGCTGTTATGATTTGATGGCCATAATGGAAAAACGAATGGAGAGGTTTCAGGATCGACTCGCTGACAATGCTCAAATGCTGGGGCTAAAGAACCGGCAAATAGAACAACTGTTCAGGGAAAGGGATAACATCCGGGGAAGGATTGATGATATTGGGCACTACATATACATGAGATGCCTAACATGTGAGCAAATACCTCGTGATACCCTTCTTGTCTCCATCATGGGCTACGTCCATCGGATCATGAATGAGTTGAAGAGCTTGGAGAGGGGTCTTACACCACAACCCGCGAAAAGTCCGAATGATGCCTCGCGAGTACCTAAGTTGAAAGCTTTAATGTGTCCCTAGTTCAAGTCTGCACTTGTTTGTTTTTCAGAGTCTGTTGTTTACCCCTATGTTCTCTTCAAACATTGTTAATAATGTAGAGTCTGTATTTCGTTTGTTTTCTTTCAAATAACAGTTTGTAATAGCATATTTGGGTAATAGAATGTAAAATTGGATATTTATTTTACGGATGCATGAACTACGCCTGGTCTGATTCGTGCGGGGTCACGATACGTAGGCAATCTCTATAGGATTCGACTTTAATTCTAAAAAAAAAGAGAGAGAATAAGAAAAGGAAGGTCCCTGAAACACTCGAAAGAGGCACCAAATAAAATAAGCCGGATGACGCATGCGGTCAGAGCAAAAGCATGTTAGAAATGGTTAACTGCCTAAGAACATTGCATCCCCCAACGTGCAATTACAATATCTGTTAAGACTCTAACACTAACAAGTTTGTTGTTTTTCCAATCAATACCAGTTAGTTTGTTAGAGCGTACTGGCACCATACCATTATCAAACAAGATCGAAAGGTCCTATACCAGAAAGCATGACTAGGTCAGACAACAACGTTAAGTCAGAAAAGACAACCAATCAGATGCTGAAGGAAGCCCTGGAGAAAATGGAAAAAATGAGGCTGGAAATGAATGAGATGCAGATAGCCTTAGCTAGAGCCCAGAAGGGGCAGGAACTACCCGTTACTCCTACCCTCCAACCAGTACACACGCCGGAATACCCCTCCACCGGCCCTTCAACGAGTTTCCCAAGCCATCACTACTATCAGGGAAGAGAGGCTTATGATCCCCAAGCTCCACCACCCAATCAAAACCCTCCTCCACCAAATGTTCCCGTCTTTATGGCACCTCCCCCAGCCCCATTGCACAGATTATCCAGTGAGCCACTGTTTCAGGCTCACGACACACAATATTACCCCCCTGAATTCACATTCAAAGCACCCGAGCCGCATACCTATAATCCCCACTTTAAGGTCCCGACGGAGATTGAAAAGCTGGCTAAAAGCCCAGAGCAGGACGAAATGATGCGGAAATTTAAAAGCCTGGAGCAGTCCTTCAGGAACATACACGGGTTAGGCAACCAGGTCAGCGTGGCCTACAAGGATCTATGCCCTTTCCATGACGTTCAATTACCAGCAGGGTTCAAGATGCCCAAGTTCGATTTGTACGAGGGGCATGGCGATCCTATGGCACATCTACGGGTCTTTTGTAGCAAAATGAGGGGAGCAGGGGGAAAAGATGAGCTACTGATAGCTTACTTTGGCCAGAGTTTGAGCGAGTCGGCACTAGAGTGGTATACAAGACAAGATCCGAGCAGGTGGTACACCTGGGATGATCTGGCACAGGCTTTCGCAGGACACTTCCAATACAACCTTGAGATAGTCCCGGACCGTCTCACATTGCTAAAGTTTGAGAAGAAACCCGGAGAGAGCTTCCGGAAATTTGGGTTCCGATGGAGAGAACATGCAGCCAAAGTTGATCCTCCAATGAGAGAGGGAGAAATGGTAGATTACTTTCTACAAACTCTAAAGCCAACTTACTTCGGTCACTTGGTGACGTCAGTTGGCAAATCATTAAATGAAGTGGTGAAAATGGGAGGAATGATAGAAGAGGGACTTAAGTCCAATAAGATCCTGAGTTACTCAGCAATCAAGGCAACGACTCAGGACATTCAGAGCGACGCGGGAGGTGCGCTCGGAAAGAAAAGGAGAGAGGAGGTCACGACAATAGAGGCCGGCAATTGGTCCAGATCTAGAGGTCCTTCCCCTCATTACCAACCCAGACCCCATCATCTAAACTACCCACACATTCCAAATTACCCTCCACAACCCTACTACCCACCACAAGAACAACATTTCACCGTCCATCAAGCCCAGACATACACCCAACCTCCGGTTCGACCACAATGGCGCGTGCCAGCTCCCCACAATACATACCCACCTCCACATAATACCTACTCACCACCACAAAACACCTATCCACCGCCAAGAGCCTATAGGAACCCTCCAAGGATGGGTTTCAAGGGAAATCCGGCTTCCAGAAATGAAAGACTGCAGAGGCAAAGAACCTTTACTGAGTTGGGAGAAACTTATACTGCCTTGTTCCACAAATTGAGGTAGTTGGGTTTATTAAATCCTGTTGAGCCTAGATTGCCAAATCCCTTACCCAAAAATTTGGACCGATCGATAAGCTGTGAGTACTGCTCAGGGATGCTGGGGCATGATATCAAAAAATGTTGGAGATTGAGGCATGCAATACAAGATCTTATTGATGCCAACAAGATCGAGGTCCAGACGCCGGAGGCACCTAACATCAACCAGAACCCATTGCCAACACACCAAGAGGCTCACATGATCGAGTTGGTGTATGAGGGAGGAGAGCCGAGAAAGCCCTCACAGACAGTGATGATGATCCAGGCCGCTCCGAAAGAAGAATCGACCGACGGAAGACCAGGGTTACATTTGAAAGGGGAAGGTGTCAAGTTAGTGGTGATATTGGGAAAGAGTCCGTCCACCGCAACAAAGAAACCGGAGCCAGCCAAATTGGTAATATCAGGGACACCACCCACACCCGCAGTTGTGTTGAAAAGGGTATGCAGGGAACTGGTCACCATAAAGCCGGTAGTCCAATTGCCCATGATTGATAGCAAGGTCGTGCCTTGGAAGTATGAGAAGGCAGTGGTGATGTACATGGGAAAACCAGTGGAGGAGGATAGTTGTGAGGCGCAGGGACTAACTCGATCAGGACGGTGTTTTGATCCAGTGGAGTTGAGAAGACCCAACCCAGCTACAACAAAGAAACCTGTGTCAGAAGAAGAAGCTGAGGAATTCTTGAAGAAGATGAAAGTGCAGGATTACTCCGTGGTCGAACAGTTGAAGAAAACACCGGCACAGATCTCGCTGTTATCATTACTGATCCATTCAGATGAACATCGTCGGGCCTTGATGAAGATACTGAATGAAGCTCATGTGCCCAACGAGATTTCTGTAAATCACCTGGAAACGATTGCCAACAAAATTTTCGAGGTGAACAGGGTAACATTCTCAGATGATGATCTGCCAGTGGAGGGCACGGAGCATAATAAAGCTCTCTACCTAACTGTCAAATGTGAAGATTCGGCAGTTACTCGGGCATTGGTAGATAACAGCTCAAGTGCCAATATTTGTCCATTATCCACCCTAAACCAGTTAAAGATCGACCATGGAAGAATCCACAAGAATAACATTTGTGTCCGAGGATTTGACGGAAATGGAACAGCCACCGTGGGGGATATTATACTTGAATTGACCATCGGTCCAGTCCAGTTTACCATGGAGTTCCAGGTATTAGATGTCGCGTTATCTTATAACCTTCTGTTGGGGCGACCGTGGATCCACGCAGCTAAAGCAGTGCCTTCCACCTTGCATTAGATGGTCAAGTTTGAGTGGGATAGACAAGAGGTCGTACTGCACGATGAGGACACTGTGTGCACCATGGGAAGCGCCATTGTTCCCTTCATAGAGACCAATGATGACAAAGGTCCCTGGGTTTACCAAATTTTCGATGCAGTGTCGGCAAACAAGATTTACGAGGGTGAGATCATTCAGCACCCTAGGGTAGCTTCCACAACGGTCATGATGGTTTCGGAAATGCTGGGTAATGGGTTTGTATCGGGAAAAGGCCTAGGGGTTGAGCTTCAGGGGATTGTCCAACCTGTTTCCTTGCCCAAGAATTTGGAGACCTTTGGGTTGGGGTTCAAACCGACTGCGGCGGATGTAAAGCGAGCGCGGAAAATGAAGAAGAAAGTTTGGTTTCTTCCCAAACTTGTGCCACATCTCTCAAGATCTTTTGTTAGAGCAAATGCCAAGGGTTCACCGGTCCCAAAAATTCTCGGACCATTGATTGGGATGGACGGGGATTTGAATCAGAGTTTCGAGAGGCTGTTCACTGATGTCAATATAGTAGAAGTTGGAGAGAGTTCCAGTGGAGCAGACATACAGTTTGTGGGGCCTGAGGCCAAAACCAACAATTGGACGGTTACTCCTCTTCCTATCCTGGGGGAGTCCTGGTAGTAGACTTTGATTTTTGCTTTCTTGTTTCGGATTATTCCAGGGTGTAATCCAAATTTCATTTTTATTTTTTGTAAAAGTGTGAACCCTGTTATCCCAAATTTTAATAAAATTCTCTTCTCTTGCCTCATTTTGATTTTTGTTTTATTCTTTTTTTTTCTGAACAGTTCTCTTTTTACTGGTTTTAATGACATAGCATGCATAGCGGATCTTCGACCTAGTCTAATAAATCAATCTGACTCCTACTTAATGATACAAGAGGTCGATCGTGACAATGAGTCTGAATATGACGAGGATGAAGCCTTCGAAGAAATAAACCGAGAACTGTGCCAATTTGAAGAGAAACCCAAGCCTAATCTGAATGACACTGAGGCTGTGAATCTAGGGGACGCAGATAATGTCAGAGAAACCAAAATTAGCATCCACATTGAGCCGAACGTCAGGGAGGAATTGATCAAAACCCTCGTGGAATTCAAAGATGTTTTCGCATGGTCATATGATGATATGCCGGGATTAAGCATCAATCTAGTGGTTCACAAATTGCTCACTGACCCGGCATACCCTCCGGTCAAGCAAAAGCTAAGGAAATTTAAAACAGAGATGAGTGTGAAGATCAAAGAAGAGGTGATTAAGCAGCTGCAGACGAAGGTCATTCGGGTCACTCGATATCCCGAGTGGTTGGCCAATGTGGTACCAGTGCCGAAGAAGGATGGAAAAATCAGGGTATGCGTCGACTACAACAATCTTAACAAAGCAAGTCCTAAGGATAATTTTCCATTGCCCAACATCCATATCCTGATCGATAATTGCGCTGGGTGCGAGATCGGATCCTTTGTGGACTGCTATGCAGGATATCATCAGATCTTAATGGACGAAGAAGATGCGGAAAACACAGCTTTCATCACACCATGGGGAACTTACTGCTATCGGGTCATGCCATTCGGACTGAAGAATGCTGGGGCAACGTAAATGCGAGCAATGACTACTGTGTTTCACGACATGATACACAAAGAAATTGAAGTGTACGTAGATGATGTGATCATAAAGTCTTGGTGTCAGGAAGACCATGTAGCAGACCTAAGGAGATTTTTTCAAAGACTTCGAAGGTATGATATTAAGCTCAACCCGGCCAAATGCGCCTTTGGGGTTCCATCAGGAAAGCTGCTAGGATTCATCGTCAGTCGACGGGGTATTGAATTGGATCCATCCAAGATCAGATCCATCCAAGATTTACCACCGCCAAAGAACAAAACAGAGGTAATGAGTCTGTTGGGGAGACTAAATTACATCAGCAGGTTCATCGCTCAACTCACGGCAACTTGTGAACCCATATTTCGGCTGTTGAAGAAAGACGCTGCGGTAGACTGGACGACGGAGTGTCAAGAGGCTTTCGACCAGATTAAAGGGTATCTGTCCAATCCACCTGTGTTGGTTCCACCCGAGCCAGGGAGGCCATTAATTCTTTATCTGACAGTCCTGGAGAATTCGTTTGGTTGCGTGTTGGGGCAACATGACATCACAGGAAGGAAAGAGCAAGCCATCTATTATCTCAGCAAGAAGTTTAAAGTCTATGAGAATAAGTACACTCAACTTGAGAAGACATGTTGTGCTCTAACTTGGGTAGCACAGAAGTTTAAGCATTATCTGTCGTCACATACTACTTACCTTATTTCATGCCTGGATCCTTTGAAGTATATTTTCCAGAAGCCTATGCCCACAGGAAGATTGGCAAAATGGCAGATATTACTCACAGAGTTCGACATTATCTATGTGACGAGGACGGCCATGAAAGCCCAAGCATTGGCCGATCACTTGGCTAAGAATCCTATTGATGAAGAATACGAGCCTTTGAGGACGTATTTTTCAGATGAAGAAGTGATGCATATAGAGGAGTTAGAACTGAAGGAGGAACCAGGGTGGAAGCTTTTCTTTGATGGGGTTGCGAATGCAAAAGGAGTTGGAATAGGAGCAGTACTTATTTCGGAAACAGGACATCACTATCCTGTTACAGCTCAGCTACGTTTCTATTGTACCAACAACATGGCTGAATATGAGGCATGCATTTTGGGCCTACGATTGGCTGCAGACATGGATGTTCAGGACGTCTTGGTCTTGGGAGACTCGGACCTCCTAGTACATCAGATCCAGGGTGAATGGGAAACACGGGATTTGAAGCTTATACCATATCGACAATGTTTGCACGATCTGAGCAAGCGATTTCGATCAGTGGAGTTCAGACACATCCCGAGAGTTCACAATGAGGTTGCCGATGCTTTGGCCACTTTAGCATCGATGTTGCACCATCCAGACAAAATCCATGTTGACCCATTGTATATTCAGGTTCGTGATCAGCATGCCTACTGCAACATAATAGAAGAAGAAATGGATGGCGAGCCATGGTTTTATGATATCAAGGAATACCTCAGGATGGGGATATACCCGGAGCAGGCAACCGGAGATCAAAAGAGAGCCATTCGACGACTGGCAAATGGATTTTTCCTCAGTGGAGGAATGTTGTACAAAAGAACCCCAGATCTGGGATTGCTGAGATGTATTGATGCGGGTCAAGCCACGATAGTGATGACAGAGGTACATGCTGGAGTCTGTGGGCCCCATATGAGCGGATATGTATTGGCAAAGAAGATTCTACGAGCGGGATATTATTGGCTCACTATGGAGCATGATTGTATCAGTTTCGTACGAAAATGCCATCAGTGTCAGATACACGGAGATCTGATTCATTCTCCACCAACGGAATTACATACAATGTCAGCACCATGACCATTTGTGGCATGGGGCATGGATGTCATTGGGCCTATTGATCCGGCAGCTTCGAACGGTCACATGTTCATTCTGGTAGCCATCGATTATTTCACTAAGTGGGTTGAAGCCAAAACTTTCAAGTCAGTAACCAAGAAGGCAGTGGTGGATTTTGTCCATTCCCATATCATCTGTAGATTTGGGATCCCGAAAGTGATAATCACGGACAATGGTGCTAATCTTAACAGCAACTTGATGAGAGAAGTATGTGAGTAGTTTAAGATTACACATCGTAATTCCACTCCATATCGTCCCAAGGCAAATGGAGCAGTTGAAGCAGCCAATAAGAACATCAAGAAGATACTGCGGAAGATGGTGGAAGGATCTAGACAATGGCACGAGAGATTACCCTTTGCTTTGTTGGGTTATCGCACTACAGTCCAGACTTCCATAGGTGCAACTCCTTATTTGTTGGTATACGGAACTGAGGCAGTAATACCAGCGGAGGTCGAAATTCCGTCCCTCCGGATTGTCGCTGAAGCCGAGATTGATGATGATGAATGGGTCAAAGCTCGACTGGAGCAGTTGAGCTTGATAGACAAAAAAAGATTGGCAGCAGTGTGTCATGGCCAGTTGTATCAGAAGAGAATGGCAAGGGCATACAATAAGAAGGTGCGCCCTAGAAAATTTGAAGTAGGGCAGCAAGTATTGAAACGGATCCTCCCACATCAGATCGAAGCAAAAGGCAAGTTTGCCCCAAATTGGCAAGGGCCTTATATCGTGACCAGAGTGTTGTCCAACGGTGCTTTGTGTCTAACAGATATCGAGGGAAGATGTGTCGACATGGCTATCAATTCTGATGCAGTCAAAAGATATTATGCGTAATTTCTTTGATTATGGTAGTTATTGGTTCGTTTGTTTGTACTTGGTATTTATTGGATAATGAAATGACGGAGGCAATTCTTTCTTCTATCCAAACACTTTTAACCTTTGATTCCCCTTTTGAGCATTAAGTTATTCTTTCATACCCCTCTTTTGGGATCACTAATGGAAAAGATATGGAAAAAAGAAGAAAAAAAGAAATTACAAGAAAAATGAAAAAAAGAGAAAGATAAAGATCACAAGAAAAACAAAAGCAGTGGGAACTACGTTTGACCTGATTCCTCAAAGAGGATACGTAGGCGCCTCACGGCTCAGTCACAGTGTGCATAGTTCAACATAGTGTAACAAAAATAAAATCCCCCAAGCAAAGAAAACTGGGGCAGAAGTTAGGTTTTAAAGTTTCAAAAAAGGTTTGATTCCAAGAGTTGTAGTAGTTCACCCATCAAAGTTATTTTGAATTTTTGATAGCCTTTCTTTTAGCCCCACACCGAAACCAACATCGTTGTCCAAAAAGACCTCCCGATCAATATCCGAGAGGTGGCAAGTCAGGGAAATGAAAGCCGAGAATAATGCACTGATCCCCAGCAAGAAGAGGATCATAAACTGGAAATGAATTGATAGCCGAAAAGAATCTCCAGAAGAGAGAGTCATATCGGCAACACTCCAATTCCCCGCTGAAAAAAATAAAATGAGAGAGTCTTATCGGTGAAAACCTTCACAGGCACCATAAGGCGACGAAAGATAAGAGAAATGAAACGAGAGAGTCTTATCGGTGAAAACCTTCACAGGCACCATAAGACGACGAAAGATGAGAGAAATGAAACGAGAGAGTCTTATCGGTGAAAACCTTCAAAAGCACCATAAGGCGACGGGAGTTGAGGGAAAGGAGAGAGTCTTATTAGTGAAAACCCCTCGAAGGGCAATATAAGGCAACAAGATAGATTGACAAAAAGGGTCTGGATTTGCGAAGAGGTGAGCACCTATTTATCCCCAGCAAGTGAGGCCATCAGGAAGATTGATTGATACAAATAGACTGGGTTGATTAATCCGTAATACATGACATGATCGTTGATACCAGTCATACCGTCCAGATAAGTTCTTTCCTTTTCTTCTCCCCCAGCGTTTGCTCAGGAAGTTTTTTTCTCTTTTTCTATCTTTTCATTTTCTTTGTCTAAAAAGATTTTTTTCCAGAAATTTGTTTCGAGAAGGATTTTTCAGAGTTTACTACCAGGGGCCGAAAGGGTGCAAAGCAAAAATACGAAGGGGACAGGCCAAAGTCAAGACAATAAGACAAAAGGCGTTTGTTGCAAAACCAAATGACAAACTGGCCTGGAAAGTTAAGGGGAACATGAAGAAAAGCGGGAATCAGAGGTTTAAAGACCTGTGAACCAAGTTCCAAAAAGATCCCCGGCAGAATTTCGATAGATCATTGACCAAGGTCCAAGGGGGTCAGACAAAACAGAAAGGGGGAAAGAGGGAGAGAGAATTAATCCGCAGCAAGATAACCCTAACAGTCTTATCCTCAATAACGTTATCCCCAGATGATAACATTCTATGCCCTGCAGTGCTGGGAGAAAATAAACTTTTAAGGGAGTAGTTTTGGAGTTGAAGAGAACTCCCCCAACATGTTTTGAAACAAAAAAGCGGGAAAGAGATAAATGGAAAATCATCCCCAGCAGGAATATCATCCCCATCAAGCAACTTTATCCCCAACCAGTTTTGGGAGCACAGAGCAAGGAAAAGCGAAAGGAAAAATCATCCCCCACCAGGAGTGACATCATCACTCACCATGTTAAAACTAACAAAGTTTTCTTTGATTTTTACAGGAAAATAAAGGTTGATGATGGCAGAAAAAACACGCCACAAAGAAGGTCACCAAAACTGGGGCAGAAAATTTTCTTTCGTTGTTAAAAATTTTCTCGGAGGAACGAGGAAACAAATCCAAATACATTTTTTTTATTTCATGTCCTAGGTCGCCCACCAGTATAATGAGGATATGCATTTTTCATTTTCATGTCCTAGGTCGCCCACCAGTATAATGAGGGTATGCGGTTCTGTTTTCATTTCTTGTCCTAGGTCGCCCGCCAGTATAATGAGAGTATACAATTCTGTCTTTACATTTCATGTCCTAGGTCACCCACCAGTATAATGAGGGTACACATTTTTCATTCCATGTCCTAGGTCGCCCACCAGTATAATGAGGGTATGCATTTTTTCATTCCATGTCCTAGGTCGCCCACCAGTATAATGAGGGTATGCATTTTTCATTTTCTGTCCTAGGTCGCCCACCAGTATAATGAGGGTATGCATTTTTCATTTTCATGTCCTAGGTCGCCCACCAGTATAATGAGGGTATGCAGTTCTGTTTTCATTTCCTGTCCTAGGTCGCCCACAAGTATAATGAGGGTATACAATTCTGTCTTTACATTTCATGTCCTAGGTCGCCCGCCAGTATAATGAGGGTACGCATTTTTCATTCCATGTCCTAGGTCGCCCACCAGTATAATGAGGGTATGCATTTTTCATTCCATGTCCTAGGTCGCCCACCAGTATAATGAGGGTATATAATTCTGTTTTCATTTCCTGTCTTAGGTCGCCCACCAGTATAATGAGGGTACGCATTTTTCATTCCATGTCCTAGGTCTCCCACCAGTATAATGAGGGTATGCATTTTTTCATTTCATGTCCTAGGTCGCCCGCCAGTATAATGAGGGTACGCATTTTTCATTCCATGTCCTAGGTAGCCCACCAGTATAATGAGGGTATGCATTTTTCATTCCATGTCCTAGGTCGCCCACCAGTATAATGAGGGTATATAGTTCTGTTTTCATTTCCTGTCCTAGGTCGCCCACCAGTATAATGAGGGTACGCATTTTTCATTCCATGTCCTAGGTCGCCCACCAGTATAATGAGGGTATGCATTTTTTCATTTCCTGTCCTAGGTCGCCCACCAGTATAATGAGGGTATACATTTCAGTCTTTCCATTTCATGTTCTAGGTCACCCACCAGTATAATGAGGGCATACATTTCTGTTTTTCATTTCACGTATCAGGCGCCCACCTGTATAACGAGAGGAATACTTTTCAGTCTTTACATTTCATGAATCAGACGCCCACCTATATAACGAGAGGAATACTTTTCGGTCTTTACATTTCATGAATCAGGCGCCCACCTATATAACGAGAGGAATACTTTTCAGTCTTTACATTTCATGTATCAGGGGGCCACCTGTATAACGAGAGGAATACTTTTCAGTCTTTACATTTCATGTTTCAGGCACCCACCTGTATAACGAGAGGAATACTTTTCAGTCTTATACTTCAGGTCTTGAAATCAGTAACCCCTCCGAAAGGCAGAAGGTTACAACAGGAACCCCCAGCAGGAAAACAATAAAAATCCCCAGCACCGAGAAGCAGAAGGTTGCAACAGGAGGTCCCAGCATAAGTCCAAATTCAAAAATCAGAAAGAAGGCAGAATGTTACAACGAGAAGTCCAGCGCAAATTCAAGCGCATGAGTCAAAGGGAAAATAAGACAAATCTAAAAAAAACGGCCTTTGAACCTCAATTGATCCCAGCATAACAAATCTGATGAAGAAAAGCCGTATCCCCAGAGAAACCTTTGAATGTTTAGGGGAGGAAGCCATATCCCAGCGGACCGAACAAGATAGTGAGAACTGGGATTCAGAAAAGCAAAAGGCCAGTGCCATCCCCAAGTTTTCGGAAGAAGGAAGCGCCGGAAGAAACACAATCCGACAAGAAAGCAAGGCAGCAAAGACAAGTTGAAAATAGATAAGATCTTGTGATCCATAGGCTAGCCTAGCTTCTGATTTTCTTGTTTTCTTTTGGATACGGTGTAATAAGGAGATCAGTAAGGCAGTTGTAACAGTATACAACAGCAGTAACAACAGAACCACAGTTCCCCGGTAGTCCCAGCTACCAAAACTTCCCGAACTACATTGACTTGATTCCTGTTTAGCTCAAGATATGTAGGAAACCTCTGAAGCAAAGGTTCGGTCAAATCTTTCAAAAAAATGCTTCACGCGGAGTACTCGGATGGGCAAAAATCGGTCACTTTATCTTTGCACGAAAACCCTTCGTGTTTTCGGGCAAAGAGGGGCAGCTGTAAGCACGTGATTTTTACCCTATGAAAGAATTACTCCTAAAAATTCAAAATAAAATAATTTTCCTTTGTGTGCAATTTTTGTTATTTTGTGGTATTTTTGTATAATTATTTGTATTTTTATGAGTGCATGTTTATTTGTTTTAATTAATAAAAATATAAAATATATCACATTTTCATTTAGTATTTAATTAAGTTTGTTTTACAAAAAATGAAAGTCACAAAAATAGGAATATTTTGCATTGTTAGCATTTAATGTCAAATTATGCAATTTTGTTTTAATTGGTGTTTAATTGTGTATGATAATTTTTAGTATTTTTGGAGTTAATTTAGTTTGTAACTCAATTTAGAATTTTAGTTTTATCAAAATATATATAATAATAATAATAATAATATAATAATAATAATAATAATAATAATAATAATAATAAGAACAAACTCGGATTGGGCCAATTTTCGGAATTAAAAATAGGCCCAAAACACTTCTACCCAACCCAAAACAATACCAGGCCCACACCCATGACCCATACCCTACTTGGTCCATGACCCAAAAACCTACCTATCTTATATTTCATAAAAAACAAACTAAAAAACAAACCTAAACCTAAACTAAACCCATCCGCCACCCCCTCTCTTCTTCTCCAAAACACTTAACCTAAAAGCCACCAGCTCCTCTCTTCAATCGCTGCTGCCTCCCCCCACGTCGATACACATACACGCACACACCTTCGAGCTCCATAATCTACATCCATGGCAGCAGCACTAACAACCCTCCACGACCCCACTGCTTCACGTCGCCTTCTGCTTCACGTCGTCCAGCTGCTGCCGCTGCTGCTCCCCGTCGTCCAGCTACTGCTCCTCACCGACCTCACTCCCCGTCGACCATGACAGCAGCGAATCCAGCTACTGCCGCTGTTACTCCTCAACACCAAAACCCCGCTGCCCAGCTGCTCCTCACATCGACCATGGCAGCACCAAATCCAGCTGCTGCCGCTGCTGCTCCTCGACGCCTCACCACCCTCGTCCCTCCATGCTAATCCACCATAGTCCAAATGACCAGCTTTTGCTTCGTCCTTTTTCAACGCTCACAAACAGTCCGTTCGACCTCCAATAGTTCAAGTCCGAGTTTCGACTTGGGTTCGTTCAAGTTTCAGATTTTTTCTTTCAATATTATTTAGTTCATTCGATCTATTTTCTGTTATTGTTTTTGGTTTTAAGTGTTGTTTGTAATCTTGTCTTGTTCATTATTTCTCCTTCTTCTTCAATACCTTTTTATTTGGTCAAAATTTTTCTTCTGTTTGTTTGAGTGTGCGTTATAAGCTACATTCGATTTGAACAACTTCGTCGAATAGTTAGTTTATGACTGCTTTGTTTGGACGAGTACAACCCGAATCTTTTCGTTGGTCTGTTTTGATTCTTGAATCATTTGTGTGAATTTGACTTAAGGATTGGTGTAGCTGTGTAGTGATTTGGTGTAGTTGTAAATCAGAAAGGTTTAAATACAGATTGTTAAGAGTGAGGGCAAGGCAATAATAATCGGGGTTTTTTAGGGGTATTTTTGGGTGTTAAAAGATTTAAAATGTTTAGTGTTAGTAGTCTGCCAGTTGAATATTCAGTGTACAATTAAATAAATGAATTATTTAATGAAAAGGGAATTAGTAGTGCAGAATACACCCTGTCTGGTATCTTTAAGGGTGGGAAATCAGAAAATAAGCATGAGATTAATGATAAAAGTGTATAGATGCACATGGGAGGGAATATACAGGCTGAAAGTGAAAAACTTTGAATAAATAATGTTTAGTTCTAGCCTATAAATAGGAGAAGTTGATATAGAAGGAGGACTGAAAAAATTCAGAGAAGAAAAATTTTCAGAACTCAAAAGGGAGAAATAGGCTAATTTTTCAGAACTAAAAATCAGTCTTTGAGAGCTAAAAACTGAAAGTGAGGTCCTTTTCTTTACCACTGAAGTCGGAACTTTGTTACTGCCTCTGTGGGATTGCGTTTAGTGCTACTGATTTTCAGTCAGGCTTTTCGGGGTTTTTCAGTTTGGTTCTGACCATTGTTACACTGGTTATTGCTGGTTTTTGTTACTGTTATTTGCTGTGGGATTCTGTTGTTGTGCTACTGCTGTACATTGTTGCTCCTGACCTCTTTTCTCTCTATTTGTAATTCGAATTCTAGGTACACATTCGAATCTTGTAGTGATAAAGCTTTGAAGTTGAAATGCAACAATAAAACCCAACCGCTTCAATAAAGTAGATAGTAGACAATTTGGTCTATTTAGTTTTTCTTTGTGAACTGTTTTTAATTTTTTTTGTATAATTGGACTGAAAAGAGAAGGAATTGTATAAATGGTCATGCGCTGATATAACATGAACCTTTCAATTTTGTTAGATTAATGGGGTAAATCATGATAAGTAGCATATCTCTAGTTAGTTGTTTGTTTTCATGCATATATTCAAGTAGTCCACAAACGAGATAGAGTACTTAGTCAAAACCCGATTAGTATTTCGTTTAGATGGTTAAATCTAATTTCCATTAATCCTCTTAAGTGATTATACTCTCATCAGTATTGGCATTAATTCATGTTACAAATAATCTCACATAGATAGATTGTGGACTTGATAAAAATGTAAATGTAAGGTGGTTAGGTAATGTCAACATTATAGTTCCAATAATAATAATAATAATAAATAAATAAATAAATAAATAAATAAAGGCCGTAGTCGATAATTTTATGTATTAATAATTAAGTATACTTACACTAATGTAGAGTAGTTTCAATAAGCATTTAGTATAGTTAAATTGCGAATCCATTAGGGTTAATGAATTAGTCTATAGCTTTGATCATTTAGTTAACCTCACCACAGTTAAAAATGGCTAATTGTAGTAACGTTAGTCAATCTTGTACATTTTTTATATACATAATTCCATTTTTAGTAATATTAGCTTATGGAATAAGGCGCGAAACAATTTTCCATTTTTGAAAGTTCAAGTACAATTTTCGTTAGCATCTGTTGTAATCTATTAATTAAATAAGTTACAGTTATTTTTAGCATGTAATTAACCAGGATTTTTCTTTATTTAGAGACAAATAAAAATAGAAATGTAGTTACTTTCTTTTTTTTAAAAAAAAATAAATAAATGAGACGAGGACCCTCAGTAAAGGTTTAAGAATTTTTTTTTAGAAGTCGGGAAAGGCCGTTTAGCGAATTTCACGGCCCTTCCAAAAGATAATAACGCGCTAGAATCTTTAGGCGCGGCTTTAGTAAATTACATTCCTAAATATGGGTGGGCATTTTATGCGGCCCGAATCCAAATCCTAAAACGTTGAATAGAGTGTGCCTAAGATTGCGGGTTCATCTGATGCGGCGCAATCCGAAAACATACTTTAAACGGCGTTCACTCTCTCGAATAAATATGTATATGTAAAAGCAATAAAAAGTAGAATCAACACATAGGTTATTCATGTAAAAATCAGATAATAGCTAAATGCAACAGTTGAGCGACCGTGCTAGAACCACGGAACTCAGGAATGCCTAACACCTTCTCCCGGGTTAACAGAATTCCTTATCCGGATTTCTGGTTCGCGGACTGTTAAACAGAGTCATTCTTTTCCTCGATTCGGGATTAAATTGGTGACTTGGGACACCCTAAATCTCCCAAGTGGCGACTCTGAAATAAATAAACAAATCCCGTTTCGATTGTCCTTTAATTGGAAAAACTCCTTCACCCCTCGCGGGGGCGGAAAAAGGAGGTGTGACATAGGCTACGGGACGGGTAGGATACATTTAGATATAAGAGTGACTACACCTCCCTAAGCACTTTAATACATATAATTTAACATTCAAACCCCATACTTATGTCAAACCAAACTCCACCTTCACATCAATATACATCAACTCCCAAATTATTTAAGCACAATTATATCAAGAGTCACCACTATCAAAGAATTTTTTTTTCTTTTCCTTTTTTTTTCCAATTCAAGTGGCTCTTGCTTTTTCAAATCATTGCACCTTTCTCCTCATTTCATTGGTTCCACTCAAAAGCCAAACCAACCATCCCACACTTTAACTTTTAGAAAGTTCATAACAATTCAAGTGCTCATGAGAGGTTACAATGGTTCAAATAGATGGTTAATTCAAACAAATGGGTAAGGCTTGTAATGTGGTTGCCAAAGAAACTAGATTATAGGCTCAAAGGGGTTAACTACGATACATAACAATTAGGCGGGTAAAATATACATATCTGGCTCAACAAAGAAATGCCTATATCACTTCCAAGACTGAACAAAACTACTATTTCGCTTTGCAAACACACAGGGCAAGTTCTAGACATCAAATGCAATGCACATAATACAACACATCTCACACACGCATAGCACATAACTCACTCAGGATTGGATTCATCAAGACACTCTAGTCAAAACAGTTGAGCAAAGTTAACATAATACAATTTAAGGTACTTCTACAAGAGTCAAAAACTTATCCTAAGCGTCACAACCAAAGTACTCACTATTCTCAAGGCATAACAAAGTCAAGAGATATTGCTTCACTTCAAAACAAAACACAATGGCTCCTACTCCAAAAAAAAAAAACTAACTACACCCGGTTCAAATAAAACCCTTGAAAAAGAACCGTGGTTTAAAGGAAAACCAAGGGGGAATTACTACACTACCTAGAAAAGAACAATAAAATAAAATAAAAAGAAGCTACATGGACTACTTCCCTCAAGAGTACTGTCCAAGTGGTCCGTCCTCAAGAAGAGTCCTGTACCTTTTTTTTTTATTTTTTAGATCTGACTTTGACCCTCAAGAGACCCGTCGACAAGCGTCCGTCATTGGGCCAAGTCAGTTACTCCTAATGTGAGTACAGTCAACTATACACAACAACACATATACAATATTACAACATGTTCCATGTCTTTGTACACTACAATACAGTATCAAGGCAAGTCTCCCACCCCACACTAAAAATTGGGCATTGTCCCCAATGCACATCATACTAATAAGAGGGTAAAAGAAACTCCTTGGTATGCCAAAGGCCGAAACACTAGCAGCTCATGGGGTACTCAGACTTCTCCCAATCTTGGTCCTTCGTGCGGGTACCTCACACTTAGTTCCAACCAATGGTTTGTTGTTACATCCTTCCAATGGCTTTGTGTTCCATGTTCCTAAAAATAAAAAATCTACACTACAAGAATAATACAATAATAAATAAAAATAAAATAAAATAGGGTTGCCTCCCAACAAGCGCTTGATTTAAAGTCGCGGCACGACGCAAACAATTTTACCACTTTTCTCGCCACTTGGACGATATGAACTGTGCACCTAGCTTGGAATCAAGCTTGTGACCATGAGCGATAGGGGGTGGTAAGTTGATTATCGAGCCGAGCCTTAAATTCTTCATTTTGCACTTCTTGGCTCTCATGTGAGGAATGTCATTTTGGTTTTTTGTTTCCTCAAATTGTAAAATGTATGGTTGTTGCCTTTCCTCCTCGCAGTCCCTCACGGACTCATGTAGTTCAATTTTTATATCACTACACAATTCTAATGTTGAAAAATGCTTGGAATGTGACTTCAAACCTTCATTTTGCAATTTTTCTATTCTGACATCCTCTTCTTTCCCCGGACTAGAGTCATTCTCAACCAGATTTTTATTTACACCGGTTGATTCTAAGTCCATGTTTTTCTCGGCATCATTGGTACTCATGGGGTCGGTTGGCTGAGGTTCAATTCTTGACTCTTCAAATTTTAGCTCACATTCTCCCTCATTTTCAAGAATGGTCTCCAACATGAGTATTATTTTCTCATTTTGAGCAATTGAGAGTTCTTGGTTTTGATTAAGTGCCAAGGAATTTTGGAGACTATTTTCCAAAAGCTCCTCCAAGGCACTTTGTTCTTTGTGTCCTCCTTCAAGTAAGCACTCCAACATGAGCTTGAACTCTCCCTTTCGGCCATGCTCAACTTCTTCCAATTCGTTAGCCCTATCATTTTCATCAAAAACAATAGAATCATCATAGCGGGGGCTTGGGGAAGGGAAGGACCAATCAACACAATCATCCCAATGACCATTTTGAAAACCACACTTATCACGAATACTCCACTCATGGGTTTGAGATTGTGCGCACAATCCACCCCCGGGAAAATTTAAACAATTTTGCCACGAGTGTGGTCCTCCACAATAAAGACAAGGGTCATCACAGTATGAACAACTACCATCCCACCAATTTTTATTATATGATGCCATTTTTCAAAACTAAGAAAATAAACAAGACCCAAACAATAAAGATAGACTAAGGTAAGAAAAATTAATTACACAAATATTAACAAGTTGGGTATAGAGAAAACTGACCATACTATGAATTTTTGTATTTCTATCAATGGTAATTGATAATTCCGTTAACTCCCCGGCAACGGCGCCAACATTTGATCACGTCCAACTATGCCTTATAAAAAGGACAATGCGGACGTTGCAAATATAACCTGAGTATTCTGCCCAGAGTCGAATCCACAGAGAATTAACCTATCAATCACTATCTTTAGAACTACTAAACTCTTGAGAACCAATTTCCCCAAATGTTTGAATCACAGTTGATGGTGTCTTCAATAACTAAAATTGCACGTAAATAAACAGCTGTAAACTAAGGATGCTAAGGTTGTAAACAATAATGAGAAGACGCTAAGGTAATGACTTCCCTTATTGATGGAATCCCTTCTGTTTATGCTTCATACACATTTCCCAACACACCTCTATCAATCATGAACACTTTTCTTACCGTAAATCTCTCCCGAGTAATCACAGTAATATACTATTGCACTCTCCCGAGATACACTAGCTAGCTTTAATTAACACAGTTCACTTAAGATTGCACCCAAGGCTTCGTTATCCCTAATCCCGCCTTTAAACCCGCAGTTATAGATCCCTCTTATACTTTGGGAGTGGTGTTGCTCAACAATAACCTAAATATGCACTCTCTCCCGAGTTATGCACACTAAATAGGCACAGCTAATTGAGGATCCTGTCAATTAACTACAACATACACAAAGTTGAACAAATAAAGATTGAGACTAGCAATTTGTATTCACATAAACAAGAAGTTCATCCCCAAATAGGTTCCATCAAAACCTTAGACAAAAGATTTAGCTACTCATAACTATGGGTAAATAAACTAAAACAATATTCATCATAAAACTTGCAAGAAAAATAAAGAGAAGAAGAAACCAAGATGTTTTGGGTGATCTCTCGCACTTGTTCTTCTTCCAAAAATACTCTCCAAAACAATACATCCTCTCTTGGGCGGAGTCTAGTGTTTAAAATAGGGTTTTAGGCTAAAAATCCCGTATTTTGCACTTTAGTCCCTGAAATTTCCGCCTCCTGCCGCTGTTCTACCGGGTTCGCGATCAAACCGCGGCCAAACATGGCCTCTGATTCTTCAATTGTCTGCGTCTGTACTCTGCCGTGGTTCTGCCGCGGTCTCGGTGAAACCGCGGTTTTTCATCCTGTTCTGTTTGGAATTTGGGAAAACACAAAACATGAAAGTTGTAGCCCTTTGAGTTATCTTTCCAACCATATATTATGGAGCCAAACTGGAGTTCTGAGTAAAATGTTATGTATATTTTACTAGACAGTGCGCAATATGCCTCATCGAGTCTTCGTTTGTTCTCAACTATCAAATTTGACCCCCGAACACGATCCCGGCTTAATTCCTTGAACTTTTACTCAGATTTCAAAGCTTTAATCACTTAAATTCATTCCATAACATCTATATAGCTCGGAATCACACCTACAAGGCATAAAACACATAATTAGTGCAAAACACTAACGATTAAAGCACAAAAGTGTAATAATCAACTAAAACACGTAATTATAGCCTATCATCAGAAACATAGCCAAATACGCTATTAGTTTATATGTTAAATTATATTCTAATCAGAATTCTGCACGTACAGAAGGGATGAAATTACAATTGAAAAAGTTAAATAGCTAGCAAACCACATAACAGCTGATCTATATATTGCTACATCATGTTTTGAAGGTACATAAAGAATATTGACTCTTCAACAACGAAACTTATTACTGTATGATAAAACATGACAAGATTAGTCATCTCCTTGCCATCTTACGACATTCATAGTTAGTTAATCATATCAAGTGAAACGATAATTACATTTCTTTCATGAACTTGGTCTCAACAAACCCTAACTAGTTACTATTACACATCCAAACTCGCAATAGAAATTACTCACGAGAATATATATAGTATAAGCATTGAGAAAACAATGCAGCTATTCAAATAAAACATGAAAATAGTTAGAAAAGTAAAAATGAACAGAAGTTTCTGTACCGAGGGACAGATCTATACTGTTAGCTACAAGTTCACGTGAATCCAGTTATTTTGATATATCAACTTACGATCGATATAAGAACCCATTAACATCAAATTCTGGATTCGCCTTTGGAACCCTAGTAATTTGATGTTCCTTGATCTAATACTCTTCGCCTTTTAGACCGTTCACCAGTACCATAACTCGAAGGTTGTACTATAGACCTCAAAGTATCTCTCAAGAACAAGAGAGACTCATCACTACTATGATCTTTATCAACAGCTAATACAATCACATTACGAATTCTCCCTCCTAATGTGACCATTTCAGCTCTAAGAGGACTCAATCCGAGCGATTTTAGGGTTTCGATTAGGTCAGGGATGAGATCGAACCGATCCTCGCAACAAAGAGAAGCCTTAATGAGTAATCTCCCATCAGCTAAGCAATCATTTGATGATAGAACTGTGATTTCATCAGTTTCAGAAGGGAAGTTTGTTTCATCAAGTTGCATGATTTCTGAAGTCTGTTGTTTTAACTCCCTCACACGTTGAACCACTTTGGCTAGCAAAGATGCTTTATCTGTCTGTAAAATGAAAAAAACAAAACACATTCAAAAAGAGAACCAAAAAGAGGAATAAAAAAAATGCTATGGTTATTTACATTTTTTTTTTTGTAGAAAAAGTGAAACTACTTTTCTAATCCCATGTAATGTATATGGGACCTTTTCACTACCGTGTTCTAATAAATCAGAATCTTGAATACCAAAAGTGAGTGGGGGGGGGGGGGGACAGGTGAAATCATGATTTTGTTCTACTTCAAATCCAAAGGTCTTGAGATCTTGACTTTTTGCAATATGAAATATATCTTGAGTAGTTTCGGTAAGAAATTCGGTAAGGAGATAAATGACCTAAGTAATAAGGTTTAGCCTAAACTGGCATGGAACCAAAAAATTCAAAGGACAATTAAAGTTAATTTCTTCTGTAAAGCTATGCCCCTTAAATTTGGTTTTAAAAAAATTCGAAGCTAAAAAAGGGATTTGTTTTTGTTGGAAATAAAAGAATATATCAAATAAATAGATGAATTTGTTCATTATTCCACCCAAAAAATAATCATGTTTTCATTCAATATTCCACCATATTTAGTAAGGAAAAAGAGAGAGTAAGGGAGTAACACAAGAGTACTAGTAAGTTATATGCACCCATCTTAAAAAAAAAAAAATTATACCACGAGTTTAAGTCATTTCTATCTGTTAAATGAGGTAGCGTATCATATTTCAAGATTGCAAATCTCATATTTAAGGGGATTTACTTGTTGATATTCTTTACATGATTGACAGAGTAAAAAATTCTTTATATACACGCTATTTGTACGGAGAAATTACCTTTGAATTGCAGGAAAGTAGGGTTCTGAGTCTATCAAGATGAGAATTAATCCTTTCTCTTCTTCTTCTTTCAGCTTCTTTATGATTCTTAGAAGCAGCGATAGCTCTTGCCTCGGGAGTAGTAATACTCTCTACAGTTTCTTGAAATTTCACTGCTTGAGAGTAAAATGATGAGCTACAAAAGCTTTTGATAGCTGGAATATCAAAACCATATTCTCCCATATTCTCGTTTGATTTATTTTGGGTCAAATGATGGCCAAAATCCAAGTTTTCTAGCATGTTTTCTTGTTGCATATTGATGGTTTTTTGGATTCTAAAGAGAAACTTTCGGTGGGAATTTAGAGAAAGAAATAAGTGGAAATGATTGGATAAGATGTATGATTATGTCCGGGGCGGATGTAGAATGTAATGTACGGGTTCTCGTGAACCCACTAATTTTTGTCCAAACAATATAAATATATTCTAAAAATTCATTAAATATTTACAAATATTTAATGTGAACCTAGTTGTTATTAAAAATTTACTCGAAATTGTTAAAAAAATCCATAAAAATTAAATCCTGAATCCGCTTCTTTATTTATGTCTAGGGTTTTGATAGGACTTTTCTTCTTCTCTTTTATCTTTTTGGTCGTTTCTTCTTTGTTGAGGTCGTTTTGGTTGAGTTGTGGTCACATGAAATGATGGTATGAAAACCACGCGGTTTTATTTTATGTGAAAAAAGAGAAAGCACCTTTTATCTTCTTGTAAGCACCTTCAATTTGACCAACACAGAGGAAAAGATTTTGATAAGAATTGTCCAAGATTATATTAGAAAATAAAGATATATCTTAATTATTGTGAGACACTTAACATCCCCTCATATGCCCAGCATACTGATTAAAACACAACACTAGGAAACACAATAACTGGGGTATGGCATGATATTGATATCATGGTAAGAAATAAATATCAGACCTAATTCAATTTTAAAAATTAACTCGTGAGATGATGATTATCAAAAATCAGTATGTTATTTACTCCATCCAAAACTAAGATCGTTAACCAATGTGTTGTTAATAGTTACTACATCATGTCGAAGACATGATTAATTGTATAAAAATGTCATTTTAATAACAAAATTTAATATGACATCGGCGCAAATCTTGAGTTCAAATCTCATGCTACCTTTCAATAAGAAAGATTCTAGTGCTTGGCCATAGGAATAAGACTCGTATACGAGAGCACGCTTATTGAAAAACATATACTCCTACAACGTGAATCTTCTCTTTATAATTAAATTTTTAAATAAAATTGTCACATACTAACTACTATCAAAGGTTCCACGCTTCTATATGAATACGGTAGGAATCGGGGCTACCCGATTTCATTCTTCGGTCGAGATAGGAACGTCATCCCCAAGGAGCTGGGACGTCAAGTCCGGATTGAGATCGACACCGATTACGGCCAGAAAGAAGCAGACTTCAAGTGGCATCGGCATAGCTTGATAACGAAAAAGGAGAGATATCCGCAATTGGTCGAGGATCGTGGCGTGAATCTTGGAACGAATCAATCTACAATAGTTAATTAGATGTTAATATAAGTTAAGATCCCATTCATTTGTAAGCATCATTATCCACTAATAAGAATACACACATCCACTGCTCTCTTCATCTTACTTATCGTTCGTTACTGTTCATCATTGTTATTTCATTTCTTTACTGTTATTATTGCTCTATCTCGAGACCGTCTTGAATCGAGGTCAAGACTCCATTCGCATACTGGTTTGGTGTATCCTATCGCCTAATTTATCTGTTTAATTCCTTGTTTATTAATTGGTATTGGATTAAATCACATATTCTTAAAACCATAATATAAGTTTAATTGTTACCCGAATTATAGGATAAACAGTTTGGCGCCCACCTTGGGGCTAAGGATAATAGTGATTGTTCGGTGCTGATTCTGATAACACACATTATTTAACGCTTGGTCTTGTCAAGTATTTTTTCTCAAGTTAAGACATGTCAAACTCACAAAACGCACCCATACATGGTGACGATGGTCTCGGGTTTCACGGGGAGAACGATAACATAATTGCTCCAGGAGCCGAGGTGCCACCGGTTAATCTCGGGGAAGCATCAGTTTCCAATTTGGTCGATGTCAGTTCGCACATTGCTTTAAATACGGACCTGGGCACGGACCCCGAAGGGAGTGTACATAGGGAACGCCAATCTGGTGGCCAGAGTACACAGGGCAGATAAGATGGAGGAGTTAGTCTTCAGGTGATATTCGAGATTCTACAGGCTCAACAGGATGTTATTGCTCAGCTTCAAAATCAACATAGAACTCCGAGTGGGGTTGAGCTGAAAATCATTCGCCGTACCGAGCCAGTGCCAGAGAGGTCGAATGGTAACGGATCGGGGACCGATCCTGCAGTAATGAAAATGCTCGAGGAGCTCACCAAGAGAATCAAGTCAGGAGAGAAGAAAATCAAAGCTAATGATAAAAAAAATGGAGACATACAACTCTCGACTTGATCAGATACTAGGGGCACCACCAATCTTGAAAGGGATGGATTCAAAGAAGTTTGTACAAAATCTGTTTCCTCAAAGTGCTGCTCCGAAGCCTATTCCAAAGAAGTTTCGTATGCCAGACATACCCAAAGTTAATAGGACCACTGATCCCAACGAGCATGTTACTTCATATACATGCACCATCAAGGGTAACAATTTAGAAGATGATGAGATCGAATATGTGTTGTTGAAAAAGTTCGGAGAGATCCTTTCAAAGGGAGCAATGATTTGGTATCACAACCTGCCGCCAAATTCCATCGACTTATTTGCCATGTTAGAAGATTCTTTCGTAAAGACACACGCCGTGGCCGTAAAGGACGCAACAAGAAAATCGGACCTTTTCAAGGTAAGACAAAGAGATAACGAAATGCTGAGGGAGATCGTATCCCGATTTCAAATGGAACGCATAGAGTTGCCACCAATCACATATGATTGGGCCATTCAAGCTTTCACCCAAGGGTTGAACGAGTAGAGTTCAATAGCATCACATCAGTTGAAACAAATTTTGATCGAGTATCCAAATAACTTGGGCAGATGTGCACAATCGATATCAATCGAAGATTAGGGTCGATGATGACCAATTAGGAGCCCCTTCCGGTTCAGTATATCCAAACAGGTTGATAGTTATAGCCTAGAGGGACGTCGACATGGAGCCGAGGTCGAACAAAGAATGATATTAACCATATACCGCATATCAAAGGAACAATAGTTCAAGACGCAATTCCACCAGGAATGATCGAAGAAGTGATCGAGAACAGAATTCTCGGGGACTTATGAGCAAAAGTTATTCTGATAAGTATGCTGATCCCACAGAGGCACCTCGATTATTCGAATATAACTTTAGTGTCGATGAATCGGGCATTGTATCGGCAACCGAAAAGATCAAAGATACTAGGTGGCCCAGACCCATACGGACCGATCCTTCCCAAAGAAACCAAAATTTGATGTGCAAGTATCATGGCACGTATGGTCACAGGACCGAGGATTGAATGCAATTAAGGGAGGAGGTATACCATCTATTCAATGAGGGCCATCTTCGAGAGTTCCTCAGCGATCAGGCTAGGAATCATTTCAGAGAAAGGGACGCCAACAGGAAAAATGAGCAGGAGGAACCCCAACATGTCATTCATATGATCGTCGGTGGGGTCGATATTCCATATGGACCCATATTCAAACGCACTAAGGTATCAATCACTAAGGAAAAATGAACCCAAGATTATATGCACGAAGGCTCCTTATCATTCAACGATGAAGAAACAGAAGGCATTTCTCATCCCTACAACGACGCTCTGGTAATTTCTATCTTATTAAATAAAGTTCAAGTTAAGCATGTTTTAGTGGATCCAGGTAGCTCGATGAATATCATCCGACCAAGAGTCGTGGAGCATCTTGGCCTACAAAATAAAATCATTCCTGCGGCTCGGGTCTTAAACGGCTTCAATATGGCCAGTGAGACAACTAAAGGGGAGATTATTCTACCGGTGGACATGGCTAGAACCATTTAGGATACCAAGTTTCACGTGATCGAGGGCGACATAAGGTACAATGCCTAATCAAAAGGCCTTGGATCCATAATATAAGGGCGGTCCCTTCGATTCTCCACCAAATAATGAAATTCTCTATACCAGACGGTGTAAAAATAATATACGGGGAGCAGCATGCTGCAAAGGAAATATTTGCGGTCGACGAGGTAATACCGATATCGACGTTATCAACCTCGAAAAGGTCGAGAATCAAAGGTAAACAGGAATCCAAATAGCATTCACAACCATCAGCCTCAACCGAATTAGAGAAGTAGGAGACATAAGAAGAAGAAGAAGAAGAAGAAGAAGAAGAAGAAGAAGAAGAAGAGGATTTTCTAACCCCTCAAACCTTTATTGTTTCCGAAGATTCCGACGCCACCAAATCAACGGTCGAAGAGCTGGAACAAGTTATATTGATCGAGTACCTGCCCGAGCGAAAGGCATATACCTAGAAACAATATTAACTCTCGAACTCAAGAAAAAGCTTATTCAATTTCTTATTGATAATATGTATTGTTTTGCTTGGTCCCATTTAGACGTGACAAGGATCCCGCCACGACGCAGCGGCTAAGCCTGGACCCTAGGTTTAAACCAGTGAAGCAAAATAGAAGACCCCAGTCCGAGGTAACACATGCATTTATAAAATATGAGGTAACTAAACTTCTCAAAATAGGGTTCATTCGGAAGGTAAAATACCCCGAATGATTTGCCAATGTAGTCATAGTCCCTAAAAAGGGAACAAACATAGAATGTGTGTAGATTATAAAGATTTAAACAAGGCATGCCCCAAAGATTCTTTTCCGCTGCCTAACATCGATCGCATGATCGACGCCACGGCTGGGCATAAGATCCTTACCTTTCTCGATGCCTATTCCGGATACAATCAAATTCAAATGAACCCGGAATATCAGGAAAAGACTTCATTTATCACCAAGTATGGGACATATTATTATAATGTAATGCCCTTCGGGCTAAAAAATGCAGGAGCTACTTTCCAATGCCTAGTAAATAAAATATTCGAAGAACAAATAGGTAAGTCAATGGAAGTTTATATCGATGACATGCTAGTTAAGTCACTGCGCGCAGAGGACCATTTGGCTCATTTGTAGGAAACGTTTGAGATTTTGAGGAAATATAACATGAAGCTCAACCTTGAGAAATGTGCTTTCGGGGTCGGTTTGGGCAAATTCCTGGGCTTCATGGTATCAAATCGGGGGATCGAGATCAACCCCAATAAAATCAAGGCCATCGAAGATATCATGTCATGGATAGTGTAAAAGCCGTGCAGAGGCTGACTGGATAGATTGCTGCTTTAGGCCGATTCATCTCGAGGTCGTCGGATCGGAGCCACAAATTTTTCTCTCTACTCAAAAAGAAGAATGATTTCACATGGACCCTGAAATACCAACATGCATTGGAGGAATTAAAGTGATACCTATTGAGGCACCACTGCTTCACACTCCAAAGGTAGATGAGAAACTTTACTTGTACTTGGCAGTATCATAAATCGTGGTAAGTGGTGTCCTGGTTCGAGAAGATCAAGGTACATAATTTTCTATTTATTATGTAAGTCGACCTTAGGAGAAGTAGAAACTCCAGCGCAGTTCTTAGCACGTTCGAGGACGAACGTATGTTTAAGTGGGAGAGAATGTAACAACTCGACCGGTCGTTTTGAGCTCTTGCATGTTGTTCGATAGTTTGAGGCCATGAGTAGCTTCACTTCAGGTATTATGACTTGTACACGTGGTCAGAATTGAATTTTAGGAAGTTCGGGGTTGATTTGGAAAGAAAATTCTCATTTCGAAAGCTTTAAGTTGAAAGAATTGACTGAGATTGGATTTTTGGGTAAACAACCTCGGAATTAGAATTTTAAGGTTCCAGCAGGTTTGTATGATTATTTTAGACTTGGGCGTATGTTCGAATCGGGATTTGGATGGCCCTGGAGTATTTCAACACCTATTATGGAAGTAGCACTTTGGAAGAATTTCATGAATTTGGGGTGGAGGTGAATTTTATGTTAGCGATGTCCGTTTGGGATTTCGAGTCTGGGAATAGCTCCGTAAAGTAATTAAGGTATTGAGAGCGCATCTGGAAGTAGATTCAAAGGTCCGTAGGTCATTTTGGGGTCATTTGGCTAAAGTTAGAAATTTGAAGGTTTTTGAGAAGTTTGACCGGTAGTGGACTTTTTGATATCGGCGTCGGATTTAGATTCCTAAAGTTTGAGTAGGTCCATAATGACAAATATGTTTTGTGTGCAAAATTTGAGATCAATCGAACGTGATTTGATAGGTTTCGACATCAAATGTAGAAGTTTGAAGTTCTAGGGTTCATAAAGCTTGAATTGAGTTCCGATTCGTGATCTCGATGTTGTTTGATGTGATTTGAATGCTTTACTAAGTTCGCAATGTATTTTGGAACTGGTTGGTGCGATTGGACGGGGCCTCAGGGGGCCTCGTTTGGATTCGGGATGGTCTGCAGATTGAGTTCGGCCTTGTGGAGGTGTTGAGGCTGCTATTTTCTGGTGTAACCCCACCTGCGAGATTAGGCCCGCAGGTGCAGGGGCCGCAAAGGCGGCCATGAGGGTCGCATAAGAGGCTTAGGATTGAGAAGACTGGGACCCGCAGATGCCGCCAAGTTCCGCAGAAGTGGGACCGCACCTGCGCGCGGGGTTTGATGAAGGACCACGGAAGCGGTATTTTTTCCACGCCTGCGGAACCGTAGAAGTGGTCAAGTGACCACAGGTGCGAGGAATCGCTGGGCAGTGTGTTTATTTAAAAGACGGGAGTTGGTCCATTTTCTTTCATTTTCTCTTGGTTTGGGCGATTCTTGGAGGGTTTCAAGAGGGGGTTTTCATCATCAATGGCAAGGTAAACTATCCCCACCTATTATAAGTTAAATACATTGATTATGTATAGATTTTAATATAGAAATTAGTGGAAATTTGGGGTTTTGAAGAAAAACCTAGAAATTGGTATTCTTAAATTTTGACCACGAAGTTGGACATGGAATTGGGAATAAATTATATATTTGAGTTTGTAAGGTTATGGGTGATGGTTATCTTCGAAGATTTTTGGAACCTGGGCACGTCGGCCGAGGGTGATTTTTATCGACTTTTTGATTGGGGATAGAAATTGTTATAAATTGAATTGTTATGAGTATTTGAGTATATATTTGTGGGTTTGCATAGTTATTAACTAGTTTTGGAGCATTGTGCATCGGTTGGAGTTGTCGGAAGGGCTTGGGAGCCTGTTATGGAACTTAGGAGCGAGGTGAGTCTCCTTTCTAACCTTTTGAGAGGAAATTAACCCCATAGGTGAAATAAATTAACATATGCTTTAATTGTGGGGTCTACGTATGCACAAGATGACGAGAATCTGTACGTAGCTACTAGCTATGCCTATGTCTGGGTAGCCTAGGTTTACATCCTGTCTTATTGATGTTACCATCAATTTATGTTTATTGTTTTCCTTGAGAAGAAGAAAGATTTAGGTTGAGCAATAATTGTCTTGAAAGGATTGAATTTTGAAGAATCTAAGTTTTAAAAGCTTTCATTTGAACTTCGTAATTTCGAAAATAATTTAGGAATATTATAATAGCTTAAGGAATCTATGGGTAACCGTGTCGCATGTACGTTTCACGAGCGAGAAAATTACTCAAAACATTTCAAGATGAATTTCCATTATTTTGAAAAGAATCAAGAAAGAGATATGACTTAAATGTTAAATTTATATTTGACCGCGTTGCAGGTATGATTCGCGAGCGGGGTAATTTCCTAAATTTATCTTTGAGCGCGTCGCATGTATGATTCGCAAGCGGGGACAGCGTCGTATGTATGATTCACGAGCGGAGAAATAGATGCATCTATGGTTTGCGCCGTTCGACCCTCGGCAGTGCAAAATTTATAGTTTTGTTGGATCGGGCCGAACGTCCTCGGTGGAATTTATGTGTGATAATAGAATTGGAAACCCTTTCCATAACTTGTATAAATTCGTGATTTGAAAGATCAAATGTTTTAAATAAAGGAAGTGTTTTGGGGTCCTTTAGTATGATAAAAGAATTGTTCAGCTATTTCTTGTTCTGAGCTTTGTTGTTATCTTTATAAATCATGCTTAATTAAAATTTCATATTATCATATTGTTGGACCACTAGTAAGTGTCGGAGTCGGCCTCTCGTCACTACTTCTTCGAGGTTAGACTGGATACTTACTCGGTACGCGTTGTTTTCGTACTCATACTACACTTGCTGTACATTTTGTTGTACAAGCATATATACATTTAGTGGCCTTGTAGATGCAATGGCATGGTTAACACGGGGCCTTAGGTGAGCTACATCTTATATACGATCCGCAGCCAGCAGAGTCTCCTGCAGGCCATCACGACCTTTAACGAATTTTGGACCGTGACAAAATTAAAGTGTAATAA
Organism: Nicotiana sylvestris; assembly: GCF_000393655.2. Lineage (NCBI taxonomy): Eukaryota > Viridiplantae > Streptophyta > Magnoliopsida > Solanales > Solanaceae > Nicotiana > Nicotiana sylvestris. The sequence goes on along the minus strand of NC_091068.1, from coordinate 79,310,591 downwards.
TCGACTAAAACATGAAATTATAGCCTACATCATGCTCAAAACCCAAAGATTCACTTTACAAAAGTTTAGACAAAACCCCCAATTTCTCTTTTGAAATCATCAATCAAATGTCAAAATCGAAGATAGAATCATGGAATACAATCAAAATCGAGTAGAAAATACTTACCCCAGTTCATGTGGTGCAAATCTCCCAAATCTGAGCTGTATATTACAAAATATGATAAAATGACCAAAACCTTCGAAATATAGTACTTTATACGCACTGCCCAGGTGAACCCTTGACGAATGCGTAACAATCCTCACGTTCACAAAGAACAAAATTTACGCTGCCTCAATTATCTCTACACGTTTGTGGAACAAGCCTCGTGAACGTGATGCCCACAGTAGACAGACCTACACGGATGCAGGAGCAACATCGTAAATGTGAATAGGAAACCATCGACCTACCCAACTCAGCTCAACATTACGCGAACGCGTAGAAGCGAACTCGAATGCGAAGGAGACCAAACCCCCGCTCTACGCGAACGCTGTAAACCTTCCGTGAATGCGAATGAGAAGAAAATATATATCTCCAAGTATCACTTCGTGATCGCGGCCTCATCTTTGCGATCGTGAAGAACAACTGAAACACCATCAATCAACAATACAAAAACCATTCGAAATGATCCGAATCACCTATGAAACTCACCCGAGCCCCTCGGAACCCCATTCGAACATGCCAACAAGTCTCAAAACATAACACTGACCTACTCAAGGCCTCAAATCACACATAACAACATCAAAACCATGAATCACACCTCAAATCGAACTTAATGAACTTTTGAACTTTTAACTTCACTCGCGCCGAACCATATCAAATAAATCCGGAATAACCTCAAATTTTGGATACAAGTCTTAAATGGCATAATTATGCTATTTCAATTCCCAGAACCACAATTTCAACTCTCAATCAAACCTATGAACTTCCAAACCTTCAAATTGCCAACTTTCCCCAATTAACGCCAAAACCTTCAAGAAGCATCCAGATGCAAATCCTGGAATACACCCAAGTCCAAAATCACCATATGGATCTAACGGAACCATCAAAACTCCGATCCAAGATCAGCTACACAAAAGTCAAACTTGGTCAACTCTTCCAACTTAAAGCTTCATAGTTGAGAATCATTCTTCCAAATCAATCTCCAATCATCTGAAAACCAATATCGACGATATAACACAAGTCATAATACATCATAAGGAAGTACTCATGCCTTCGAACCATCAAAGGAATGCAAATACTCAAAATAACCAGTAGGGTCGTTACATCATTATAATTTGTGAAACTCGTGTACACATTATAATTATCACAAGTACTGATTTTCACATACCACATGAGAGGAAATTTTTCAAATTATCATGACCTAATTACGTTAATATGGGGATGAATTTTTAGAAATCTTCCAACAATAGTTTATCTATATTGTGATTCCATTATTCTAGCGTAATCCTTAGATCTGAAGTTTACCATAGGCATACTATTGTGAGTCGTTCTCCTTGCCTTCCCCGCTTCTTACTCTTGGTGATTGGGAGTCGCAAAGGAGCCGGTTGCATTAGTAAGAGTGGTCACACAAAACATTTTTATTCCATTAATATCTTATATTTTCTGATTTGCCCAAGTTAGGGCTTCATTTTGGTTAGTAACACACACCGAAGGTATGCTATCCGGCGACCGATCGAGTAGAGCACGAGTTCCAGTTGCTAAGAGTGTGAAAGAGCCACTGGAGCATTAACTTCTAGAGAAAGAGAGAGAAATTCTTATCTTCGTACTGCTAATAGCAACTCTACATAAGTCAGTTTTCTTATATTGTCGATCCCCGATTTACATAAAGGAGGAGGTTTTAGTAAGTTAACAATTAGTGTATGTAACGACCCGACCGATTATTTTGAGAGTTAGCATTTTGTTCAGTACTTTAAGGTCTCAAGAAGCTTTGTATTATGTATTAGTACTTGCGTGTATGGTCTCTTTTGGTTTTTGGGTGATTCGGGATTGATTTGAAAGAATGATTTTTATTTTAGAAGCTTAAGCGATAAGAGTTGACCGGAGTTTAACTTTTGCATAGACGACTCTGAAATGATGTTTTGATGATTCTAATATATTCGTATGGTGATTTTTTACTTAGGTGTATGTCCGGATTTGGATTTGGAGATCCGTAGGTAGATTTGATGTTTTTTGGCGAAAGTTTAAAAGTTTGACCAGGAGTCGACTTTAGATGTTGTTCGGTGTGATTTGAGGCTTCGAGAAGGTTTTCGTTATGTTTTGGGACTTGTTGGTGTGATTGGATGGGGTCCCGGAGGCCTTGGGTGTGTTTCAAATGAATTTTAGGTCATCTGTATGATGTTAAGGAGGTCTAGTTGTGGTGTTTCGCATCTGCGCGTGTGGGAGCGCAGATGCGGATCCGCTTCTGCATGATTTTATGTCTCTTCTGCGAGATGGTGCATGTTCAGGGTTTTTGCTTATGAGGATGAGGGATCTTAGGTGTAGGTATGCGTTTGCAAAGAAGGATCGCAGATGCTAAGTTGAGGCTCTAGGTGGTCGTTTGCTTCTGCAGACATTTTCGTGCTTCTGCACAGTCGCAGATGCGATTGTTGGTTTGCGGGTACGGTTCCTGGGCTTGTTAGTGAAGGCCGTAGATGCGGGATTTTGGCTCTTAAATTAGAGAGCGTAGATGCGATGTTTTGTCCGCAAATACAAAAATCCCTGGGTAGCTTCATATATATCGAGGGTTTGGTTGTTTTTATAACATCTTGAGTTGTAGAGCTCGATATTGGGCGACGTTGTAGGGGGTTTTCACGATTTTATTGGGGTAAGTATCTTAACTTAGATTTGATTATATTTCATGATTCCATTTTTGTTTTTATCATTTTATTAGTGATTTGAATTGGAGGAAATTGAGGATTTTTGTAAAAACTTTCCAAAATATACAATGATGATTTGAAGGCCGATTTGAGGTCAGAATTGGATGATTTTAGTTTGATTGGACTTGTATCGGAATGGATGTTTGGATTTTGTAAGTTTTGTCATGTTTCGAGGTGCGAGCTCGAGGTTGACTTTTTTATTTTTATTAAAGACCGAAACTTTATTATTTGAAATTATTTCATATTTCTTTTATTTATGATATTAAGTTATTTTGGCTATATTCAAGCCATCTGGAGGTTGTTTTATACTAGAAGGTCTTTTGAGAGTAAGCTTCTTTGAGGTAAGTATCATGCCTAACTTTGTGCGGGAGAAATGCCCCTTAGAATTTGGGTTGATTGTATTATTTGAATTATGTGAAAAATGGGTACATGAGGTGACGAGTGTGTACCCAACTTATATGTAGCAAAATTGACCAGTTTAGACTCTTAGGTTACTTTATGTATTTAATTAGAAGTTTTTATTACTTGTTATATCTTTTGTTGTTGAATTCATTCTTATATGCTCACATTGTGGTTGTTATTTCATGCTCTAGCTTCAATTGTTAGGTTTACTCGTATGTGACTTAATTGAAGTTACGACTACATGTTATATCTTTCATTGTCAAGTTTATTATGCTTTAACCGAAGTTGTTAGTACATGTTCTATACATCATTGTTGAGTTAGTCATATGTACTTAATTGAAGTTGTTAGTATACGTCATCCCTTTCATTGTTAAGTCCATTCATAAGCATGTAATGGAAGTTGGACTTATTGAGAGTCATTAACCTGTTTTAGTTGGAGATGTTGTTTTATGGAGTATCCTTCATTGTTGTGTTATTTTCCATTTTATTCTGTTGTTATTGAGATTCTAGTTCACATCGTGGTTGATCTGTGGGCTAAGTGTTGTGATGACATCGGTATTGTTGTTTTGGAAAGGTTGTGGCCTATGGGTACTTATGGTACGAATTGATATGTTGTGTTGTTGTGATATTAGCACATGTAAATTTGTTTGTGGATTGATTGTCGCAATGTGGAGCATAAGGGTGGCATCTCATTGTTGTTGTGTAAGACCAGTGATATGGGTGGCTATTGTGCTTATTGTCTGGGCAGAACGATAAGGGTGGCTATTATACAGAGTGATACAGGTGGCTATTATGATGTATTGTCTACACAGAGCGATAAGGGTGACTATTATAATATTGTCAATGTGGATAGATAAAGGTGGTTATGTCAAGGTTGATATGTGTTGGACGGGGGCACAATGTTGATGATATTCATGTGATGCTGTGATTTTCCTTATATGTGTTATGCACCTTACGTGACTTGTTGTATTGCCTCAAATGAGCTACTTGATATCTTTGATATTACTTGTTGACTTGGGCTGTAATAGTACACTCGCACAAGCATATACCGTATCATGCCGTTGACACCCGTTTAGGAGTATGAAACTTAAAATTTATTGATCATGCACATGTATTCTTGTATTATATTCTTCCACTATGATATTGAGCATGTGACCATGCTGGGAGGATTGAGATATTGGCATGTGACTTGCCCGTGCGGTCGTAATTGATAATGTGGGCACGAGGTGCCATGAGCATATGATTTGTGATTTGGGGACTCGTGACTTGTGTTTATGAGATGAGGCATCTCACAGATATTTTGTTTTAAACCTTATGTTAGAACGACTTGATTATTCGGTTGTCACTTGTTTTCTTTATTTGCTTCCACTGGTACTTTAACGGTGTTCTGATTACTTTATTGCTATCATCACATGCTTACTCCTTGTTCCCATTTAATAATTCTTGCTTTCATTGTTGGCTTTATACTTATGCACTTCACAAGTTATTATGATTAGTAGTTGTCTTGACTTGTACCTCGTCACTACTCCACCGAGGTTAGTCTTGATAGTTACTAGGTCCCGACCATGGTGTACTCATACTATACTTCTGCACATTTTTGTGCAGGTTTAGGTATTGGAGATAACAGACTCAGGCAGAGTTAGATTCTTCATCACGAGGATTCAAGGTAGAGTTGATTGGTCGTCGCAGTCCCTTGGAGTCCTTTTTCTTTTGATTGCACTATTAATTCGTTATCCGAATAGTATTGTATTTTGTATTTTTTGAGATATTACTATGTATTCATCTAGAGTTTGTGACTCTGTACTACCTAGTCTTGGGAAGATTGTTATAATTATCGCCGCGTAGGCTTGTGTCACATTTATTTCGGTATTTACATTAAACTCTATTTTAAAATATCATGTTTAACTTATTTAGCTATTGTAAGTAATCGTCTTACCTAGTCTTAGAGACTAGGTACCATTACGACGCCTAAGACGAAACTTTAGGCCATGATAATGTAAAACTAATTAGTCTATACATGATTAATACTTACAATATATAATATGTTGGAACGTGCTTACCTAAGCACGCATTGATCAAACACGGGCATAAAAGGAGTGACACGGATATGTAATGAAACTGTATTTAGTCTCAATTTTAATTATCTTAGTCAATAAAACAAGACAGATGAACATTTTATGCTATTCCTTTTTTGGTGCTAACTCTTTTAGCATTGCGACCACAATTTATTTATTTTATAGTTGTATGAGTTAAAATTAACAAATGACAGGTGGACGTTCGTCGAGTTGACACATGGCAGTAAAGAACAATAGAATATGAGTCAGTAAATAGCTGACACCGGGTACAAGCATGTGACCGATGTTGTATGATTTCCAAAGAAATTAAAACCAGAGAGGAGAATTTAAAAACAAGGTACTGGTTGAAGAAGGCAACATTAAAGGAGCAACTGCTATAGAGAATCCTAGCATTTATACTAAATCGTTATGTAGTTATCAAGAGTAATCTTTATTCACCTTAAGGAGGATCTTGATTTAAGGATTTTGTCTCTTTTAATTTAGATATAAATAGACAAATTTGTACTCATTAAGCACACAAAATACTCATATGAAAAAGGGCTAATATTATTTTCTTATTCCGCTAAACACCGTTTTGCTAGAATTTAGTTCTTGATATTATTCTTGTTTTTTGAGAAGTTCAATTCAAGGTCCAAACTTGTCTTTTCTTCAATTATTCTTATTTATTCAATTCTGTTCTTCACTACTTTGTATTTTCGGAATAATTTTATTCAAGTGTTTATAAACCACGTTATAAATTCAACTGTACCATTTTATTGGTAAACAATTTGGTGCCCGCCGTGGGGCACAGATAATTGTTGTATTACTTTGATCAATTCATGTTTTACTAACATACATTGAAGTTTTTCTTTAGTAAAGTAAAAAAATATTATGGCACCTAAACATTTCAACAACTTACTCAATGTTGGGACAAGCAATGAGGACGAGGATAATTTCCATGGTGGAGATCAACAAAATAATTCGACCAGTGAAACCCGCATCGATGGAAATAAGACAACTTTGGTCCGGAAAGAACAAAATACTCGGTGTGCAAGGAATCCTACCCCTGATGATATGGATGATAAGCCCATTGTCGAGATAGTAAAAGTTTTGAGAGCTCAGCAAAAGAAAATCATGAATCATTTCTCAAGAGAGGAGCAGATAAGCTGTAGCTCCAACAAGCACTATCGGTTGCCTCAAATAATTCCAATGGAGGAGTTTGAGCCCCTCCCAGCATGCATGCAAATCAGATAGCGCAAAGAAGCTGTAACATCTCTTCAAGGGAAGAGTTTATATCTAATAATAATCAAATAGGTAGTTGATCACGTCCAAGTCGCACCCAGTAGTGGGATATGAAACTTTCATTACAATATTAATTACCCAACGTGAGTCGGGATCGAACCTCAAAGAGATTAATGCGAGTGTTGTGGTAAACACTTAAGTGAGTAACTTGATATAAGTCAATTTAAATTTCAAACAATAGTGGCGTATCAACTTCACTAATTAAATTAGTATGATTTGTGAACTAAGCTAGCAAACAAGTAATACGCAAAATATTTTGAAGTTTTAACAAATGGAGAAAAGCCTAGGATTTTAATCATAACATAGCTATAAACCTAATGGGTATAGTCAATTTATGCTTGCCTGATAGATCGGGGCTGTTGTGACTCTCAATACTCAAATACTCACACAATACCTCTCGGTTAAGGAGTGATCATGTCCAATTTAGCTTTCTTAAATCCAAATAGGTAGCTATAAGTGCAATTAAATATGAGCCTAAGTGAGATTATCCCTATCTCTAGCTCAAATTCGTTAATTATACTAAACAATAACTCAACTAGTTAAATTTCTTATTAGTCAAGTTCTCCTAGATTATGTTTCTCTTTCTCAAGTAAGAACAAGGTCAAAAAGGCATGAATATATATTTGCAACCATCAATTCTAACTTTAAAGCATAAACAAAGCTAAATAACATTTACCCAATCAATAACAAGCATACTATTAATAACCCATAAAATTTACACACTAGGGTTAGATCATAATTCCTAGATAATACTCTAACTACTCATAATAAGAGACATGGAAAGATGAAAATAAGAAGAAATTATAGGTATAAAACCAAAATAAAAGAAAGAGTGGAAGATCTTCTGCAATTGTAGCTCACGCTTGCTCAAAATATATAAAAGTAACTAACTCCTAGTTGCTATAGTGAAAAGATGCCCTAAAAACTCATAAAGTTCTATTTACAGGGCTTCCAAAATCTCTGACAAAAATACCCTTCGGAGGGTTCTCTGGTCGCACATCATCTTTTGCGGTCCACACTTTGTTGGATTGGCATTGCATGTGCTTTTATTAGTGGAATTTCTACGTTTGCATTTCAGCTTTTGCCTCCGTACATCAGGTTTTGCAACTGCACTTTATGTTCCATAGACCGCATTTGAGGAGGCTTCAGAATTGTTCAACTACTCATTTTCTGTCTTTCAGACTTGTCAGTGCGAACATGTTTTACGGACCAAGTGCTACAACATATTTTATTCCACGGACTACACTTTTGCCTAAAGTTCTTGAAGCTTCAGTTCTTCCTCTGCAGCCGCATTCCTTCTTTTGTGGTCGCAGTTCTAATTCTACGGACCGCAATTTTCTCAGCACTTCTCCTATTTACTTAATTATGCTGGAACATCTCCTTTTTCATTCATTTCTCTTTATTGAACTTATACTTTTTAGCACACCTACAATTCAATCATTTTCATTGTAGAGGAAAAAGTCAGTACTTTCGGACAAAACACTGTAACAAGAAGCCACTAAACTAATAAGTGGTTAAAATCCATACTTATCAGTGGTGCGGGCAGCAGATCAGGAATGCAAAATAACACACAAAAATCCTTTTAAAATTGAACTCATGAGGTTCATGAGGGAAATGAATGGTCGGGTGGATCAAAATGCTAAGGAGTTTCACGCTCGAATGGATCAGATCTCGGGGGGCACCTCCGGTCCTGAAGCTCCCAGACTTAAAGAAATATACCCAATTTCCATTCAAACCTAGTACGGCCCCGAATTTTATTCCAAAAAGATTCAAGATGTGGGATGTTCCAAAATACAATGGAACATCGGATTCACATGAGCACATCACAACCTATACCTTAACTATGAAGGGAAATGATTTGGATCCGCATGAGATTGAATCAGTTTTGCTAAAGAAATTTGGTGAAACCCTAAAAGGGGAGCTTTAACTTGGTATTCACTCTTACCTGAACATTCAATTGATTCTTTTGAAGTAATTGCAAATTCTTTCATCACAATTTATACTGGGGCAAGGATGGTCCAATCCAGGAAGGCGCATATATTTAGAATTGCTCAAGGAGATTCTGAGTTACTGCGAGAGTTCGCAATTCGGTTCTAAAAGGAGAGGATAATGTTCATGATAGTACCAAATAAGTGCGAATCAAAAACATTCACCAACAGTCTCAATCCCTTAAGCTCTGATGCTTCAAGGAAGTTGAAAGAAAGTCTATTGATTTTCAGGCAACCATAAGGGATGATGTCCATAATCATAATGAATTAAAATTAGAATTGAGGATGATCAGTTGGTTTCTTCGGTGTCATCTACGGGTCATAATCGCGATTGGAATCAATAAAAGTTCAAAAATGATGTTGATGCGGATCAAAGATCATCGAGGAATTATTTTTAACCTTTTCTTTTAAATGAAAGATATGATGGTCGTGGAGCTAAAGGTTTTCAGTCATCGAAAATATTTGGACCGGATAGAAAGACTGAATTTGGTCAGAGTAGTATAACTTTGAAGGATAAAGAACCACCCGGGTCTCGAGATTCAGGATATTCCCGATTATCGAATTAAACTTTCAACGTCAGTTTGGTAGAGTTAGTTTAGGCTATCAGAAACATCAAGGAGGAAAGGTTCCTGAAACCAATTCGATCAGACCCTAGTTAAAGGTATCCTAATTTGCGGCGTGGGTTCCACGGTATGCATGGTCATAGGATTGGGGACTGATAGCACCTTCGTGAAGAGGTATCGATGTTGTTGAAAAATGGTCACCTTAGAGATTTTTTAAGTGACCGGGTCAAGAACAACTGCGGCAGGAGTCAAGATACAATGGAACTAGTAAAACCAACCATAGAGTCTCCGCTCCTAACAATAAACATGATTTTTGGTGGGTTGAAGTGAATGGGGTGACATTTTTTGTAGCAAAAAAGATGAAGATATTAGCAACTCATGGCAGGAGAATCTGAGAAGCATCAGAAATTGATGAAATCAACTTTAAGGAGGAAGATGATGGCGACCTTATTTTACTACACAATGATGCTTTGGTAATATCTTTAAATTGTTTAGAATTTAAAATTAAATATGTGTTGGTTGATCCAGGTATTTCAGTCAATATCATCCCATTGAGGGTGTTGGAACAAGCAAAGCTAATCGCAAATATAGTTCCAGCAACAAAGCTTCTGGATGGGTTCAACTTAACAAGTGTAATGACTCGAGAAGAGATAATGTTGCCTACATATGCCTAATGGGTGACGAAATCCACGTTATTCAAAGTTGTGGATGGCAATATGGGCTACAATGTGATTCTTAGTAGGCCATGTATCCATGAAATGGAGGTTGTGCTATCTACTTATCATCAACTTTTGTAGTTCCCTACATCGAATGGGATCAAGCAGATTAGAGGTGATCAACCTTCCATTAGGAAAATGAAAGATGTCACCTTATCTAGAAGCAAGGCGGAGGAAATCAACAAATAACAACTAGAGGAACCGGTGTCAACTTATGTTATAGTATTAGCAGAAGACGATGGAGAGAAAAAGACATCAGATATTTACCAGGTACCTAGATCTTTCCAGGTACCGGAAGAAACAAATGCAACAAACTCAACCATAAAAGAGCTTGAACAAATCTATTTGTTCACAAAATTCCAAGATATGAAGGTTTACTTTGGAACGAGGTTGAGCCTCGAACTCAGGCTTTGAATTATTGAATATTTTAAAGCTAACATTGATTGTTTTGCATGGTCTCATTCAGATATGAAAAGTATTCCACTAGATATGAATGTCCATAAGTTGAGTTTGGATCTTAATTTTCCTCCAATAAAGTAGAAGAAGCGGCCGATAGCCAAGGTCAGTAACAGATTTGTAAAGGAAGAGGTAACTAGGTTGCTAAATATAGGTTCGATACGGGAAGTAAGTTATTTTGATTGGTTAGCTAACGTAGTAGTTGTACCCGAAAAGAACAATAAACTTAGAATGTGTATAGACTATAAGGATTTAAAGCCCTAAGGATTCCTTTCCATAGCCAAACATCGACCAAATGATCAATTCTATGACTGGGCATGAGCTGATGAGTTTGCTTGATGCATTCTATGATTATAATCAAATAAGGATGCACCCAAATGATCAAGAAAAAACTTTATTTATTACAAATTTTGGTACATATTGTTACAAAGTGATACCTTTTGGGCATAAAAATGCTAGAGCCTCTTATCAGAGGTTCGTTACTAAGATGTTTGAACGTCAAATTGGTAAAAAAATGGAAGTCTATATTAACAACATGTTGGTTAAGTCTCTCAGTGTAAGGGATCATTTGACCCATCTTCAAGCAATATTCGACATCTTGAGGAAGTACAACATGAAGCTCTATCCGGAGAAGTACACTTTTGAAATTGGGTCCAGAAAATTTCTTCTCTTCTTGGTTTCTCAAAGAGGAATTGAAGTAAATCCTAAAAGATTAAGGCCATAGAAGATATTCTTGACCAACTGAAAAATATAAAGGAGGTACAAAGGTTGACCGACAGGTTGGCGGCCCTTAGAAGATTCATATTGAGGTCATCAGAGAAAGGTCACCATTTACTTGGAGTTTATCATATGAGGAGAAAAACTTAGGAAGATGACAGAGAAGGAATTTTAAATATAGATGACTGCATCTTTGAAGTCCTTGACTTGGAGATAACTGCATTCGAGAACATTCCTGTCCAGCCTACTGCTTCAAGCTTCTCGAGCAATTGCTCTAAGTCCTCGGAGACCGAGGAAGAAGATGAAGATAATGATGAAGATAAGGGTGAAGGTGTTGAACCTGATGAGTGATCAGCTCCAACCCTACACCACTATATAATGGCAAGGAGTAGGCAATGCAGCTTTTACCCGAAGGGTCGGGATCGATTTCCACAGGGAGTTAATATTGGTTGGGAATTGGGTTTCTATCTAATCTAGCTATGCACGTTGCTCTTAATTGCACTTCTAAACATGTTTGGATTTGTTACTATTCTACTTTCAATACTATTGATTGCTGAAAATAAACTAAGTACAATCTTTTGTAAAGTTTTCTCAAGTAATAAAAAGTACTAGGGAAGTGACTTATACCTAGGAGAGTATCTAATGGAATCTAAAATTTAGGACAAGCTTGTTATATTTGGGATTGTGATATAACCATTAAACATAGTTACTCACTCTATACCCCTCGGTAGTTTGAGTGACTTTGCCCTAATTGACTTTTTAAAGCCCAATTGGATATTCAAACAAATCAAGTAAAATTGGCTCAAGTCGGGTATTACTATCTCTAGGTTTAACCCTTTAATTGGGGCTATCAATCTCTTAAGTGCACCTCAATTCTTTGTTAGCCTGAATTTCCTAGACTTTGTCCCTCTTTCTCAAAAAGAGTCTAAGTCATAAAGGCATGAATCAGTATTTGCAACCACTAATTCTACAATTAAAGCATGAATCAAGCTAAATATCACTAACACATAAACAATTAAGCCCTAAAATAGAAGACCCATTAAATACCCGCACTAGGGTTGGTTTACAACCCTAGCTAATAGGTTTAGCTACTCATAATAAAGGTAGAAATCAAAGATGAAGATGAAATATAAGTCATAAAATTTGATTACAAGATTAAAATCTAATAATATAAGCTAAAGCTACTCTAAAATTACTCAAAGTAGTAAAATACGGCTGTTCACGAGCTCCTTCGTAAAAAAGATAACCTAAAAATCTGAAAAAGTTCTATTTGCACACAAATGAATTTACTGGTCATAAATACCCCTACGGAGGTTCCGCTGTCAGCGCAATACTTAGCGCCTCAACGCGTAAACATTCGCAGCCGTGCAAAAGCAAGCGCGGACCGCGTTTCTTCCATTTTGAACTGGGGCTGGGCTTGATTTCGTTGGGTGCGTAAAATAGGCCACCTCAGCATTGTCTTCGACCGCGGTCGCGTAAAATGTTCACGGATCGCGCTTTTCATTTAAGCTCAAATTTTCAGGCCTCTGAATCTTTAATTCGCCCTCAGCGGATTAAACATCGCGGCCGCGTCAAGTATTCCGCTGCCGCACTATTTCACCGCGGTATCTGTTGTGCCCAAAATTGACTCTCTGAATCACAATTCCGCTGTCAGCGTATTTATGGCCACCTCGGCGGTAGACCTTCCGCGGACTCTCTTTTCCTTCGGTGTCAGCGCTTTTGTCTCAGCTTTGATCTTTTGCAGGTTTAACTCCTTTATGAGCTGGTTATGACTTTCTTGCTTCATTTTGACCAAACGCTGCAAACAAGCATAATAAGTCAGTTTTCGAGAATAAATTTACACAATTTTCATCCAAAACCTAAGCAAAAGAGAGCATATGATAGGCTAGAATCCATAGTTATCAACTCCCCCAAACTTAAGCTTTTGCTTGTCCTCAAGCAAAGAAAGTAATTCCCACCTCCACAAGGTAAAAGAAAAAAAGATCAGCTATTCTAAGGTGACTTCAGCAAGCATCAATTGGGACTAATAATTACCCTCAACACCAATGTATTATCAACAACATACAACCTTTTTAGCACCATGGCTCTAGTGCGACACAAGAGCTTCAAGAGTTGACTTAACTCATCAAGGAAGCTCGCTCTACTACATAGATCGTTGTGAAACCAAAAATCTTTCTCCTCTGCTCTCCATAAGCAAATATTACTTTAGATTATAGCAATCAGAACAAGGTTTGTGGAAAAATACACTCATCTCTCTCAAGGGAATGTCACAAGTCCGGCTCTAAGTACCATAAGTTTTCCCCTCATGTGAATCACCACTAATGTAAGCTTACTCAACTCGAAATCATATAGGGATTTTGCGGGATGTAATGAAGGCTTTTGGTTTAAGGTAGGATATATAGGTCTATGTAGGTTTCATCTTTCCTTAAGCACTTTATTTTTTTCATTTCGGCTCACACTTTCTTGACTCTTTGAGTCATTTTCTTCTTACTTAGGGGACTAGAGAGACACACTGTCACTCTTTCTTGTTCATGACAATCATTTTTCTCCTTTATAATCAATCTAAGCCTTTCATAATTGCTTTTATTGAATCCCTTATTTTTTTCTACATTGTTCAATTTCTTTTTGACTTTTTATCTTTTCTTTATTTTTCTTTTGCCTTCCCTTTTCTTTATTTTGTAGATTTTATTACTTTTTCATTCCTCGTCTCTCTCCCCAAACTTATGCTTTTGCCAATTGAACTAAGAAAAGATCGGGTGCGAACAGAGGATCATTTTAGAATGGATAAAGGCTTGTATCATAGTTATTGAAAGAATAAGAGCTATGGCTCAACGGGGTTGACTAGAGATATCATATTTGGTGGGCTATGCATGCTTTCAGGTTTTCAATTTGGATTAATGAGAGCCTATAATCATTTCTCAAGTTGAGCTACACTTAGAATTTTTCCTAGACAAATATTTGGGGCAAGTTCTAGACTTATTGGCACGCGACTTGGACTTGTACATCAATACCTCACCTCACAAGCTATTGGATTGCTAAAGAGAACAGAGTCGAGGGCTCAAAACAACCTTAGCTAAGATTGAGCAACATAAATGGCTCCTAAAAACCACTCGGTGATTGTTTAGTTAACACAAGAGTCTAAAGATCAAAACTAGCACCTTTCTTTTCAAATCAACTTGTCTCTAACTATAAGGTCAAAGGTAAATGAATTAGGACCAAGTGAAGCTTTGCCTGAGACACTTTTATTTATTACTACTATTTACCCAAAAAATGAAGTAAACGAACTCAAACCCTTAAGAAGGTTGTCATGCAATCCATCATCGGGAACAGCCACCCGGTTCACACAAATTCTACCTTTGGAAAGAACCGTGGCATTAAGAAAATCAAAGGCTTATTCACAAAAACTTGAAAAAGTAAGAAGTTACAAACTGAAAAAGAGACTACTAAATGAAAATAAGAAGCTATAGTATTAAGGAAAATTGCAAAAGAAGTAATAAAGTAAAATACGAAAAGTAAACTGAATATGTACAATAGGGGATTGAGATGAATATACATAAGAGGAGAATGAATATATACATGAAAAGATAACTTTATATCCATACCGAAACTGAAAAATAATGACAAGTGAAAAATAACGATAAAGAAAAATAAGTATTATAATTACAAACCAATCACCAAATCAAAATATGACCACCCCCCAAATAAAAACTAGCATTGCTCTCAATGCTAAAGGCAAAAATAAGATCAAAGAGGGGTTAGAGAGTAAAAAAAACTCCCTATGGATCCTCTGTTTGCATGGGGCCACTGGCTGGGTCTTGTGGCTGGGCTGAGGCACCTCCCTCGGGGTGCTCCAGCTCAATCTCCAAGTCATCAGTCTGGGAAATCACCCCTCTCCTCATGGTCTCTCTATCAGCCTCCTGCTCTGGTGCCTGTGCTGCCTCAACTGCTGGACTTGCTCCTCCAATAGTAGATCTAATGGGATGTCTCCAACTTATCTAATCTTTTCCACCTCCTTCCTCAGCAGCTTTACCGACTCCTTTGAAGCTCAAGTATTCTTCATTTTCTTTGTGCTTTTGACCAGTTCCTTGATTTTTTTCCCTTGTGCCTCCAAAGCATCCATGATGAGCTTCTGGTTGTCCAGGAGCTTCTTCTAATTGTCCAAAAGCTCCTTAAGTGATTCATCTACTAAAGCAGGGACCTGAAGCTATTGTCGGAGCTGACTGAGCTGCCACTGTACTAGATATGACAGACAACTTTGATGTAGCTACCTGCATCCAGTTGTTGATGCTGGACAAATTCTGGTTAACCCTCAGTGCAGTGAGAGGGTAAGCTGATGAAGAACGCACCAAAGAGGGCATTGAAGTTGATGGTCCGGAGGGAGGATGAGGTATGGCAGTGGGAGGCTCGGAACTAGTGGCCACCATCTCTGGCTCTTCAAACTGGCTAGTGGAAGTGGAGGCTTTGCCCTTAGACTTGGGGTTGTCGGAACCCTAAAGGCTGTACCAGGAAAATGGTCTCTTAGGCTTCACCTTGGTGTCAAAATCCCTTCCCTTGACTTCCTGATCCTCCAGGTACATGGTGAGAAAGTTCGGGAAAGGGTATGAACTCTCATTCTTGTTGACCACCCTGGTGATCACTCTGGACATG
The DNA here is from genome assembly GCF_000393655.2 of Nicotiana sylvestris. Taxonomy (NCBI): domain Eukaryota; kingdom Viridiplantae; phylum Streptophyta; class Magnoliopsida; order Solanales; family Solanaceae; genus Nicotiana; species Nicotiana sylvestris. Next base: position 79,294,851 of record NC_091068.1, on the reverse strand, counting down.
ATATTTCCAACATTGATCGGGTACCCCGCCTTGATGGTCCCCACTATAATAGCCCGAGAGACCGGCATATCACTGTCATCAGTAGTGGGGTCTAATCGGCTACACACGAACGTCTCCCAACTCTTTGCCTCAAAGCTCAATGTGTTCCTGTAGATCGGGACCCCATGTGTCAGCCAAGCTGGAGTAGTTCCTGGGCAGGCCAATCATCCATGGCCACGTTCTCTAAATACAAGACCTCATCCTCGTCATTGAACCCAGCATAATCATTCAGCGTCTTGCCATCAAATCTGATCTTCCGGTTCAGCACCTTGGTCACATAGGTGCCCCTTTTGATGTGGGTAACATTGGCATAAAACTCCTTGACCAAGTGCTCATTGGCCTCCGGCATCTTGCTTGTGAAGAATTTCCACCCCCCTCTTTCATCAAATTGCCTCTTCACATTGGGGTTGTGGGGTAGAAGATCATTTTCTATAAAATGCCTCTCATGTGTGAGTAACCTTTGAGGCCACCATTCTCGAAACTTATGGTAGGCTTTCTCACTGACATATCTTTCTTACCATACCACAGGGTTCCTCGTTCTCTCAAAACCTCCTGTTTAGGTGTCACCACCCCTCCCGTCATCAGGGATCATATCATCTACATCAATTGGGACCTGTCTAGGTGGAGAGACTAGAGGATAGGCTGATGCTGAAGATTCACTACTTGTCTCTGAGCCATCAGACGACTCAGAAGAAGCAGGAGAAGTAGGGGAACCTGGGGGTGTAGGCTCATCTCTCAACTGAAATCTCCCCTAGAAGTCTGCAGGAATATGGGTCGGCACTGAATTCCCTTTTGAAGCTTCCAGGTAGGGGACATACTCACTACATTCCAAGTGGGATGTGGCTCTATCCGCAACTTTGATTGTTTTCCTCAGCTTCCCAATTGATTTCTGGACCGCTAGTGGCAATTTGGTCCTTCCTTGACCTCCTCTTCCCCTATCTCGGGAGGATTCATCCCTCCCTTTCTGTGCATCACCGACACCTCTAGATCGTACCATTGTCTGCAGAGAAAATTAGTGAAAGATCATTAGTATTGGTGTTAGAAGAACCATCAATGAAAAATAGAAGAAAAGTTGACAGTGTTGCACAAGCAGAGGTCCGCTAACAACGGAAAAAGGAGAGCGGTCGTGGAATGTGTACCGCTGACAGTGGAAAAAGGGCCACAGCCGAAGAGGACTGGGGATTAGACTACCCATACTCTGAACCTGAGGTACCGCTGAGAGCGAAAAAATGGGCGCGACTGCGAAAGCTGCACCGCTGTTTGCGAAAAACAAACGTGGCCGTGGATCCAAGTTGATAAGTCTCTGAATTAGATATCCGCGGTCCGCAAAAATTTTAGTGCGGCCACGTAAAGCAGACCGCTCTCAGCAAAATTTCCACCGCTGACCGTGGAAAATAAACCATTTTTATCTTAGGCTTCCACAAGAATGCTGACCGCAGAATTACAACCGCGGCCGCGGAATTCAAAAATCAAATGGGCAACCTAGGGTTTCACTTTTTAAGTTATTAACAAGTATCAAGAACACCATCAAACCCTACTAGGTATGCACCACAAGTTTATTTTTCAATTTTTAGCATCAACTAATTACCAACTACTTAACCCTAGTTAAAACTAAAAGAAAAGAGGAAGAAATTAAAACCAAAAGAAAAGAAAAACACAAATTTAAAAACAATGTGATGAATTGAGCATACCATTTGTTTGATGATTGATGAAAATGGACTTCTAATTTGGTGTTATTGCAGATTAGGGCTCAGTGTAGAGGAGATGAACAGTAACTTCTTTTTTTTAGAGAGAAAATTGTGAAAAGGGTAAAAGGCCTAATGGCCGTCTATTTATACTGAAAAGCGCTGGAACCCACAGATCTTACCTGGCACGGCCACGAAATTCCACCGCGGTTCGCACTTATACCTGTTCTGAAGAGCTACCTATTCAACACTTCCGATGAGAGCGAAAAAGTGGGCGCGGTCGCGGAACAGGTCCGCTGACCGCGAAAAAACCACTGCGGATGCGGATGAAACTTCAGAGAGGTCTCATTTTGGACCTTTCAAGTCCGCGTCCGCTATCAAATTATGCCTCCGTGAAAAGCATCCGCTGATCGCAGAATTTTGAGCGCGGTCAGCGGTCCAATTACAGACTTAGCCAAATTTTTCCAGCGTCGTTCTGCACTGCATCAAACATTCCTACACACATCTCACAACCAGTAAGTCCAAAACAAATCCTACACTAAGAAGAAATTGAAAAAAAAAAGAAATTGAAAAACACATGGGTTTCCTCCCAAGAAATGCCTGATTTAACATCGCGACACGACACATATTACCATCATCATTTGAAATTGAAAAGGCCACCGCGTGGCTGTCATCAAATTTTCCTAAGTAGTGTTTGACTCGGTGCCCATTAACTCTGAAAACTTCACCATTTTTATTCTTCAAATCAAGAGCACCAAATGGAGTCACATGTCCATTTTTACTTGAGCTTTCCCGGAAACACCCGTAACCGAGAGTTGAATAAGAGAACCGAGTCACCCTCCTTGAATTCCTTGATCCGGGCATATTTGTCATGTATGTACTTCATCTTGTCCTTATACAAGGACGAGCTGGAATAGGCATGAAACCAGAACTCATCTAGTTCATTTAGTTGCTCTACCTGGAGATTTGCTGCAACATCCCACTCAAGATTTAACCTCTTCAGTACCCACATGGCCTTGTGCTCTAATTCAACCGGAATATGGCACGCCTTCCCAAAGACCAACCGGTACGGAGACATACCAATTAAAGTTTTATAAGCAGTCCTATAAGCCCACAAAGCATCATCCAGTTTTCTTGACCAATCAGTTCTATTTGCATTGATAGTCTTTGACAATATGCTCTTTATCTCCCTATTAGAGACCTCAACTTGTCCACTAGCCTATGGATGATAAGGGGATGATACCTTGTGATTGACACCATACTTTGCAAGCAAAATGTCAAATGCCTTATTGCAGAAATAAGAACCCCCATCACTGATGATCGCCCTAGGAGTGCCAAACTGTATGAAGATATTTTTCTTGGGAAATGCCACCACACTCTGGGCTTCATTGTTGGCCAAACCCACGGCCTAAACCCACTTGGAAATATAATCAACGACCACCAGAATGTAAGTGTTGCCACAAGAACTCATAAAAGGCCCCATGAAGTCTATGCCCCACACGTCAAAAATGTCAACCTTAAGAATAGTGGTGAGAGGCATTTTATCCTTCTTTGAAATTCCACCCACTTTCTAACACTCATCACATCTCTTGACAAGCTCTCCGGTATCTTTATATAGAGTAGGCCAATAAAAACCATAGCTAAGAACCTTTTAAGCAATTCTCGCCCCATGATGACCACCGTAGCGCGAGGAATGGCAAGCATCAAGAATACTTATTTGCTCCTCCTTCGGAACACATCTTCAGATCACACTATCATTATAAATCTTGAAAAGATAAGGTTCGTCCCAGTAATAATCCAAGTTGTCCCATTTAAGCTTATTCCTTTGGTTAGAAGAGAGATCACTCGGAACAATGCCAGTCACAAGAAAATTGGCCACATAGGCGAACCAAGGCATACTATTCAAAGAAACTGAGAGGAGTTGTTCATCCAGGAATGCATCATTTATTTCGAGACCACCTTTGGGTCTCCCCTCCTCCTCCGAGCGGGACAAGTGGTCCGCCACTTGATTTTCACTTCCTTTTCGATCAACAATCTCTAGGTCAAATTCTTGAAGCAACAAAACCCATCTCATTAGTCTAGCTTTAGAGTCCTTTTTGGTCATCAAGTAACGGAGTGCCGCGTGATCAGTACGAACAATCACTTTGGCACCCATGAGATAAGGCCTAAACTTCTCCATTACAAACACAATTGCTAGAAACTCTTTCTCCGTCACAGTATAATTAACCTGGGCATCATTCATAGTTTTGCTTGCATAGTACACCGGATGAAACATGTTGTTCACCCTTTGCCCCAAGACCGCTCCTACCGCAACATCACTAGCATCACACATGAGCTCAAATGGCAAGCTCCAATTGGGTGCGGTGATGATGGGAGTGGTAGTCAATCTATACTTGAGAAGCTCAAAAGCTTTCATGCAATCATCATTAAACACAAACTTTGCATCCTTTTCCAACAATTTGCACAAGGGATTCACCACCTTGGAAAAGTCCTTGATGAACCTTCGGTAGAACTTAACATACCCAAGAAAGCTCCTCACTCCTTTGACGGAAGTAGGAGGAGGGAGTTTTCAAATCACTTCAATATTAACTTTATCCACTTTGATATCGTTCTTTGAGATTTTATGGCTGTGGACAATGCCCTCCTCGACCATAAAGTGACACTTTTCCCAATTAAGCATTAGACTTGTCTCCTCACATCGGGCCAATACTTTATCAAGATTACCTAAACATTCTTCAAAAGTGTCACACACAATGCTAAAATCATCCATGAACACTTCCAATAAGTCCTCCACCATGTCGGTAAATATAGCCATAATACACCGTTGAAGGTAGCCAGTGCATTACACAAACCAAATGGCATCCGGGAAAATGCAAAGGTGCCATACGGACATATGAAGGTGGTTTTCTCCTGGTCCTCTAGTGCAATTATACTCTGGTTGTAGCCTGAGTACCCATCCAAAAAGCAATAGTAGGACCGCCCAGCAAGTCTATCCAGCATTTGGTCAACAAAAGGCAATAGGAAATGATCTTTGCGGGTCACTTTGTTCAGCTTCCGGTAGTCTATGCATACTCTCCACCTGGTAACAGTCCTAGTAGGGATCAACTCATTGTGCTCATTTGAGACCACAGTCATACCCTTTTTTTTGGCACACATTGTACCGGTGAAGTCTATGAACTATCCGAGATGGGGTACACAACCCCTGCATCTAGCCACTTGATATCCTCCTTGTTGATGACCTCTTGCATAGCCTCGTTCAACCTCCTTTGATGTTCTACAGAGGGTTTGGCATCTTCCTCAAGTATAATCTTATGCATCCAAAAGGCAGGGCTTTTCCCCTGAATATCAGCTAAAGTCCATCCAATTTCCCTCTTCCTTCTTTGAAGCACCTCAAGGGTGGAATCTACCTGCAGGTTAGTAAGGCAAGAAGAAATAATAACATGTAAAGTTAAACAAGGGCCCAAGAATTCATACCTAAGGTGTGGAGGCAAAGGCTTCAACTCCAATACGGGAGGTTCCTCGATTGAGGGCTTTGTTGGTGGAGTCTTTCTGTTCTTAAGATCCAAGGAAAGTTTATAGGGTTCATAGGAGCAAGAACCCATTCCTTGCAAGGCATTGACATACTCTACCAAGCCTTCATCTTCGGTCACATCATGATTCAACAAAATAACTTCCAAAGGATCCTCCACATTGATCATGGCACTCGTGTCATCAAATATCATCTCTTTCACCAGATCCATAAAAGAGCAAACCTCTGTACTATTCGACTGCCTTATTAATTTGCACACATGGAAGACAACTTTTTCGTCACCCACCCGGAAGGTGATCTCTCCTGCCTCTACATCAACTAATGCCTTCCCTGTTGCGAGGAAAGGCCTTCCCAATATTATCGGCACCTCATAGTCAACTTTGTAGTCCAGAATCACAAAATCAGTAGGCAAAATAAACTTGTCCACCCGGACAAGAACATTATCAATAATACCAAGCGGCCTCTTCATTGTTCTAGTGGCCATTTGCAATCTCATTGAAGTAACCCTCGGTTGACCAATACCCAAAATTTTGAATATGGAGTAAGGCATCAAATTTATACCCTCTCCCAAATCACATAAGGCCTTTGCAAAATCCCTACTCCCAATGGTACATGGAATGGTAAATGCACCGGGATCTTCAATCTTTGGAGCCATCGAGTGCACAATGGCACTCACTTCATGAGTCATTTTGATAGTCTTACAATCCATAGATCTCTTTTTAGTTACCAAGCCTTTCCTAAACTTAGCATATCCCGGCATTTGCTCAAAAGCTTCCACCAAGGGCACATTGATCGACAAACTTTCCATCATCTCAATAAACTTCTTGAACTGGTTTTCATTCTTCTACTTTGCATGTCTTTGAGGGTAAGGCAGAGAAGTACTAGGCAAGGGAGCCTTGGATTTAGGTATTACCGTTTTCGGCATGTCTATCACGTGATCCCTAGACGGGTTCACATCATTTTGAGTCTCTTCCTCATTGTCATGAATATCAATTCTAACCTCACCATCCAACTTCTCTTCACCCACTTGCTCAACAACTATAGTATCATCATCATTTTGCACTTCAACATCATCACTCATAACTTCCTTTTGCTTGGAGGTACTTGCTTCACCACCTCTACCGCTCCTTATGGTCACCACCATTGCATGGCCGGTATTGTTCCCACCATTCGAGTTTACTACCGTGTCACTAGGTAGTGCTCCCTTAGGGTGAATTTTTAAAGCTTGCGAAATCTGACCAAGTTGGACCTCTAGATTGCAGATAGAAGTATTATTGGACGCCAATTAGGCATGGGAGTTGGCATTCTTCTTCATCATTTGTTCAAATATTGACTCAATATGTCCCATCTCATTGTTGGATGAGCTAAGAATATGGGATGGAAATGGGGCTGGATTGTTTTGTTGTTAAAACATTGGAGGCCTTTGAAAACCCGGCCCTCGATTACCTTGATTTCCATTATTCCAACCCCATTGGTTATTTTTTCAACCCCAATTACTATTGTAACCCCAATCCTGGTTGCTTTTCCCCCAATTGTTGGAGTTGTTGTTGTTATTGTTCCAATTTCCTTGGCCTTGGTTGCCCCAAATCTAATTATTCTCCTGCGATCTCCATTGTTGATTTGGAGCATTACCACATTGTCCTTGATAGTTTTTGGCATACAAAACCTCTTAGCTTTGCTCACAATACCCATCATCCTGGTTGTTCCCACTGCTACCTTGCTCATATTGATCTTGATTGTCTTGCATTTTTTGCCCATTCTGTCTCCTCTTGTTTACCAATAGATTAACGCCTTCCATTGCGTTCACCTACTTTGGTCCCTAAATCTGCTGAAGTTGTGCTTTGGCTAATTGGTTCATGGTTGTTGTCAACTCAGCTATGGCTTGTCTGTGGTCTTGAAGTTCCTTGTGAAGGTTAATGACATGAGGCTCCCTCTGAGGAACATTCGCCTGACTCTACTAGGTCGAGGAAGTGTCAGTCATCTCATCAAGAATCTCATAGGCCTCAGCATAAGGCAACTTCATAAAATTACCATTGCTAGCTGGTTTACCACACATTTATTGGTCGTGTTTATACCTCAATAAAATGTCTGTTGGATCATTGCTTCAGTCATATCATAGTTGGGGCATTCTTTGACCATAGTTCTATATCTATCCCAGATTTCATGAAGGGGATTATTTGGTTCCTGTTTAAATGCTAAGATCTCATCATTTAATGCAGTCATATGTCCCGGTGAGAAAAACTTGCTATAAACTTGTCAGCCAATTCATCCCACATAGAGATAGAATGGTTGAGGAGTCTTTTGAGCCAGCCCAAAGATTTCCGTCTATGTGAAAAAGGGAACAATCCCAGTCTCAATGCATCCTCTGACACATTTGTTTGTTTGCTTCCCCAGCATGTATCCACAAAGCTCTTTAGATGTTTATATGCATTCAGATGGGGAGCGCCTGTGAAGTACCCTCTTTGCTCCAATAAGGTCAACATGACATTTGTAATCTGGAAATTAGCCTTCCGGATCTGAGGTGGGACAATTACACTTGCATACCCTTCATTTGGAAGCACCCGAGGAGCCACTCGCGAAGAAGCTGGGGGAGGGTCTGGAATATTGTCATTGGCCTGGTGGCCTCTTCTTTGAGCTTGAGGTACTAGAGGCACCTCATCTTCACCATTATCATCTACCTCCTCCCCCGGGATAACATTTTCGTTAGGATTATTGTTTGCCTACCTGAATCGATTAACTCACACAAGTTAGTAAAATAGAAGGAAAATAAACAAGACACATAACTAGTCACATAGATAGCCAAAACTGTTTAACTCCCCGGCAGCGGCACCAAAAAGTGATCGGCTCCAACGCTACACCACTATATAATGACAAGGAGTGATGGATGTAGATTTTACCCGAAGGTTCGGGATCAATTTCCACAGGGAGTTAATATTGGTTGGGAATTGGGTTTTTATCTGATCTAGCTATACACGTTACTCTTAATTACACTTCTAAACATGTTTGGATTTGTTACTATTCTACTTTCAATACTATTGATTGCTAAAAATAAACTAAGTACAATGTTTTTGTAAAGTTTTCTCAAGTGATAAAAAGCACTAAGGAAGTGACTTACACCTAGACGAGTATCTAATGGGATCTAAAATTTAGGACAAGCTTGTTATGGGATCGTGATATAACCATTACACATAATTATTCACTCTATACCTCTCGGTAGTTTAAGTGACTTTTCCCTAATTGACTTTCTCAAGCCCAATTGGGTGTTCAAACAATGCAAGTAAAATTGGCTCAAGTCAGGTATTACTATCTCTAGGTCTCTTAAGTGCACCCAAATTCCTTGTTAGCCTGAATTTCCTAGACTTAATCCATCTTTCTCAAGAAGAATCTAAGTCGTAAAGGCATGCATCAGTGTTTGTAATCACTAATTCTACAATTAAATCATGAATCAAGTTAAATATCACTAACCCATAAACAATTAAGCCCTAAAATAGAAGACCCATTAAATACTCATACTAGGGTTGGATCACAACCCTAGCTAATGGGTTTAGCTACTCATAATAAAGGTAGAAATCAAAGATGAAGATGAAATATAAGCCATAAAAATTGATTACAAGATTAAAATCTAAGAATATAAGCTAAAGCTACTCTACAATTACTCAAAGTAGTAAAATATGACTGTTCCCGAGCTCTTTCGTAAAAAAGATAACCTAAAAATTTGAAAAAGATCTATTTATACACAACTAAAATTACTGGATAAAAATACCCCTACGGAGGTTCTATTGTCAGTGCAATACTGAGCGCCTCAACGCTTGAACTTTCGCGGCCGCGTAAAAGGAAGCTCGGACCGCATTTCTTCCACTTTAAACTGGGGTTGGGCTTGATTTCGCTGGGAGCGTAAACCAAGATGCCTCAGCGTTTTTTTCGAATGTGGTCGCATAAAATGTCCGCGGACCGCGGTTTTCATTTAAGCTCAAATTTTCAGGCCTCTGAATCTTTAATTCGCCCTCAGCGGATTTAGCACAGCGGTCGCGTTAAGTATTCCGTTGCCGCACTATTTCACCATGGTAAGCGATATCTGTTGTTCCCAAAATTGCTTTCTCTAAATCTCAATTCCACTGTCTACATATTAATGGCCGCCTCAGTGGTAAACCTTCCACGACCGCTCTTTTCCTTCGCTGTCAGCGCTTTTGTCTCAACTTTGATCTTTTGCAGGTTGAACTCCTTTATGACCTGGTTATGACTTTTTTGCTTCATTTTGACCAAACCCTGCAAACAAGCACAATAAGTCAGTTTTCGGGAATACTTTTACACATTTTTGAACCAAAACCTAAGCAAAAGAGAACATAAGATACGCTAAAATTCATAGTTATCATTGAGTAACCTTCATCTCCAAACAATGCAGCGGGGACTTCTCATCCTCCGAACTTTGCTGATAAAATAAATTAATGTATTTTTTTTTTGTAATTATGTCAATGCCTCTATTAGGTTCGGCATTTTTTTTAAATAAAAGACATCTTTTTAATTAACTCTTGTGCAAAAGACATCTTCTTATTTTTTTATTGATAAAGTCCAGGAACTTTAAAATCTGATTAACTTTTATACGGGGCATTCATACTTTAGATTTTTATCCTTTAATTATGATTGTTTCATAAAAGAGGGCCTTATGTTTATGGTGCTCTTGAAGAGGACGTCTCATGTTCATTTCGGCATTTGCATTTTAAGTTTAAGTAACATTCAAATGAAAAAGACCATGCCGTATCATTGGACAAGAAATAAGATAAAAATAGAAGAACTTTTATTTATTCTTTCTATTTCTAAAATTACATTTACATGAACAAAAATTTATTCTATTAAGTAAATAAAGTTGCCAATACATGCGGCTAACTTGTACTACTTATTTCTATGGGGATGATCATATAGTCCCCGGTCCTAACTCGAGGTCTTTCATAGCAACTAAACTTTTAAGTTCAAGATATAGTTCATGGTTCTAGCTGCCCGATTTCATTGACAGTTTTAGTGCTCTAATATACAATAGTTCCCCCTAGTGTTCGAATGCAACGTATGAGAATTCGAACATTAAATTTCTTATTTCTATTGACTATACTTCTTTGGAGTACGCTTTATATTGTTTCCTTATTAAAAACCTTGCCGAAAAAACCCAATTGGGATAAAAACTGACCGAAGGAAAAAAGAGTGCAACGTATATTTTCAGTACTATTAAGGATCTTCAACAATGGTACATTTTGAGGTGATTAAATTCTAGTTACTTGGTAATTTTACTCCATCTTGATTTTTCAGTTGATATGAACATTTACTGGTTATAGTTAAAGTCCGGTAATGTCTTTCCCAGGTTGGTCCCAACTTCCGAGCATTGACCTCCCGAGTATTATGAGTTACCTTCCATAAAATCAAGTCTCTGATTTTAAAATAGCGAAGATTTGCTCTGCGATTTTAGTATTTTTCCATCCTTTGCTTTTATGCCATTATTCTTACAGAAGCCAAACCACGATGCTCCTCAAGCAAGTCCAACTTAATCAATATTGCTTCATCATTCTCCTGCTTGTTTCTCGGGAATACCTCATGACCAGTTCACCTATCTCCACCAGAATCAAAGCTTATTCACCATACATAAGGGAAAAAGGCATTTTTCTTGTGCTCGACTTTGCCATTGTTCAATACGCCCACAATACTTCTGGTAATTCTTCTGGCCACCTAAGCATCCTCTAATTTATTTTTGATGTTTTGAATTATCACCTTGTCAGTTGACTCTGCTTTATTATTAGCTCTTGGGTGATATGAGGAGGACGTGATCCCTTTAATATTCAATCCCTATAGAAACTTTGAAATCTATGAACATATAAATTGTGGCCCCTTTTCACAAGTAATTTGTTTTGGTACTCCAAACCAACAAATGATATAATCCCAAATGAAATCAATCACTTCTCGTTCTCCAAACTCCTTGAAAGCACATGCTTCAACCTATTTAGTGAAATAATCAGTCAAAACTAAAAGAAATTCTACCTACCCGGGCCCTTGAGGCAGAGGACTAACTATATCCATCCCCCCATTTCATGAATGTCCACGGCGACACTATTGAATGCAAAAGTTTCACCGGCTTATATACCAGTTGAGCATGTCATTGGCACTTATCACACTTTTGTACAAACGCCTTTGCATCTAGGACCATCCGGGGCCAATAATAATCGACTCTCATTAATTTGAGCACCAATGAATCTGCATCAAAATGATTTCCATAAACTTCTTCGTGAACTTCCTTTATCACATAATTAGCTTCTGATGGTCCTAAGCACTGAGCCAACAGACCTTGAAAGGACCTTTGATATAATTGACCATCTAGACGATAATTTTTGTTCCTAATGCCCAGGAGGCTTTGGATTTATGAGGCAATTTTCCATGCCTTAAATATTCTAAAAAATCATTTCTCCAATCCCAAATTAGGTTGTTTGAGTTAACTTTGTAGTAGCCATCCGTGTCTAGGACCGAATGCAACAGCTGAATAAAAGCATCGGAATCGACTCCTTTCATTTCCCTATACGAACCTAAGTTGGCCAACACGACTTAGAATATGGATCACTAACAACTCCCTAAATCGGGAAAGTAAAATGTGAACTTTGTTCAAATATTGTTGCATACGCTCTTCCTTACATCAAAGATCCCATATATCTGATTTATCATTAGCTTGTAATCACACACTACTTCAATCACTTCGAAACTAAGTTCCCAAGCTATTTAAAGTCCTGCAACCATAGCCTCATACTCGGCTTGATGGTTAGTCAACGGAATAGTCTGAATGGCATGTCTTATGATTCCCCCCCCCCCCTAAGGTGTGACTAATACTATCCCAAGATCAGAATCTTTTATGTTGGATTCGCCTCCATAAACAAGGTCCATACACCTGAGGCAGTTCCCTACACAGAACCACTTCCTTTGAAACTAAAGGCATCATCCTCGGACTAAAATAAGCCACAGAGTCGGTCAAAACTTGTGACTTAATAGAGGTATGAGATTTATATTTGTCACGGTCCGGATTTCCCGTCCTCGGGAGTCGTGATGCTGCCTACTCGTAAAAGCTAGGCAAGCCGAGAATTATATTTTCACTAACTCTTTTATTTAGCCTTTTTAACAGTTTAAAACAACATACGATCAACAGTGAAATATTAATAATGATTAAAGACATGCGGAAGACGTAATCTGATAACTTAGGCAAAGACAAGTACGACAATACCAAGTACATCTCTACCCGGAACTAGTGTCACAATATCACGGACCATCTACAAATACTACAAACAATTGTTTGGAAAGAAAGATACAATCAGTGTCTGAAGTAAATGAAAACAGAATATAAAGATAGAAGAGAACGTCGGGACCTGCGGACGCCTGCAGGACTCTCGAAATCTATGACTTGATTGAAGGCAGCCACCCAAAGCTACGGTCCAAAAGCTGCCACTCCGGGATCTGCACACAGTGTAGAGTGTAGCATAAGCACAACTAATCCCATGTGCTGGTAAGTGCCTGGCCTAACCCCGACAAAGTAGTGACGATACTAGGACTAGACTACCAAATAAACCTGTGCAGTTATATCATATACAGCGGAAAATAAAACATAAATAAACAATTAAAGATGGGAGGGGGACATACTGCGGGGGAATATCATTTACCAACAGTAACTCAGGGGAAAGCATAAAGAACAATTTAAAGTTCACAGCAAAAGAATAAGGAAATCGTAACCAATCAATAAACACTTTTATTATTTATTGTTGCGGCGCGCAACCCGATCCAAATCATAAAAATACTATTGCGGCGTGCAACCCGATTCAAATATAATATTATTGCGGTGTGCAACCCGATCCATATCATGCAATTCAGCACCAATCACAAAAGAGTCCCGGCAAGGGAACGATAAGGAAACAACATTATCCCGACAAGGGAATCGATAGTATAAGTAAATACGTCCCGGCAAAGGAATCAACTATAACCAAACTTGTTCCAGCATCTAACTTCACAATGAAATCTCAACTAACACCAACACCCAACCATAAGCAATTTCCACGAGAATAATCATAACCCTTGCTTAACACAGAGAATCAACAACTTAGGCATTCGTAGTACTTATTAAGAACACAACAATTTCAATTTAAGACTCACGTTCATGCTTGACACCAACGTATAGATACTCGTCATCATGCCTATATGTCGTACTCAACAAGTAACACATAGCAAATAGGACACAACTCCTAATCCCTCAAGCTAAGGTTAGACCAAACACTTATCTCGAACTTCCATGGCCAACTCAAGCATCAAACACCGCTTTTCCTTTAGAATTCGCCTCCAAACAACTCGTATCTAGTCCAAATTGATTTAACAATATGAATAAATACAAAAGAATTCATACCCAATGCTTAATTATAGGTTTTCTATCAGTTTCCCCAAAAAGTCAAAAATTGACCCCGGGCCCGCTTGGTCAAAACCCGATCACCCATTCACCCACGAGCCCAAATATGTAATTAGTTTCGAAATCCGACACCAAAATGAGGTCTAAATTCCAATTATTCAAAAAGTCATAATTAACTCTACCCAAATCCCCAATTTTCTACTTTTAAAACCCTAGGATTTTAGATAAAAGTTGATGAAAAACATTAGAGAGTTGAAAGAAATCAGTTAATGAACACTTACTTATGAATTGGGAAGAAAATCTCTTGAGAAAATCGTCCTAGGCCTTCTATCTTTATGAAATTTTGAAAGAGAAAATGCTGAAGTTTTGTTTTAAAAGACTCCACTGCCCGACTCTCGCACCTGTGGTCCTTGGGTCGCACTTGCGAAATCGTACGTGCGAAAAACAGACCGCTTCTGCGGAAATAATTAGGCCCTCTGGGGCCGCATATGCGAGGAGAAACCCGCTCCTGCAAGAGCTTGTCCGCATCTGAGAGAGGCTGGACCGCACCTACGACCCACTATTTGCACCTACGAGCTCGCACCTGCGGTGCTTGACTCGCAGGTGCGGTTACACTAGAACTGACGCAACAACAGTGATTTCCTAAGCCTAAACACCCCGGAACCTACCCGAAACTCACCCGAGCCCTCGGGGCTCCAAACCAAACATGCATACTAACTCAAAAACATCATATGAACTTACTGATGCGATCAAATCGCCAAAATAACATTACCAACTATGAATTTAGCATCAAAATCATGAAATCACTTAAGAACCTCAAATTTTCCAATTTTTCTCAAATACAGTCCGATTCACGTCAAACGACTTCGGTTTCTTACCAAATTTTACAGGCTTGACTTAAACCACATATAAGCCCTTTACATAGCTCTGGAACCAAAATACGGGCCCGATACCATCAAATTCTAAACATTTTTCATTTTTAAAAACTCATATATATTTCAGAAAATAATTTTCATTAAAAATTCATTTCTCGGGCTTGGGACCTCAGAATTCGATTCCGGGCATATGTCCAAGTCCCATATTTATTACAGGCCCTCCGGGACCGCCAAATCATGGGTCTGGGTCCATTTACCCAAAATATTGACCGAAGTCAACTTAAATTCATTTTAAAGGCAAAATTCATCTTTTTCATAGATTTTCACATAATGGCTTTTCGGCTACGCGCCCGGACTGTGTACGCAAATCGAGGTGATACTAAAAGAGGTTTATAAAGCCTCGAAACATAGAATTTATTTCCAAAACAAGTGATAACCTTTTGGGTCATCACATTCTCCACCTCTAAAACAACTGTTCGTCCTCGAACGGACATAAGAAGGAAGTACTTGAGTCGGGGAAAAGATGGGGATAACGGCTCCGCATATCGGACTCGGACTCCCAGGTCGATGCCTCAGCAGGCTGACCTCTCCACTGAACACGAACAGAAGGGAAACTCTTCGATCTCAACGGACGAATCTGCCGATCTAGAATAGCTAGTGGCTCCTCCTCAGAGGACAAGTCCTTGTCCAACTGGAAAGTGCTGAAATCTAACACGTGGGATGGATCGCCATGATACTTCTAAAGCATGGACACATGAAACATTGGATGCACGGTTGATAAGCTCGGCGGCAACGCAAGTCTGTAAGCCACCTCTCCCACTCGATCAAAAATCTCAAACGGGCCAATGAACCTAGGTCAAAGCTTGCCCTTCTTCCCAAATCTCATCACGCCCTTCATAGGAAACACTTGAAGCAATACCCGCTCACCGACCATGAAAGCCAAATCACGAACCTTACGGTCAGTATAACGCTTTTGCCTGGACTGAGCTATGCGAAGCCTATCCTAAATAATCCTGACCTTGTCCAAGTCATCCTGCACTAGATCCGTACCCAACAACCGAGCCTCTCCTAGCTCAAACCATCCCACCGGCGACCGACACCGCCTACCATACAAAGCCTCATAAGGAGCCATCTGGATACTCGACTAGTAGATGTTGTTGTAGACAAACTCTGCTAAAGGCTAAAACTAATCCCACGAGCCTCCAAACTCAATGACTCAAGCTCGGAGCATATCCTCCAAAATCTGAATGGTCCGTTCGGACTGCCCGTCCGTTTGAGGATGAAATGTTGTCTCAACTCAACCTGTGTGCCCAACTCTCACAGAACGGCTCTCCAGAAATGTGAGGTAAACTAAGTACCTTGATCCGAAATGATAGACATAGGCATACCATGAAGATGAACAATCTCCCGGATATAGATCTCAGCTAACCTCTCGAACGAATAGGAGACTGCCACAGGATGAAATGTGCTGACTTGGTCAGCCTATCAACAATAACCCACACTGCATCGAACACCCTCTGAGTCTGTGGGAGCGCAACAACGAAGTCCATAGTGATACACTCTCACTTCCACTCAGGAATCTCAATCTTCTGGAATAAACCACCGGGCCTCTGATGCTCGTACTTAACCTGCTGACAGTTCAAACACCGACCCACATATGCAACAATGTCCTTCTTCATTCTCCTCCACCAATAATGTTGCCGCAGATACTGATACATCTTAGTGACGCCCGGATTAATAGAGTACAAGGAATAATGGGCCTCCTCTAAAATCAACTCTTGGAGTCCATCCACATTAGGCACACAATCTCAAAACTCCACCATCTCCTAAGGTAACCTGCTTGGTACCTTTGTGCTGCACCGTGTCTCTAAGGATACACAAATGAGGATCATCATACTACCGATCTCGGATACGCTCCAATAAAGAAGAACGAGAGACTGTGCAAGCTAATGCATGGCTGGGCTCAGAAACATCCAACCTGACGAACTGATTGGCCAAAGCCTGAACATCCAAAGCAAGCGGTCTCTCACCGACCGAAATATAAGCAAAATTGCCCATACTGGCTGACTTCCTACTCAAAGCATCGGCCACCACATTGTCCTTTCCCGGATGATATAAGATGGTGATATCATAGTCTTTCAACAGCTCCAACCACCTTCTTTACCTCAAATATAGATCCTTCTGCTTGAACAAGTACTGCAGACTCTTGTGATCCTTGAACACCTCACATGCCACGCCATACAGATAATGCCTCAAAATCTTCAACGCGTAAACAATGGCTGCTAATCCAAATCATGAACTGGATAGTTATTCTCATGAATCTTCAACTGCTGCGAAGTATAGGCAATGACCTTGCCATCTTGCATCAAGACCACACCGAGTCCAATATGAGATGCATCACAATAAACTATATATGGCCCTAAACCTGTGGGCAAAACCAACACTGATGTCGTAGTCAAAGCTGTTTTGAGCTTCTGAAAGCTCGCCTCACACTCATCTGACCACCTAAACTGGGCACCCTTCTGGGTCAACCTGGTCATCGGGACTGCGATAGACGAAAACCCCTCTACAGACTGACGATAGTAGCCTGCCAAACCCAAGAAACTCCGGATCTCTGTAGCTGATGCGGGTCTAGGCCAGTTCTTGACTGCCTCTATCTTCTTCGGATCAACCTGAATACCCTCTGCTGATACAACATGACCCAAGAATGCAACTGAACTCAGCCAGAACTCACACTTCGAAAACTTGGCATACAACTGACTATCCCTCAAAGTCTGAAGAACCACTCTCAGATGCTGCTCATGCTCCTCCCAGCTGTGGAAATAATTCAAAATATCCTCAATAATGACTATCACGAACGAATCCAAATAAGGCCTGAACACTCGGTTCATCAAATCCATAAAAGCTATTGGGGCATTTGTCAATCCGAATGACATCACCAAGAACTCATAATGCTCGTACCGAGTGCGGAAAGCTGTCTTAGGGACATTGGATGCCCTAATCCTCAATCAATGGTAGCTCGATCTCAAGTCAATCTTCGAAAATACCTTGCCACCCTGAAGCTGATCAAACAAATCATCAATCCTCGGTAATAGATACTTATTCTTGATTGTAACCTTGTTAAACTGCCGGTAATCTATGCACATCCTCATCGATCCGTCCTTCTTCTTAACAAACAATACCGGTACACCCCAAGGCAAACATTAGGTCTAATGAAACCTATTTCAAGCAAGTCTTGCAACTGCTCCTTCAACTCCTTCAACTTAGGCGGGGCCATATGATACGGCACGATAGAAATGGGCTGAGTGCCTGGAGCGAAATCAATGCAGAAGTCAATATCCCTGTCGGGTGGCATACCTGGCAGGTCTGAAGGAAATACCTCAGGGAACTCACGGAAAACTTGCACAGAATCAATAGAAGGAACCTCGGCACTAGAATCACGAACATATGCCAAATAGGCCAAACACCCCTTCTCAATCATACGTCGAGCCTTCACATAAGAGATAACACTGCAGGTAGAATGACCAGGAGTCCTTCTCCACTCTAAACAAGGTAAACCCGGCAAGGCTAAGGTCACAGTCTTAGCATGACAGTCCAAGATAGCGTGGTAAGGTGATAACCAGTCCATCCCCAATATGACATCGAAATCAACCATGTCCAGAAGTAATAAATCTACACGAGTCTCAAGACCCCCAATCACAACTATAAACGAATGATGGACTCGATCTACCACAATAGAATCACCCACTGGTGTAGACACATATACAGGCTAGACCGCATCTGCGACCCATATGCGAGAGGTTGGACCACACCTGCGAGCTCGCACCTGCGGTGCTTGACTAGCAGGTGTAGTTACACCAGAACTAATGCAACAGCTGTGATTTACTAAGCCTAAACACCCGAGAACCTACCCGAAACTCACCCGAGCCCTTGGGGCTCCAAACCAAATATGAATACTAACTCAAAAACATCATATGAACTTACTCGTACGATCAAATCTCCAAAATAACATCAACAACTATGAATTTAGCATCAAAATCATGAAATCACTTAAGAACCTCAAATTTTTCAATTTTTCTCAAATACTGTCAGATTCACATCAAACGACTTTCGTTTCTAACCAAATTTTACAGGCTCTACTTAAACCACATATAAGACCTGTACCGTGCTCTGAAACCAAAACACAGGCCCAATACCATCAACTTCCAAACATTTTTCATTTCTAAAAACTCATATATATTTCAGAAAATAATTTTCTTTAAAAATTCATTTCTCGGGCTTGGGACCTCAGAAATCGATTCCGGGCATACGCCCAAGTCCCATATTTCCTTCAAACCCTCCGGGATCGCCAAATCATGGATCCGGGTCCGAGTCCGGGCCCGTTTACCCAAAATGTTAACCGAAGTCAACTTAAATTCATTTTAAAGGCAAACTTCATCTTTTTAACAGATTTTCACATAATGGCTTTTCGGCTACGCGTCCAGAATGCGCACGCAAATCGATGTGATACTGAAAGAGGTTTTTAAAGCCTCGTAACACAGAATTTATTTCTAAAATAAGTGATGACCTTTTAGGTTATCACAATATTCAATATTAAATTTACTAACTTCAACTGCCCATTTAGCCAATCAACCCGATAATTCATGTTTGAGAAGGACATTCCTCAAGGAAAAGTCATCACAATGACTATTGGGTGACATTAAAAGTAGGGTATAAGCTTTCGAGAGGTGACTACGAGAGCTAGAGCAAACTTTTCTATGTAAGGATAACGTGTTTCTGTACCTGACAATATCTTACTAACATAATATATAGGGAATTGGGGACCTTCTTATTCTCGGACTAGAACTACACTCATCGCAACTTCCGATATGGCTAAATAAATTAACAGTTGCTCTCCCTTCTTTGATTTAGACATTAAAGAATGATTGGACAAATACCTCTTCAAGTCTTTCAACGTTTGCTGGCACTTTGGATTCTACGAGAAGTCATTCTTCTTCTTTAATAGTGAAAAGAAATGGTTACATTTCTCTGATGACCTCGATATGAATCTACTAAGGGTCGCCAACTTGTCGGTCAACCTTTGCACCTTCTTTACACTTTTTAGTTGGTCATAAATATCTGCATGGCCTTAATCTTGTAAAATTTTGGCATAATTACAGAGGAAAAAATATATACTCCCTCAGTTTAAATTTAAATGACACACTTTCCTTATTAGTTTGTTCCAAAAAGAATGACACATTTCTATATTTAGAAATGATTTAACTTTGAACTTTTTATTTTACTTACCAACTTTAACCTTAATGAGAAACTTTTATAGCCACACAAATATTATGGCCCCACAAAGTTTTTACCCCTTAAGCTTTTAGGACCATATATTTCAAAAGCCTAATTTTTTCCTCTTAAACTTTGTGCCAAGTCAAATTACATCATTCAAATTGAAACGGAGGGAATAATACATTAATTTGTTTTATCAGCAGAGTTCAGAGGATGAGAAGTTTCCATTGTATCTTTTGGAGATGAAGGTTGCTCAGCATCAGGTTCAGCACCTTCGCCCTTATCTTCATCGCCAGCTTCATTTTTTTCCTTGGTATCTGAGGACTTAGAGAAAGTGCTCGAGGATCTTGAAGCAGTAGCTCGGGCAGGAATGTTCTCGAAGGCAGTTGTGTCCAAGACAAGGGCTTCAGCGATGCAGCCATCTATATTTTATATTCCTTCTTTGACATCCTCCAAAGTTGGCCTCTTTATGTGATAAACTGTATGAGTTTTCTCAAATAGGGTAGAATCCTCTTGATATTGGATTTTGGCTTGGAGCCTTTCTATTTTCGACTGCAACTTCTCGTTATCAACCTTTAACATTTCATATGTCTGAGAATGGTCATTATTGGTCTTAGCATGTTCGCAGTTTTGCTCCATGACCCTTTTGAGATTTTCTTCCAATCTTGCCCTCTTCTACTCAACTGCATTCCAGGTTGTTGATTTATTCCATGGAAGCAGACTTGCATTCGGTTATCAAAGTCACAACTCAGCTCACTAGACCTTTAACCCAGCAAGCTCAGCATGCAACTGAGTGGCCTCTTGGATATGTACCATTTTTTCTTACGCAGTTTGATCCAACCGGGCTTCGAGTTTGCCCATATGAGAAAGCCTTGCCTTAAAGTCAAGAGGCGCTCAACAAGTTGATCCAATTGAACAACAATTAGATCCCGCTCAGCAGCAACTGTCTCTTTATCCAAGATCATATTATGTAAGCCCTCAAGGGCGAGGAGGTTAGCTTGTAAAGTTGAAGGTTAGAGTTGCCAAAGATAATGGTTAGCAAGTGTAAAGGGAAAAGAGATGAAAGAGATGATACTTGAGCAGCAAGATGCATGTTGTTATTGATGAAACATTCTACGGAGAGACCATCCATTTTTCTCTAGTCCTTATCCGAAGCCAAAGGTTTCAAGTAGTTGGCTACTCCCACCGAGTTGGAAGAAAATGGCATTCATCCTAAACCGAATATGTAACATTGCATTTACTTTAGGGTTCTGGATGGATGTTGGGAAAACGTTTTATATGCTCCCTTGATTGGGTAATCAAGGGGAACACACATCTTCCTCTTGTTCATTTGGGACTGAAGGCGAGGCATGAGCTGGAGATGGAATAAAAGTTGAAGGAGCATCAGAAACAGAACCCTTCTAAGCAGAGGCAACAACTGGAGCCCAGAAGCGAGATTCATCATTTTCAACCAAGTTTAACTCAATAAAGTTTCCATCCTCCGGTTGAGTTGAGGGAGTTCTTCTGTTTTTTCTTCTACGAAGAGAAACCACTTCATCATCCTCCTCGATTTCATCTTCGTTAAGGATCAGTGTGATCGGTCCTTCTGGGATCTCGTTTTTGACTGGATACTTCTCCTTAGCCTTAGCCTTAAAGGTATGTTTTCTTTTTGATTTTTCCCCTTGGGATGGGAACTTAGAGAAGATGTGCCTTCACCGGAAGCAAAAGCGGAATCACGAGCCCTCTTCCTGTTAAAGGCTTATTGAATCTGTTTTTGGGGCACCTTCGGGTCATGTGAAACCACGATGCTGGGGCAGATAGAAAATCCTTTCCGAAGGCCTACATGTTGTTGAAAGAGGTCAAAAATTATCTATTGCATAGAGTTAGACATTAATAAAGGAAAAGGGGAGTTTTTTCACCATGGTTTTTGTCCTTCAAGTTGAACCTAATTGAAATTTCCTTTCATTTACAGGAGTCCGTTGTGGAAGTATCTAGAATTTTCTAAACCCATTAGGTTAGGTTCCCAACTACTAGAAAACCCAACGGGTAGCTAAAATGAGAGAAAATGAAGTTTAGTAAGGGAGGAATTTCCTTTAATACAGTAAAAGAATGATATGAAGAAAGCTTACGAGTGTAGCTCCAGGATTTGGGAATATGAGATGTTGACACCGTTAAAAAATCACCGGGAGCAATAACAACAAACCTCTCTATCCAACCAAGGTCGTTGTCATCATCAATACTGGTGACGATGGAATAATGACCGCATTTATTGAGTTTAATCATGCCTTCACGAAAGATCTTAAGGGCATAAAGGTTGATCATATGAACAAACTAACGATTTCCAAAGCCTCGGAACACAGGAATTGAAGGCAAGCCATTGTGTACTATATTTCGAATCCTACTTGAGCAAAACAAACACGGTAGATCTGGCAAAACTCCAAGTTGATTGGATCTATTTCCTTGCTAAGTATTAAATTGAAAGGGTATGTGTAAAAGTAAATGTACCCTGGTTTGCTGAATGTAATCTTCTCTGCTTCAGTGGGGGCGGAAACCTTAATATTCTTCCAGCCACATTCCTCTTTTACGACAGGAATACTGGCAGGGCACAAAGAAGATGGATATTCACCTATAGCTCTATTTTTGTCAATGTCGGGGTCATAGAATTACTTTTGAATATGGAGATCCATTTTGCAAGACAAATGAGAAGGGATTATCGTGTTAGTAAAGGGAAGACCGATTTCGGGTGTCTTAGTCTTGTTCTTCTTGGATAGACTGCCACCGATGCAAATCCTTGTGTAATCAGAGAAAGGAATAGCAGAAGACATAGTGATAAAAAGTATGAATTTGTATGTTGTTACTGAGAAAAGGGTAGTTGCGGAAAACCTCTAGGAAAACTCGGAGAAGAAAGTTTGTAAAAGTGAAAGATGAAAGTGGTGAAAAGGGAAGACGTTTATAAGCGGTAGAATGTAAGGCCATAATTACCTAGGTAACTAGCGAAAATATTTGTCGAATCATGGGACAATACGTGTTCGACTCGTTAACTTTCAAGTATTAGAAACCGTTCAAGAACTTTCCCACCAAGGAAGGAGGTCTTATCTATTTCACAGTCACATCAAGTTGAGTCACCGGAAAGTAGGAGGACTATCTATATGAGGTAAAATTACCAAATGATAGGCAGACGTTCGTCGAGATGACACGTGAAAGTAAAGACATGTAGGATACGAGTCAGCATATAGCCGACATCGGGTACAAGCATGTGACATGCGTTGTATGAGTTTCGAAGATATTAAAATCGGAGAGGAGAATTTGAAAGCATGGTACCAATCGAAGAAGAAAATATTAAAGGAGCAGTCATCATAGAGGATCCTAGCATTTATACTCGACGGTCATACAGCTATCAAGAGGGGTCTTTATTCACCCTAAAGAGGAGCTTGATTTGATAATCTTTTCTCCCACAATTTAGCTATAAATAGAGAAATTTGTACTCATTGAAGGTCAAGGAATACTTGTATAAGAAAAGACTAATATTACTTTCTTATTCTGCTAAACATTGTTCTATTAAAATTCAGTTCTTGATATTGTTCTTGTTTCTAGAAAATTTCAATTCAAGGCTCAGACTTCTCTTTTCTTCAATTATTCTTATTTTATTCAATTTTTTTCTTCATTACTTTATATTTCCGGATCAATTTAATTCACGTATTTATATCACGTCACAAATTTAACTGTATTGTTTTACGGGTAAGCAATAGTGCATTCCGATCCATTTTGAAACGTTTGCAGCAGGAAGCTTTCTGGTATATATATTTCTACTAAAGTCCTTTTCCATCAAATAGAGATGAACTTGTATTTGGTCCTCATAATAATTCTGTATTTCTGACTGGTATCCTTAAAGGTTTAGCAACATGAATATATAACAAAATTTAATCAAAATCAGAGATCCTTTTACTATATATAGGAAATAGTTAATAATTAAAGCCAAAAATTTTGTGTCGAAGCAAACAACTATTCATTGAGTAACTAGTTTTACGTGTAGGATGATGATCATATAGGGGCTTTATGAACTTGTCATGTTGTTTAGCTAGTAAGTTTATTGTCATTTTGTTGTAACAGATTTACTTTATATGACTTGCACATAATAATCGTCATGATAAATAATTAATCTGGTTTATTAAAAAGGTTGTCCATTTGCAATAAATCATTCTTGAAATTAATCGAGGCAAGAGAAGTTGTTTGTTGAATTCTAGCTGAAAGTGAAAGTTGGCCATCCAATACCAAAATCTAAATGAAAGTTCAGTGCATATGTGGGCAGGCATAGCACTAAAAGATTTAAAGTAGCCAGGGAAATGCCTAAAAGAGGGGAAGGGCTGGGAAATCGTATTTATGTCCCGTTATAATTGTTTTTGTGATGAAAACAATAAAAGAAGAAGAACAATATTGCAGAGAAAGAGAGAGTAATTCTTATTGAATTTTTGGGATGATTTACAATGGGGTAAGACCCCTTTATTTATAGGGGAAAAATAATTTAGCCACAAAGTAAAACTCTCTAAACGGTAGACATTCACTCTAATTACAATTCTATTCATAACACTTCCTCTTGAATGTCTATTAAATAAGTAATGTGTCTCATTAAAACCTTAACTAAAATAAAACCCAATGGGGAAAAAAAATTTAGTAAAAGAAAAAGAGTATACATGTTTAATAATATGCCTTTTGGTTGCCTCGCTAAAAACTTTGCCAGGAAAACTCAGTGGGACAAAACCTTGTAAGGGAAAAGAGTGCAACGCGCATTAACTCCCCTTGGTGAGAGCATCAACTCACATCTTCGAGCCTCCGCATCTCAATCTTGTACACTAGCTTCTTGAAGGTTGACATCGGTAGAGACTTGGTGAACATATCAGTCATATTATCATTTGAACGAATTTGTTGTACATTAATATCACCATTCTTTTGAAGATCATGTGTGAAAAATAACTTTGGTAAAATGTGCTTTGTCCTATCTCCTTTTATGAATCCTCTCTTCAATTGGGCTATGCATGTTGCATTGTCTTCATACAAAATTGTGGGTAGATTTTCATATTTCAAACCACATTTGTCTCGAATAAGATGTATTATAGACCTCAGTCGCACACATTCTCGACTTGCTTCATGAATAGCAATTATCTCGGCATGATTAGATGAAGTAGCCACGATTGATTGCTTAGTCGATCGCCAAGATATGGCAGTGCCTCTATGTGATGACCCAAAAGGTCATCACTTGCTTTAAATTAATTCTATGTTTCCAAGGCCTTGAAAACCTCATCTAGAGTCACCTCGATCTACGTGCGCAGTCCGAGCGCGTAGCCGGAACGCTTAAATATAAAAATCTATGAAAAATGATAACAATTTGGTCATAAAATGAGTTAATTTGACTTCGGTCAACGTTTTGGATAAACGGACCCGGACCCTAGGAAAATATGGGACATGGGCGTATGCCGGAATCGAATTTCAAGATCCCAAACCCGAGAAATGAATTTTTAAAGAAAATTATTTTCTGAAATTGTTTAAGGAAAATTGAAATGAAATTCGCTTAGAACATGAAGGTATCGGGCCCGTATTTTTGTTCCGGCGCCCGGAACATGTCTTATACATGATTTAAGACGTTTCCGTGGAATTTGGTGAAAAATGGATGTCATTTGACGTGATTCGGACTTAAATTGCAAAAATTAATATTTAAAGAAGTTTTGAGAAAATTTCATTGATCTTGAGATTTAATTTGATGTTCATGATGTTATTTTGATGATTTGATTACACGAATAAATCCGTAGGATGTTTTTGAAGTTTTGTGTACACTTGGTTTGGAGTTCCGAGGGCTCAGGTGAGTTTTGGGTAGGTTCTGGGACGTCTTAGGCTTAAAAACAGAGTTGTTGCAGGCTCAGAGAGGTGGGAGGCCTCTGAACAGGCCAGTGCGGTCCGCACGATATGGACTGCTGCCATAGAGGGGCTTGTGCGGCCGCACTAGTTTTGGTGCGGTCCGCGGTGAAGAATACTTCACTGGTCCAACTTCGGAAACTTATATCTTTTGATCCAAAAGAAATTTGGAGATGACCCAAAAACAAAAGTTGTATCCCTTCGTGTTTATTTTCCAGAAAGGTAAAGAAATCATAATTTGGACATTTGTAGAAAAAGTTATGACCGAAATACTAAGACCTATCACTGCAAAACACAAGTAGTGATGTGCGGCCGCAGTTGATTTTGTGCGGTCCGCAAAGGGCATCTGAGGGCAGTATATTTAGACGGAATTTTCAGTTATTTTTCATTTTTCAAAACCCCAAAAACATAAGAGGCAATTTTTCAAACAACTTTTCTTCTCCAAATCAATTGTAAGTCGTTTTTATCTAGTTTTATTCAATCATTAACATCTTTTAACATGATTTCAACTTCAAATCAATGATTTTCATGGGGGAAATTGGGTATTTTGGATAGAACTTAGGTTTTTCAAAAATTGGGGATTTGGATCTCGATTTGAGGTCCGATTTCAAAACAAATTATACATTTGAGTTCGTAGGGGAATGGGTAATCGGTTTTTGGTTCGAACCTCGGGTTTTGACCACGTGGGCCCGAGGGCGATTTTGATTTTTTGGGTAAAACTTTGGAAAACTCATTTTCATGCATTCAAATTAATTTATTTTACGTTTATTGATGTAATTAAGTAACTTGTGGCTAGATACGAGCGAATTGGCGGTGGAATCAAGGGGTAAAGCTATAATTGAAACTTGAGTTGTGTTCAAGGCATCGAGGTAAGTGTTCGGTCTAACCTTAGCTTGAAAGATTAGGAGTTGAGTCCTATTTGCTAATTTCTTCTTGTTGAGTACGACGTATAGGCATGGTGACGAGTATCTATACGTTGGTGTCGAGCATGACCGTGAGTCCTAAATTGATACTTGTTGTATTCTTAAATGATACTCGAAAGCTATAGTGGGTGAATTCTTGATAATGAGTAAAGACTTAAGGTTATTTTCGTGGAAGATACTTATGATTGAGAAATGGTGATAATTGAGATGAATGGGAGTGTAGTTTATTGTATTGTATTGGATCGAGCTGCACGCCGCAACAGATATTATATTGGATCGGGTTGCACGGCGCAATAGTTATATATGTAGATCGGGTTGCACGCCGCAACAATATTAAATGATAAGGGATCGGGTTGCGCGCCGCAATAGTAATTTTATTTTATTATTGTAGATATTGAATTGTCCTTTCATATCTTATTAAATTGTTGTTGGATTTGATATGTTCCCCGAAGCATGTACCCCCTCCCATTTAAACTGCTTATTCCTGTTTATTTTTCGCCATATGTTATATAACTGCACAGGTTTATCTGGAGTCCGGTCCTAGCCTCGTCACTACCTCGCGGGGGTTAGGCTAGACACTTACCAGCACATGGGGTCAGTTGTGCTGATGCTACACTCTGCACTCTATGCAGATACCGGAGCAGCACATGGTCAGCAGCAGTAGGGGAGCCAGCCTTCAGTCCACTGAGACTCCGAGGTAGCCGTGCAGGCGTCCGCAGGCCCGACGTCTCCTCTATCTTTTATTATGTTCTGTTATCATTTGTATCTGAGACAGACAGTGATCTTTCTTTCAGACATCTGTATGTAGTAATCATAGTTAGTCCGTGAATGTTGTGATACTAGTTTCTTGGTAGATGCATATGTTGATTTCCGTATTATTTTGGTTTATTTTGTCTAAGTTTTCCTATTAATCTCATATTCCGCTGTTATTTAAATGTATATCACTTGTTAATATAAGTTATAAAAAGGATTAAAACAAAAGAGTTAAAGACTCCTAATTTCGTGGCTTTCCTAGCTTCTACGAGTAGGCGTCATCACGACTCCCGAGGGTGGGAAAAATCCAGGTCGTGACACTCTATAGTAAACACATAACCTGTTTGAGACCGAGCCTTGTGTGGGTCAGATAAATACCCAGCATCGGCATAACCAACAAGATTAGGACTGCAATTATTGCCATAAAATAAGCCCATATCGGTAATTGTTTTAGATACCGTAATATGTGTTTGATTCCATTCCAATATCTCCTCGTAGGAGTAGAGCTATATCTTGCTAAGACATTAACTGAAAAAGTTATGTCAGGCCTTGTAGTGTTTGCCAGATACATTAGTGCACCAACTGCACTAAGATATGGTACTTCAGGACCAAGTAGCTCTTCATTCTCTTCTTCAGGTCGGAATGGATCCTTATACACATCAAGTGATCGAACAACCATCGAAGTACTTAATGGATGTGCTCTATCCATGTAAAACCATTTCAGTACCTTTTCTATGAGGTAAATTGATGAACAAAAATTCTATTTGTCAAATGTTCAATTTGCAAACCAAGACATAATTTTGTCTTTCCGAGATCTTTTATCTCGAATTCCTTCTTTAAATAATCGATTGTCTTTTGGAGTTCTATAGGAGTTCCAATAAGGTTTATGTCATTAATATATACGACAAGTATAACAGATCCCGATGTTGTTTTCTTTATAAAAACACATGGACAAATGGCATCATTTATATAACCTTCGTTTAATAAATACTCACTAAGACGAGTATATCACATACATCCTGATTGCTTTAGACTATACAGAGATATTTGCAATTTGATTGAAAATATCTCCCGGGACTTTGAATTATGTGCGTTAGGCAT
This sequence comes from Nicotiana sylvestris, assembly GCF_000393655.2. Classification (NCBI taxonomy): domain Eukaryota; kingdom Viridiplantae; phylum Streptophyta; class Magnoliopsida; order Solanales; family Solanaceae; genus Nicotiana; species Nicotiana sylvestris. The sequence goes on along the minus strand of NC_091068.1, from coordinate 79,266,373 downwards.
TTTAAATCCATCAGGAATTTTCATGTATATCTTATTATCAAGTAAGCCATAAAGATAGGCGGTAACCACATTCATTAAATGCATGTCAAGCTTTTCACGGACAGTAAAACTAATGAGATAATAGAACGTTATAGCATCTATAACGGGTGAATATGTTGCCTCATAATCGACACCACGCCTTTATGAAAATCCTTGTGCAACAAGGCGTGCCTTATATCTTTGTACCTCATTTTTCGCATTCCTCTTGCATATAAAAACCCATTTATAGCCAACATGCTTAATACCATTAGGTGTTTGGACTACAGGCCCAAAAACTTCACGTTTCGCAAGTGAATTCAACTCTAATTGGATTGCTTCTTGTCATTCTAGCCAATTACGTCTTTGTCGACATTGTCCAACAGATTGAGGTTCAAGATCCTCATTATCTTGCATAATGCTAGATGCAACATTATATGTAAAGACATAATCCACCACTATATCCAATCGATTCAAATTTGTCTCAATATCGATTGGATTTATTGATAGTTTCTTATTTTCTTGAGTCTCAGGCTCAGCGATTTTCTCATGAATATCAGAATTTATTAAATCGTGGATATCTTCACGAGATTCTTTCGTAGTGTCATTTTGATCATTTATTTTCCTTTTTCTAGGATTTTGATCTTTGGAACCCAATGGTCTGCCACGTTTTAGGCGTGCTTTTAACTCATTAGCTATGACACTATGAGATTGTCCAATAGGGACATCAATACGGATTGGAACATTCTCTGCAAGGATATGTGATTTTGTTATCCTTGATCCATAAATGAATCTGGCATTTGATTTGCTATTCTCTGTAAATGGATAATCTTTTGCACCTCTTTTTCACAAATAGAGGTATGTGGATCAAGACGAGACAATGATGAATTTTTTCACAAAATTTTCCGTTTGGTTTCACCAATTTCTCCCCCCTAATTTTGGAAAATGTGTCTCATCAAATCGACAGTCTGCAAATCGATTAGTGAATAAATCCCCTGTTAATGTTTCAAGATAGCGAATAATGGAGGGCGATTCAAACCCAACATATATTCCTAACCTTCTTGAGAACCCATTTTGGTGCGATATGGCGGTGCTACAGGCACATATACTGTGCATTCCAAAAATTCTTAAATGGGATATACTAGGTTCATGACCTAAAACTAATTGCAACGGGGAATATTTATGATAATTTGTCGTTCGGAGACGAACTAGCATTGTTGCATGCAAAATGGCGTGCCCCCAAACAGAAGTGGGTAACCTCATTTTCATGAGTAACGGTCTTGCTATCAATTGCAGACGTTAAATTAAAGACTCTACAAGGCCATTTTGAGTGTGAACGTGAGCTAAAGCATGTTCTACTTTTATCCCAATTGATAAGCAATAATCATTAAATGCTTGGGATGAAAACTCAACAGTATTATCAAGTCTAATAGACTTAATTAGATTATCGAAAAATTGCGCCCGTAATCGAATTATTTGTGCCATTAATTTTGCAAACGCAAGGTTGCGAGATGACAATAGGCACACATGAGACCATCTAGAATATGCATCTATTAAGACCATAAAACATCTAAACGACCCACTAGGTGGGTGAATAGGTCCACAAATATCCCCTTGTATACGTTTTAAAAACGCAGGGGACTCAATCCCAACTTTTGTTGGTGATGGTCTAATAATTAACTTGTCTTGATAACAAGAAGTGCAAGAAAATTCGTTATTTAAAAGAATCTTTAAATTCTTTAATGGATGCCCATTTGAGTTTTCTATAATTCGTCTCATCATAATTTATCCAGGATGTCCCATTCGATCATACCAAAGTACAATAGTATTGGAATCAGTAACCTTTTGGTTTACAATAGAATGTGCCTCAATTGCACTAATTCTTGTCAAATACAAACCACAAGATAAAGATGGAAACTTTTCAGTAACCTTCTTTTGGCCAGAGACATTCTTGGTATGATGAGATATTCAAGATTATTCTCATCTACTGTCTCAATATGATATTCATTTCGGCGGATATCTTTAAAACTCAACAAGTTCCTCTTGGACTTGGAGGAGAACATTGCATTCTCTATGATAAGTATTGTTCCTTTAGGCAGAGTTATAGTAGCTCTTCCAGAGCCTTCAATTAATTTACTACTATCAGAAATTGTAGTAACATCTGCCTTACACATACTTAAATGAGAGAAAAAATTCTTTTCTTTGAATATTGTATGTGTCGTACATGAATCAACAAAACAAATATTTTTACAATTGAACTTTGATCCAAGTTTTCTTTGAGAGATATCCATATTTGCTTCACATGGTTTGGCATACAAAAGAAACATACAAATAAACATTAGTATTTTTAGAGAAAATGGGAAGAAAACAAAGTTAGCCCAATGATTCAATAATAACCTTTTAATGCAAATTCGAGCAACTCTCATTGTGATACAAATAATTACGATGCTATATAATATTGTAATTAATTGGATGAATTTTAAATGGACATGAGAGTGTAAAAAAATAAAAATTTGACCGTAGCTAATATATTGTTAAATCTAATGTAAATCGTAATACTCTCATCACAAAAGATTGCGCACCCGATGACTACTGTTAGAACGAACAAAATATATACTATCATATAACATTTATATGAGATGCTGCTGTTTGTTGTTCAAAAAGGAAAGGAAAAGAAAGTACGTAACTTATTTTCAATTCTCTTGTCCATAGGCAGTCTTTACAACAAGTAAAATGATTGTAGTACACATTGACCATAAACTGTTAATATTAGCTGTTGGCACAAGATTAATATAAATGGAGGAATATGTTCAATGATAGCCCAATTTATAATACAAATATAAATACTGCATTATGATGAAATAGTAAATTTAATCAAAACGAACTTATATTATTTCATAAAACAAATAGTACTAATTGATACTAATGACTACTACTCATGTAAAGAACTATGATTACATGATGTCTATTCACTAGCTACTACAAATAGGCAAAAATAAAAACCAAACTACTCAATCACTTTTAACCACGGATTCATCACCGATCAAGTGATCTATTTCCCATCAGGGTGCTCAAAATTAGCTCCAGGACCTTTATTCTTTAGAGATGCTTGATAAAGCTCAACCAAATGTCTTGGTGTACGACAAATATTTGCACAATGCCCTTTTCCACCGCAACGATAACATTCGGTTTCTGAACTATTTGCCTTTGGCTTCTCATCTTTCCCTTTCCACTTTTGGTGGTTATTTTTCTTTGGGGGGTGAATAACACCAAGAAAATTTCTTCCTTGTTCACGGCCACGACCACAACACGGCCATTAATAGGGCCACGGCCTTTTCTACGCTTAGCATAATGGGAATACACCTCATCCACTTCAAGCAATAATGTAGACCCAGTGGGTCGATTTTCGTGATTTCTCATGAGCAAGTCGTTACTTTGTTCAGTCATAAGGAGAAGAGAAATCAACTTAGAGTACTTTTTGAAACATTTCTCTCTGCAATGTTGTTGCATGACCACATTGAAGGCATGAAATGTTGTAAATGTTTTTTCAAGCATATCATAGTTAGTGATAATATCTCCACAGAGTTTCAATTTAGAAGTAATTCTGAACATCGCAGAATTATATTCAAAAACAGACTTAAAGTCTTGGAGCCTCAGATGAGCCCAATCATATTGTGCTTGTGGAAGAGTGACCAACTTTAAGTTGTCATATCTTTCATTTAAGTCATTCCATAAAACAAGTGGATCTTTGACTGTGAGATATTCTATTTTCAACCCTTTATCAAGGTGATGGCGCAGGAAAATTGAGGCCTTAGCACAGTCTTGGGTGGATGCTTTATTTTTGTCTTTAATGGCGTCTCCAAGACCCATTGCATCTAAATGGATTTCAGCATCCAACACCCATGTCATATAGTTCTTACCCGAAATTTCAAGGGCAAAGAACTTTCTTTTCATAATGTCAGTCATAATTAAAAGAGGAGAAAAGTTATACCTTAATCTTCTCAAAGAGTTTCTTGAGACAGTAGAGTCTCGTGTTGATAACGTGTGATGAAAACAATAAAAGAAGAAGAACAATATTGTAGAGAAAGAGAGAGTAATTCTTATTGAATTTTGGGAATAATTTACAATGGGGTAAGATCCCTCTATTTATAGGAGAAAAATGAAGTAAAACTCTCTAAAAGGTAGATATTCACTCTAATTACAATTCTATTCATAACAGTTTTATAGTTATATATCCTTTAAGATATCGCCATATACGCAGAAGAACGGTAAATAAAACACAAAAATTTATAAATAAAACACAAAAGATCCTCGTACGCTTATTAATTTTCTTCTATTCAAATAATAAAGATTATTTCCTCCTTTCCAATTCGAGACAAAAAAATGATACTACACTAGTTAGGTTACAATCTATGGTCATGGAGAAAGTTGGATTTAATTCATGATCAATGATGGAGGTAAGATTTTTATTAAGGGGATTCAAAAAATAAAATAAGTAAAATATGAAAAATCAAGAAAATTTAATATATAAATATATATACATAAAAAATTAATTTTACATATTCACGACAAAAAAAATTCGGACCCGTCGCCCCTAGCTCTGCCCATGTTCATGACTGTATATCATTAATGAAAATCTTGATGAAAGTGGAAGCTGGTCCTCCAATGGACCAAAATTTTTGTGAAGGTTTTATGCATGTCTGCAGCTCTAAGCACTAAAAAAGACAGTTTGGTGCACTAAGCTCCTTTATGTGTGGGGTTTAACAGATCACAATGATTTATTGTATGCAACTTTACCTTACATTTTTGCAAAAGGATATTTCCACGACTTAAACCTATGACCTGCTGGTCAAAAAAGGAAAAATAGACAAGAAAGTTGCCAGAAGAGAAAATAAAGGTTTTGTTATGATGAATATCACATTATGGTGGATGTCTACTCTTCTTCCATGATCTTCATCTAAAATGCTTAATGACATATTCAATGACATAATTTGTATGTTCAATGACATATTCCATGACATATTTTCTTCACTTTTTATGACTATATAAAGGCTTTGTAATAGATAGGAAAAAATACACAATTGAAGAAGAAAATCTCTTCATTCTCTCTATCTCTATTTCTTGTTCATGTTTTACTAAATTGCTTTTATTTTATAATACGTTATCAGCACGAAGCTCTAATTTTATTCTTAACTCCAGCTAAGTTGAGCCATATTTTATTGAGGTATGTATCATTATAATCATTTTATTTATGGCAGTACATATATCATATGCTTAATTCTTACAACCTAAATTTTTCTTTGCAATTTTTGATAATTTACATCATTCATGTTGTTGTTCCCTTTTTCATATTTTTGTTTATCATGTTGTTTTTCACACCTGACACAATACCATTAAAAAAAATGTATGCATATGTATGTAGTGTATACATTATCTAGTCACTGCAACTAATAAAACGTTAAATTCTATTAACATATATATATATATATCAATAATATAAAGTGAAATGAAACAATATATAGTTTCTATTTTATGGCATGAATAAAATGAAATAGTAGATTGCTAACATGATATAGCTTTATTTTCATTTCTTTTACCTTAATCGATTTGTTTCATTAATTGTTTATTATTATAATTATTTCTCTAACTTATTCATTCTTTTATGATAGTTTTCACTATGTCAAATTTATCAAAACTTGAATTTGTGGCACTTGACATCACCGGGAAGAACTATTTATCATGGGTCCTTGATGCTGAAATTCACCTTGACGCTAAAGGTCTTGGAAATACGATTATACAAGGAAATGAAGCATCAAATCAGGATAAAGCGAAGGCCATGATTTTCCTTCGCCATCATTTACATGAAGGGTTAAAAACTGAATATTTAACAGTAAAAGATCCACTTGAATTATGGATTAATTTGAAGGATCGATATGACCACCTAAAACTTACGGTATTACCGAAAGCTCGGTATGAGTGGATACATTTAAGGTTGCAAGACTTTAAAATCGTAAGTGAGTATAATTCTGCTATCTTTAAAGTAAGTTCTCTATTAAAATTATGTGGAGACACTATCACAGATGAGGACTTATTGGAAAAAATATTTTCTACTTTTCACGCTTCAAATGTGGTGCTACAACAACAATACCGTGAAAAAGGTTTTAAGAAATATTCTGAGTTAATCACATGCCTACTTGTGGCTGAGCAGAATAATACTCTATTAATGAAAAATTCATGAAGCCCGTCCCACTGGGTCAGCTCCATTTCCGGAAGTGAATGCTGTAGCAACATATGATAAGTTTGAAAGAAAACAAAATAATTACCGTGGTCGTGGACATGGTCGTAAACGTGGACGTGGCAGGGGGCGAAACAATTATCGTCATTATGGTGGAAATAAATTGGAGAACAATAAGGGTTCTCAAATTAATCATTCAAAAGGTAAAGCTAGTATGTGTCACCGATGTGGTATGAGAGGTCATTGGGCACGCATTTGTCGTACGCCAGAACATTTTGTCAAACTTTATCAAGCCTCCCTCAAGAAAAAAGAAAATAATGTGGAGGCACACTTGACCTTTCAAAATAATAATGATGAAGCAGGTCCCTCAAATAAATATGATTCTAAGGCACATCCTGCATATAAAGATGATGATTTTGAAGGCCTAACAAATATTACTCATTTAGAAGTTGGAGACTTCTTTGAGGATATTGACTGAAGAATGAATCATCTTACTGGAGAATGAAGTTATAAAAGTTGTTATGTTTATGTTTGCAACTAGTTTATTTTTTCTTGAGTGTATTTTCCTAATGCATCATGTGTTGCTAGTTTCTATATTTCTAATGTATTTCTTAATGTTTTTTTTGCTTGTCTTTCATATTTCTTATGATGTATTATTTATCTTTTTTTTATGAAGAATATGAAAATTCCACAGTCTTCAGTTGGACTCAAGATTAATAAAGATGATATATCTTCTGGATAGTGCTACAACACATACTATTTTAAAAGATAAGAGATATTTCTCTTATTTGGTAATGAAAGAAGCGAATGTTAATACAATATCCGGTAGTACAAGATTAATTGAAGGTTCTGGAAGAGCCAATTTATTACTACCAGGAGGAACAAATTTGGCTATTGATGAAGCACTATATTGTAGTAAATCTCAAAGAAACTTATTAAGTTTCAAAGATATTCGCCAAAATGGCTATCATATTGAGACTACAAATGATGAAAAGATTGAATATCTTTATATTACTACAATAACGTCCGGTAAGAAATATGTGCTTGAAATGTTACCCGCTTTTTCCTCCGGCTTATACTACACAAGTATTAGCAGGATTGAAACACATGCCGTAGTAAACAAGAAGTTTACTAATCAAGATAATTTTATTATTTGGCATGACCGGTTGGGCCATCCTGGTTCTAATATGATGCGTAAAATAATTGAGAATTCACATGGACATGCAATGAAGAATCAGAAAATTCTTCAATTTAAGGAATTCTCTTGTGCTGCATGTTCTCAAGGAAAATTAATTATTAGACCATCAACTATTAAAGTTAGGATGGAATCCCCTGCATTTCTGGAACGTATACAAGGTGATATATGTGGGCCCATTCACCCTCCATGTGGACCATTCAAATATTATATGGTTTTGATAGATGCATCTACAAGATGGTCACATGTGTGCTTACTATCAACTCGCAATATGGCATTTGCGAGATTGTTGGCTCAAATAATAAAGCTAAGAGCACAATTTCCAGATTATGCAATTAAGACAATCCGTCTTGATAATGCTGGTGAGTTTACATCCCAAGCCTTTAATGATTATTGTATTTCAACTGGGATAACAATTGAGCATCCGGTTGCTCATGTTCATACACAAAATGGTCTAGTAGAATCATTGATCAAACGCCTCCAATTAATTGCTAGACCAATGCTTATGAGAACAAAACTTCCCATTTCAGTATGGGGTCATGCTATTTTGCACGCAGCATCACTTGTGCGGATAAGGCCCACAAGTTATCATAAAAGTCTCCCCATTGCAATTGGCTTTTGGTCAGGAGCCAAATATTTCCCATCTTAGGATCTTTGGTTGTGCGATATATGTTCCAATTGCTCTACCACAACGCACAAAGATGGGTCCTTAAAGAAGGTTGGGGATATATGTTGGATATAAATCTCCTTCAATTATAAAATATCTAGAGCCGATGACTGGAGATTTATTTACGGCAAGATTTTCTGATTGTCATTTTGATGAATCAGTATATCCAACATTAGGGGGATAAAATAAGCAGCTGAAAAAGAATATAGATTGGAATGCATTATCACTGTCTCATTTAGATCCTCGAACAAATCAATGTGAACAAGAGGTTCAAAAGATTATTCATTTGCAAAATATTGCAAATCAATTGCCAGATGCATTCACTGACCTACCAAGGGTGACCAAGTCACATATTCCAGCTGCTAATGCTCCAATTCGAGTTGATATCCCGGCAGGACAATTAATTAAAGCAAATGAGTCTAAGCCATGCTTGAAACGTGGTAGACCAATCGGTTCTAAAGATAAAAATCCTCGAAGAAGAAAAGGAGCAAATGATCAAAGTGAACATAACACGGAGGTAGTGGCTCAAGAAGAGCCCCAAGACGTAACAAATGATAAGACCTTAGGGGAGGTCCAGGTACCTGAAAATAATGAAAATGAAGAGATATCAATAAGTTACGTCTCAACCGGGAAAAGATGGAACCGAAATAATGTTGTTATCGATAACATTTTTGCTTATAATGTTGCTGTTGAAATAATGCAACAAGATGAGGATCTTGAACCAAAATCTGTCAATGAATGTAGACAGAGAAATGATTGGCCAAAATGGAAAGACGCTATCCAGGCAGAGTTAACTTCACTTGGAAAACGTGAAGTCTTCGGACCCATAGTTCGAACACCTGAAGGCATAAAGCCAGTAGGGTATAAATGGGTTTTTGTGCGGAAACGAAATGATAAAAATGAAGTCGTTAGATATAAAGCACGACTTGTGGCACAAGGGTTTTCCCAAAGGCCTGGAATTGATTATATGGAGACATATTCTCCTGTAGTGGATGCTATCACCTTCAGGTATCTCATAAATATGGCAGTGCAAGAAAAACTTGATATGCATCTAATGGATGTTGTTACAGCCTATTTGTATGGATCATTAGACAACGAAATTTTTATGAAAGTACCTGAGGGATTTAAAGTGCCAGAAGCATATAAAAGTTTTCGAGAAACTTGTTCAATAAAGCTTCAGAAATCTTTATACGGATTGAAACAATCAGGTCGTATGTGGTACAATCGCCTGAGTGAATACCTGTTGAAAGAAGGGTACAAGAATGATCCAATTTGTCCTTGTGTCTTTATAAAAAGGTCTGGATCTGAATTTGTTATAATCGCTGTGTATGTTGATGATTTAAATATCATTGGAACTCCTGAGGAGCTTCCAAAAACAGTAGACTGTTTGAAGAAAGAATTTGAAATGAAAGATCTTGGAAAGACAAAATTTTGTCTTGGTCTACAAATTGAGTATATGAAAGATGGAATATTTGTCCATCAATCAACATACACCGAAAAGATTTTAAAGCGATTCTATATGGATAAAGCACATCCATTGAGTACCCCGATGGTTGTGAGATCACTTGATATAAAGAAAGATCCATTCCGACCTCATGAAAATGATGAAGAGCTTCTTGGTGCCGAAGTACCATATCTTAGTGCAATTGGGGCATTAATGTATCTTGCCAATAATTCCCGACCAGATATAGCTTTCTCAGTAAGTTTATTGGCAAGATTTAGTACTTCGCCAACACAAAGACACTGGAATGGTATTAAACATATATTCAGATACCTCCAAGGGACCATTGATATGGGTTTATTTTATTCAAACGAATCCAAGCCATCATTAATTGGTTATGCAGATGCAGGATATTTGTCTGATCCACACAAAGGTCGATCTCAGACAGGCTATTTATTTACAAGTGGAGGTACAGCCATATCATGTCATTCGACAAAACAAACTATGGTTGCTACTTCTTCAAATCATGCAGAGATAATAGTCATTCACGAAGCAAGTCGAGAATGCGTTTGGTTAAGATCTATAACTCAACACATTCAACAAACATGTGGTTTTTCTTCGAAAGAGAATATTCCAACAATATTGTATGAAGACAATGCTGCATGCATAGCTCAATCGAAAGGAGGACATATCAAAGGAGATAAAACAAAACACATTTCACCAAAATTCTTTTTCACTCATGATCTTCAGAAGAATGGTGAAATAGATGTACAACAAGTTCGTTCAAGTGATAATTTGGCTAATCTGTTCACTAAGGCATTACCAACCTCAATATTTGAAAAGCTGATATATAAGATTGGAATGCGTCGTCTTCGAGACATTAAGTGATTTTTCATCAGGGGGAGTAACTATATGCTGCACTCTTTTCCTTAACCAAGGTTTTGTCCCACTGGGTTTTCCTGGTAAGGTTTTTAATGAGACAGCAAGCAATGCATATCATAAATAACTATGTACATCCCAATATTTTTTTTAGAGAGTTTTTAACGAGGCACATTATCTATGGACATCCAATGGGGAGTGTTATGATGAATATCACATTATGGTGGATGTCTACTCTTCTTCCATGATCTTCATCTAAAATGCTTAATGACATATTCAATGACATAATTTGTATGTTCAATGACATATTCCATGACATATTTTCTTCACTTTTTATGCCTATATAAAGGCCTTGTAATAGATAGGAAAAATACACAATTGAAGAAGAAAATCTCTTCATTCTCTCTATCTCTATTTCTTGTTCATGTTTTACTAAATTACTTTTATTTTATAACAGGTTTTCATTTGTAATACACTAACTAAATAGGTTATAAAACATAGGGTCACAAAATGAAGTTGGACCAAATGTATACTTTTGACTATTGTGTAATATATTAATGTAAAGCATGCAATTGTTATTAGGAACTAGAAACCGTTGCGTACTATAACTCACATTGTTTAATTCGATGTTATTCCATCATATTATTAATTTCCATCTTATGTAAGTTAATGTGACTATGTTAATTAGTTAAATTCATCGGTTTCAAAGAAAAGCATTAATCGTTCTGTAGACAATAAATTTGCGTCGAGAAAATCAAGACCGAAAAATATCGCAACAATCGTAGTATTTTAATTCGAATATTTGAGTGTACAATCTCTATGGATCCTCTGATTCTACTTTTCAATAGTAAATAAATCCAAGGGCTTTTGAGCTTGATCTTGAATCTATATTTGTTGCCACGAACGATGATCCTATTCTTGAGCTTGAGCTTAAGCTTGATTGCTTGGACTTGAACTTGATTTGGTCTTCGTTCTTGAGCTTGAACTTAATTTGTTCTTCGTTCTTGAGCTTGAACTTGATTTTTTCTTCGTTCTTGAGCTTGAACTTGATTTCTTGAAATTGAACTTGAAGCTTGAAATTTGTGGAGGAATTTGCAGCGTCTGATCCACGAGCTCTTTCTTGCTTCTTGTTATAACTTCTGGTGTCTTTTTTGAGTTATGAAGACCCCTATTTATAGTTGTGGAAGGGAAGAGTTGTGATAAGAACAAACTCTTTCCGACCAATCAAATTGAAGTGTGACATGGCCGCATTTGATTGGCCAGAACATGTCACTTGCACACGTGGCGCAATTTCATTGGCCTTTTAGCGTGACTTGGCATGCCTTGTCATTTTGACACGTGGCATGATCCTATTGGCTCTTCCGTTTGACTTGGTGTGCCATGTCATTTGACATGTGGCGTCAAACTGGGCCTCTAGGAAGATGGCATATTGGGCTTAATGAAGTGGGCTCAGTACTTTAGCCCAATTAAATGAGCTAGCCCAATAATATTGGTTTTATATAATTAATCCAATTATATTAGCCCAAAATATTTATTTGGACTAATATATTTAAAATATAATCCAAATTATTTATTAAATTTGAAATCAATAAATTTTATATGCCTACAAATGCCCCCTACTTCAAGACTTGTTGAGGTGTAGACTTGTCAAAACTGAAAACGGGTAATAAAGTAATGGCGGTCTATCAAATGGGATCACAACAAATATGATCATCATGTGTAACTCCGTATGCTCATATCAACGTATTTTCTGTTCTTATCATATTTCTATAATTCCCATGGTAAAGTGTAGTATGAGTAGACTTAATACTACACTGTCAATGCTATACTTTTTCTAATAAATCACATTATAAACTTGTCGTCCCCTGTGTTAGTGTAAGATTTGTTGTATATCAATGCCAAGTTGACGTATTGTTCAAATAATGGCCATTTATTTAAATAGGGATAAGACAAAACTTATTGAAAGTTGTTTCAATATGAAATCATATTGTCGCCTATCACCTAAGACTCCTTTTGGGAAAAGAAGTCTTTCCTCATTGTCATGATTAGACAAAACTTTATATTACTTACAGTTCTTACAACAATTGAAGTCCATCTCGTATTCATTGTTGCCGCTGTAACCAAACGAATCCCATGCGGAAAAGAATTGTAGCAGTCGCCTCATGCCACATCGGTAATTCACACATTTCAGTAGTCCCTTTGAGATCTATATAAACCCCCGCGTCGTATTTATTTAGCATCAATTTGTAGTATTTGCAAGCCATATTGAGCCTTGTTTTTGCAGACTCGGAAACATTGACGCGAAGGTAATTTCTTCTTCTTTTCTTGTGCTTTTCTTCTTTTGTCTTTTTTTTTTGTAGGTCAAGCGAGAAAGATATGTTCTTGTTCAACAAGATGATCCAAGCATGAAGAAGACAATCTTCAGGTGTGAGGGGATGAGTACTCATCCTTACCCGACTATCGGAGGAATTACTTTCATGGCCCGACTACCGGAGAGGTTACTCTCAAAATGGCCCGTTTCTTGGAGAGATTACTCTCAATATGGCCCAATTCTTGGAGAGAATACTCTCAAAATGGCCCGATTCTTGGAGAGATTACTCTCAATGTGGCCCAATTCTTGGAGAGATTACTCTCAAAATGGCCCGATTCTTAGAGAGATTACTCTCAATGTGGCCCAAATATCAGAGAGATTACTCTTAATATGGCCTAATTCTTGGAGAGATTACTCTCAAAATGGCCCGATTCTTGGAGAGATTACTCTCAATGTGGCCCGATTCTTGGAGAGATTACTCTCAAAATGGCCCGATTCTTGGAGAGATTACTCTCAATGTGGCCCGATTCTTGGAGAGATTACTCTCAAAATGGCCCGATTCTTGGAGAGATTACTCTCGATGTGGCCCGATTCTTGGAGAGATTACTCTCAAAATGGTCCAATTTTTTGAGAGATTACTCTCAAAATGGCTCGATTCTTGGAGAGATTACTCTCAAAATGGCCAAATTCTTGGAGAGATTACTCTCAATGTGGCCCAATTCTTGGAGAGATTACTCTCAAAATGGCCCGATTCTTGGAGAGATTACTCTCAAAATGGCCCGACTATCGGCGAGGCCAACTTAAGGTGCAAAGGGACTCATATGTCCACCTTAAGATTGGAAAGTTATAGTTCCTTTTAAGGACAAACCCACGAAGAGGCCAACTTAAGGTGCGAAGGGACTTATATGTCCACCTTAAGATTGGAAAGTTATAGTTCCTTTTAAGGACAAACCCACGAAGAGGACAACTTAAGGTGCAAAGGGACTTATATGTCCACTTTAAGATTGGAAAGTTACAAAGCTTCAACTTGAAGACGACATCGAATTGAACACTTGGAAAACGTTACAGATTTGGCGGACTTTGAATACTTCAACTCGAAGATTCGGAGGGCTTAAACAATTCGGCTTTAAGATCGGCGAATTTGAAGACTGAAACTTGAAGACCGACGAACTTGAAGACTTCAACTTGGGGTGCTTAAGTATTTCAACTTTAAGATCAGGGAATTTGAAGACTGAAACTTGAAGACCGACGGACTTGAAGACTTCAACTTTGAGACTTGGAAGGCCTAAATATTTCAACTTGAAGATCGGCGAATTTGAAGACTTTAACTTGTAGACCGACGGACTTGAAGACTTCAACTTTGAGACTTGGAGGGCCTAAATATTTCAACTCGAAAATTGGCGAATTTGAAGACTTCAACTTGAAGACCGACAGAGTTGAAGATTTCAACTTGGGGACTTCAACTTGAATACCAACGGACTTGAAGATATCAATTTACCATGGAGGGTTGCTCCTTTTAAATCAAATGAGATCAAAGTTCAACAAGAGGATGGCATTTCAGCTTGATTTTGCATTCCTCCATACTTCACTCGGACAACAATTGGGGCAATATGTATCTTTTGAACTTATGCAACTGAACTTAGATTGAAACTCTAAGCTGCCTACGTACCTCGGTGAAGAGGATCAAATCATACCGTAGTTCAGACTGGGTAGATTTTTTGTTAAGGTCGTACATAGTTTATACTCTTGCGGGCCAGGAGTGTGGCGACATGCAGTTTAGGCTCGTGCGTCAAGGAGCGTCATGACTTGCAGTTTAGGCTCGTATGTTGAGGAGCGTCATGACTTGCAGTTTAGGCTCATACGTCGAGGAGCGTTGCAACTTCATGGATAATACTTCTTCAAAAACTTGCCGTTGATAGGGCCGATTCTCATACCATCTGCATCAACCAGCTTGTAAGCCCCACTTGAATAAGCTTCTTGTATGACATATGGCCCATCCGATTTTGAAGTGAACTTCCCTACAGGTTTATGGGAAGTAATTATGGGTCTTCGTACGGCAAGGACATGATCTCCTACTTGAAAGGATCTCGGACGAACTCTTTTGTTGAAGGCACGAGACAATCGAGCTTGATAACATTCAAGACTCTGTTGAGCTTCCAATCTCTTTTCATCAAGAGCTTCCAACTCTGCTAATCGAAGTCGAGCATTTTCTTCATCAGTGATCCCTTCTTGAATAGCCAGTCGTAACGAAGGTATTTGACGCTCAAGTGGCAAGACAGTTTTGACTCCATAAACGAGTGAATAAGGAGTCGCCTGTGTTGGCGTGCGATGAGTCGTTCTATATGCCCATAGAGCTTCTTCCATACGGTCATTCCAATCTCGTTTGGATTTAGAGACAACTTTCTTTAACAAGTTGCATAGAGTCTTGTTGAATGCTTCAGCTAGACCATTGGCGACAGCATTTTACATTGAAGAGTTACGTCACTTAAAGCCAAAAAGATCACAAATCCTGTTCATCAACCTATTATCGAATGGCTTTCCATTATCCGTTATTATGTAACGAGGTATGCCAAAGCGATAAATAATGTTTACTCGGATGAAACTTGCAACATTTTCCTTTTTTACTTCCTTAAGAGCAACAGCTTCAGCCCATTTTGAGAAGTAGTCAGTTGCAGCCAAGATGTATAGATGCCCACCAGAGGACTTTGTAGTGGTCCAACAACATCCAATCCCCAAGCGTCAAATGTCCAGGATGCAACAGTTGGGTGCAACACTTCAGGAGGTTGATGAATAAAATTCGCATGGAATTGACAAGCCTTGCATCTTCGAGCGTAGTCCAAGCAATCTTTTACCATCGTTGGCCAATAATATCCCATCCTTTTTATATGGAAGTGGAGCTTTGGTCCGGACTGGTGTGACCCACATACCCCAGAATGTGCCTCTTGCAAAGCTTGGAGAGCTTCTTCTTCTCCTAGGCATCGCAAGAGTACTCCCTCGAATGACCTTCTGTATAGAGTAACCTTATAGTAAAGGAAGCGCAGTGCACGACGACGGATTTCAATCCTCCTCCTCGGATTTTTTGGAAGTATCCCATAGCATAAGTAGTCGATGATGGGTTGTCTCAATTCTTCTTTCTCAACTTCAGAAATAGCAACAAGATGCTTGAGTTCGTTTTCTTCACATTCGACCTCATTTGGCGGCGGTACTACCCATTTTTGGCAGACGGTAACTTGC
Source organism: Nicotiana sylvestris (assembly GCF_000393655.2). Lineage (NCBI taxonomy): Eukaryota > Viridiplantae > Streptophyta > Magnoliopsida > Solanales > Solanaceae > Nicotiana > Nicotiana sylvestris. Next base: position 79,250,396 of record NC_091068.1, on the reverse strand, counting down.
ACTTGGTCAGGCAGGGTTAATGATGAAACTAGAGCAGCTAAAACATCAGCCTTCTTATTTTCTTTCCTTGGTACATACTGAATAGTCACATCGCTGAGCCACCCCATCAACTTTTTTGTGTAATCGTGATATGGGCGTAGTTCAGGCTTCTTGACTTCGTAACTACCCAAAAGCTGATTGACCACTAACTGGGAGTCACCAAAGACTTGCAATTGCAATTGCTTCATATCAACGGCCATTTCAAGCCCAAGTATTAATGCTTGATATTCAACAACATTGTTGGAACAAAGTTGTGTCAAGGCGAAGGAGTAGGGCAAGACTTCACCTTGAGGAGTGACAAATACTACGCCAGCCCCGGCTCCCCCACAATACGCAGCACCATCAAAGTACATCTTCCATGGAGGTTGAACTTCAACGACCATTGTGTCCTCATCAGGTAGTTCATCAGTTAGCTCCCAGTCATCAGGTATCGGATGATCTGCCAAGAAGTCTGTCAATGCTTGTCCTTTTACAGCCTTTTGAGGGATGTAAAAAATCTCGAATTGTTGAAATTGGAGGTACCATCTCGCTAGTCGATCACTAAGAACAGGTTTTGACATCACGAACTTGATAGGGTTTGCTTTAGAAACAAGACGGATAACATGAGCTTGAAAGTAGTGCTTCAACTTTTGAATTGAGAAGACTAGCGCCAAACACAACTTTTCAATTCGCGAATAATTCAACTCGTTAGGTGTCATCATCCTGCTCAAGTAGTAAAGAGAGTTTTCTTTCCCCTCACTATTTTCTTGGGCCAACAGTGCTCCAATAGACCTTTCCTGCGACGCAATGTATAGTATCAATGACTTTCCAGGTATAGGAGCTGCTAAAACCGGAGGCTTCATCAAGTAGGTTTTGATACTTTCGAAGGCATTGCTACAAGCTTGGTCCCACTTGAAAGGAACGCCTTTCTTCATGAGGCAACTAAACGGTTGGCACCTCCCAGCCAGGTTTGATATGAATTTTCTAAGGTATGCTAGTTTTCCTTGCAAACTTTTCAATTCATGGATATCTCGAGGCTCAGGCATTTTCAAAATGGCATCCACTTTGGCTTGATCAATTTCGATCCCTTGATGTCGGACAATGAAACCAAGGAACTTTCCAGAAGTAACTCCAAAGGCACATTTCAACGGATTCATCCTAAGTTAGTACCTCCGGAGCAATTCAAATACCATCCTCAAGTCTTTCATGTGGTCTCCCTTCTCTCTTGATTTCACCACCAAGCCGTCAACATAGCATTCGACATTCTTGTGGAGAAGATCGTCGAAAATATTCTGCATAGCCCTTTGGTAAGTAGCACCAGCATTCTTCAAAAGGCATTACCTTGTAGCAATAAATACCCTTGGGGGTGGGAAACGCAGTAAGCTCTTCATCTTTTGGTGTCATGCAAATTTGGTTATAGCCCGACGAACCGTCCATGAAAGACATTGCCTCGTAACCAGTAGTAGCATCGATCATCAGCTCTGGAATAGGAAGTGGGAATTCATCTTTGGGACATGCATTATTGAGGTCCCTGAAGTCGACGCATACTCGAATCTGGCCATTCTTCTTCCTTACAGGGATAATACTTGAAACCCATGTTGGGTATTTAACTTCCCGAATAAACCCAGCTTCAATGAGCTTGTTAACTTCAGTTTCAATCAGGGGAACCAAGTCCGGCCTAAAACGCCTTTGAGCTTGTTTAACAGGGCGAGCACCATTTCTGACTGCAAGGTGATGGACTGCTACTTTCGGGTCCAAGCCAGGCATCTCTTTGTAACTCCAAGCAAAGACATCTCTGAATTCTTTGAGTAACTCAATATAAGTTCTCTCTTCATCAGCTTCTAGTAAAGCACTTAGGTAGGTGGGTCTTGGTTCCTTATCGGTGCCAAGGTTAACTTCTTTTAAGGCATCAACTGTCGTCTTCACTCCTTCTTCAAGTTCAGGTGGAGCATCTTTCGCATCTTCATCTTCTTGAGGGTCCCCATCATTGAAGGATATGTGATAACACGACGAGACATCCTCCAATTCCACATTATCTTCCATCGAAGATGAAACACTATTCTCGCCTTGTACAGTGATATGATACGAAGAACCTACACTTTCTTCATCTTCGTTACGTTCCTTAGTGTAGACCACGGTATATGGCTTTACCTTCAGTACTTCTTCGCATGAAACCATCAGTTTTGTTTGTCGCCTCATTCTAGAAGTAACCAAACTTTGGAAATCCTTAGAAATCTCCTGAATTTTGGGTGAAGCGGGTGTTCTTGTATTTCGATGATTTCTCTGGAATTTATTCCCCTTCTTTAATGGACCCAATCTCTCAAATACAGAAGTTCTCACAGTTGATTTTCCAAGCCGATCAAAGACAGAAGGCCTATTAGAAGTGGCAGATTCGTCTTCTACAGTGATATAATTGCTACTTGCCCTTCTTATTGAGATGCGCACTGGTGACGGTTGCTTGTATCCCAGACCTTCACGGGGTTGCCTCATTGCAGCTTCTAATGGGAGCTTCCCTAACTTTGACAGCTCATTGGGATTGTATCCAGCTTTTGCAAATAGCCTGTAAGCGTTAGGATCAAAACCTTCATCTGTTCGCTTTGTAGCGAGTGCCACATTCTGCAAACGATTATGGGCTACAAACCCTACAAGCAACTTTGAGGGCAACTTTACTGCCTCAATTCGTTTTACTGGAAGAGTTAACTCCCTTAGCGTCTTGGTTTGGATATTATATGATTCGCCCTCGTCTTTCTTCCTTTTAGGGACATATTGGAGCGCGGGACTTACTTTCTTTCCATAAGACGCAATACCCTCTTTATGAGATTTATTCACGTTGGCGGGTATCTCCTCAGTAACAACTTTGGCTTTACCAATAGTCACCTCAGCTCTTTTAGTTATGGGTTCGTCATTCTTGCTTTTCATACCATCATCAACTTTCACCTCCTTCACAATGCGGTTCTTCAAGTAGAACTTTGCATCGGCGAAGTGTGACTCAGCCTCGGTGAATGGCTCATCATCAGCAACTACCGTTTTCTCGACTTCGCCCTCGTAGTATTTCAAACATTGATAGTAGGTAGATGGAACAACTTTATTCTCATGTATCCAAGGTCCCAAGCAAAACATTGTATGAAGTCTTCGCGTCGATCACATGCAGCCATGCACTTGATCGTATATCTTCAATAGTGATTCCCAGCCTGATCGCGCCTATGGTTCTTTTCCCCCCTTGGTTGAATCCTTGGATCATCACACGACTTTCTGAGAGTTCGTTCATAGGAATACCAAGTTCTTTCACAGTATGGATTGGCAAAATGTTCACTGAGGATCCTCCATCAACCAAAATTCGATTTACCCTTTCATCGCGCATATAGCCAACCAGGTACAATGGGTGGTTATGAGGAGTGTCACCTAGCAAAAGATCGTCATTTGTGAACGTGACTTTTTCCTCACAAGCATTAACTTCCTGAGGAGTGGACTCAATGGGCTTTTCCAAAGGTGGTGCCAACGGTAGGTCATCAATCTTTTCTTCTCCTTTGTCAGCATGGCAACAAGAGGCATCAATTCCCTCATGGGAAATCTTCATGCGGACCAACTTGGTAAAAACTCCTCCAAGGTCACTGGATTTCGTGGCTTTTGAGGATGGTGCATCTCCACTTTTGCTTTCTTCAAATGCCTAACTGGATTCTTTTTCATTGGTCTTTTTACCATCATCTTCCTTGTTGGTTGTTCTATTGATTCTTTTTTTGGGCTCCTTTTGTGGTGCCTACGACGAGTCACCAATGTCCAACCTTCATCGTCATCAGGTTGATTGACTTCAGCTTTGTCGCTCTCCAATAATTCTTCATCTTTACTTTCTTTAAAACCACATAAGTCATCCGGACTGAGTGAGCCAAAGGTGATAGAGACTTGGTTTGCGCTTGCTTTCTCATCTTCAAGCACGATCTTCTTTTCGCGAGCCAAGTCCATGACTTTATCCTTGAAGACAAAGCACTTCTCCAGAGGGTGGTTTACAAGTCGATGATATTTGTAGTAGTTCGGGTCATTTGTTTTCCCAGCTTCATTTGGTCGCTTAATCTCCGGAAGCTCAACGAGATTTAACTCGAGGAGTTCTTCAAAATGGCTGGCACGTCAGAATCCAGGAATGGGTACTCTTTTTCCTGCATTTCTTTTAGAGTCAACTTCTCACTTGGCTTATCTTGAAACGAAGTGGATTTCATACTCTGCTTCTTGCTCGCCTTCGTCGTGAACTTCACAAGTGACGTATTGACATTCATAGCTTCTTTGCTTTCAGACTTGGGTACGAACTTGCCCCACTTCCTAACTTCTTGCTTGTCATTCACTTTACGAGGTTCATAGATGGGTAGCCATTCATTTCCAGCGGAAGCCATGCTCAATTCCATGTCATGTGCACGAGTTGCAAGTTCTTCAAATGTGCTAGGCTTGATACCTTGCAAAATGTAGCGCAATTCCCAATGCATGCCTTGGATGCACATCTCTATGCCTGAAGCTTCACTAAGCCTGTATTTGCAGTTGAGGCTTGCATTCCTCCAACGATTGATAAAGTCGATAACCGGTTCCCCCTTTCGTTGACGAGTATTTGTGAGCTCTAGATACTCACCATGTGTCTTGTGCTATAAAAGCGATTGAGGAACTCTTGCTCTAGTTGATCCCAACTGTCGATAGATCCAACCTCGAGGTCCGTGTACCAGTCAAAAGCATTTCCTTTTAGCGAGCGAACAAACTGCTTGATGAGGTAATCTCCATAAGTCCCAGCATTGTTGCACGTCTCAACGAAGTGCGCAATATGTTACTTTGGGTTACCTTTACCATCAAACTGTTGAAACTTCGGAGGTTGATAGCCAGTAGGCATCTTCAACATATCGACCCTTGCAGTGTACGGTTTTGCATATGTAAGGGAGGATTTGGCAGCAACTTCATATTTGTTCTTAATGGTTCCTTCGATGAACTCCTTCAGTTGATCGATTGGAATCATCCCTTCAAATGAGACAGGGATAGCCTTAGTGGATGCTGCTTGTCTTGGGGGAGAGTCACTCTCTAGAACTTCTGGGAGCTTGCCGGGTACATGGGTAGATTCTTCTTCCATCAAGATTCTCACTCTGTCTGTTAGCTTGTCAATTCTAGCCTCTTGATTTTGCATGCATTTGGTCAAGCCAGTGATTGCTTCCATCAAGTTTGCCAACTGCTCCTCCATAGATGAAGTGTTTGTCACCATGGCTTGCATGATTGTCGTCGATGACGGAGAATAGCATGGATTTTCACATAGATTGATCCTTGACTGGGTCACGCTATGTAGTGTAAGTGGGGAGGATCCATCGCTTGAAGCATCATCATCTTCCTTCACAGCAGAGTGCTTGGAGCCGGAGAGGTCAAGCAGAGCAAGAGTTTTCTTGATCTTTTCAGCAACATCGCTTCCTCTTTCAGATGCATTTGTGGAAGATCTTGCTCCTTTTGAGGATGAAGATCCGAAAACAGGGGTTGATGCGGATGACACTTGGGGTGCTTGTTGTCCTAAAGAGCTTGCTTTGCTCCTCGTAACTGGTCCGAAGTTTCCAAAGGTGACATCGAGGATGTTTTCCACATCAGCATAGAACCTGGAGTTAGCAACCTTGGTGGATGTTGATTTGGAGTTGATTTTCTTCGATGTCATTTCAATGTTCTTGAACTTTGGTGATTGAAAAGTTGAGATGAGAGGTAGAGATTGTCCCACTGGGCGTGCCAGAATTTGTAGACAATAAATTTGCGTCGAAAAAATCAAGATCGAAAAATATCGCAACAATCGTAGTATTTTATTTCGAATATTTGAGTGTACAATCTCTATGGATCCTCTGATTCTACTTTTCAATAGTAAATAAATCCAAGGGCTTTTGAGCTTGATCTTGAATCTATATTTGTTGCCACAAACGATGATCCTGTTCTTGAGCTTGAGCTTGATTGCTTGGACTTGAACTTGATTTGGTCTTCGTTCTTGAGCTTGAACTTGATTTGTTCTTCGTTCTTGAGCTTGAACTTGATTTGTTCTTCGTTCTTGAGCTTGAACTTGATTTCTTGAAATTGAACTTGAAGCTTGAAATTTGTGGAGGAATTTGCAGCGTCTGATCCACGAGCTCTTTCTTGCTTCTTGTTATAACTTCTGGTGTCTTTTTTGAGTTATGAAGACCCCTATTTATAGTTGTGGAAGGGAAGAGTTGTGATAAGAACAAACTCTTTCCGACCAATCAAATTGAAGTGTGACATGGCCGCATTTGGTTGGCCAGAACATGTCACTTGCACATGTGGCGCAATTTCATTGGCCTTTTAGCGTGACTTGGCATGCCTTGTCATTTTGACACGGGCATGATCCCACTGGCTCTTCCGTTTGACTTGGCGCCCCATGTCATTTGACACGTGGCGTCAAACTGGGCCTCTAGGAAAATGGCATATTGGGCTTAATGAAGTGGGCTCAGTACTTTAGCCCTATTAAATGAGCTAGCCCAATAATATTGGTCTTATATAATTAATCCAATTATATTAGCCCAAAATATTTATTTGGACTAATATATTTAAAATATAATCCAAATTATTTATTAAATTTGAAATCAACAAATTTTATATGCCTACACGTTCCAAGACTGGTATTAGCGGCAGACAAAAGTTTCACATCGAAAGATAATTTTGTCGCAGACAAGATTTAATTAAAGTGTATTACGTGATAGAAAATCAATAAAAGCTTCAAAAAGTTGAACAATGACTTAGTGGCGCATGTGGTATTAATAGTTGATTATAAGTACTACTCCCTCCCTCCTCTAACTGATTTTTTGGTTGCTGGTTGCTTTAACACATATTAAGAAATTTATCTTTTAATATTAATTAGCAATAAAATTGGTCATATTAATATTTATTATTTTTTTACATAAATACTCCTAACATATATTTCAACATTAATTATTCTAAGGGCAATGTAGGAAAAAAAATAATTAATTCATTCTTAAAATCTGAAAAAATCACTTATTTTGGACCGGGGAGTACTAATCAAGCTGGAATAATCATATCATTCACCAAACATGATGAGGTCGAAAAAATCACTTTCAAGCAGTACTTAAAGTCCAATAAAGTTATGCAAAAATAAAGATTACGATTTTTATTTAGCAGCTATTTGCAGCCACTTCGAATTAACTAATATATAGCACTGAAATGCCTTTTTCTTCCCTTTAAATAATTATCATTAGCATCTATAGCTTTTATGGATCATGTAATTGTTTAATATGATGTCACTTTTAATTAATTAGTGTTGCTTGTTTAGTTATGCCGGGAATGCTGAATGCTTTACCTAAAAACGTGGGGTGCCTTTTGATTAACTGAAATGAAGGGTGGTTCTTTATCTATATACATTTATATTGTAACCTATTATACCATAAAACGTGGGGTGCCTTTTGGTTAACTCCTTGTGATTTTTGGTTGTAGAATTGCTATTGTTGCTTGAAATTGGGTGAGGAGCGGGTTGTATGCCGTAACGGATATTGAAAGGTAATAAATTGAAATGGCGGAATAAAAACGGACTATAATATTAACAGATGATGATATAGTGGGATCGGGTTGCGCGCCGCAACGAATTGTATGAAGTTATATTTGTTGTGACTATGGGTTTTGCCCCAGTAATTGAGATAGTCTATATAACCTGTTATTCTGGATCTCTCTTAGTTGGATTGAGTTCGTTGTTATGAATTAACTGCCTTACTTCCATTCCTATCTTTTCTGTCATTATTATTATTGCGTAAGGATTATTGTAAGTGACCCGCCTTAGCCTTGTCACTACTTTGTCGAGGTTAGGTTCGACACTTACAGAATACATGGGGTTGGTTGTACTCATACTACACTCTGCACTTCGTTGCAGATATCGGAGTTGGTCCCAGTGGCGTTCAGTAGACTTGCTCGGATCCAGCTATTCAGAGAAGACTTGAGGTATAGTTGTACGACGTTCGCAGCCCCGAAGTCCCCTTCTACATCCTTTTAGCTGTTTATATTGTTTCGGACTATTATGTTTTGTTCAGACTATTATCTGTAGTATTCTAGATGCTTATGTATTCATGACACCAGTTCTGGGATTTGTAATCAAATTTTGTCATTTATTAGTTTATTATTTTATTTGAGACTGTTCAGTATTACTGTTGCCGTTAAATTTGGAAATTGTTAAAAATAGTTAATAGATATAGCTAACATTAGCTTGCCTAGCAAGTGAAATGTTCGGTGATATCACAAACCCGAGGGGGGGAATTCTGGGTCGTGACAAGTTGGTATCAGAGCACTAGGTTACCTAGGTCTCACGAGTCCTGAGCATACTTAGTAGAGTCTAGAGAGATCAGTACGGAGACGTGTCTACTTATCTTCCAAAGCCTATGGAGTTTAGGAAAAAAATTCACTTCTTTCTTTCTCTATCGTGCGATTTCATTATATCATTGATGATTGAACCATTCTATTCTTTTTCTCTTGCAGATAGCAAGAACACGCACAACATCAGCAGCCGGGCAGGATCCGGAGCCTCCTATGGCAGCTACTACCAGTGGTAGAGGTCAAGGCCGAGGTTGAACCAGAGGCCGAGGTCGAGCTAGAGGCTGAGGTTGAGCCAAAGGCCCAGGCAGAGCTCAGCCTAGAGATCGAGTAGCAGCACACGCCGTGAAGCCTTAGATTGATCATGAGGAGGAGGTCCCAGCTCAGACCGTACCCATCGGACCAGCTCAGGTCCCGTAGAGGTTCATAGTCATTCTAGTACTTCAAGGTGCTCTAGTTTGTTTGGTGGACCTTATGGAGAGTGTGGCCTAGAGCAGTGCATTTTCGGTGGCACCAGCCATCTCTCGGGCTAGGGGAGGAGCATAGACTCCTGGTACTCACATCCCGGAGCAGGCGGCTCCCCTATATCACATATCAGCAGCCCAGCCAGTTGGGGTGGTTCAAGCGATTGTTGCGACACAGGCCGGTGATAGGGCCCGCTATGTCTTTTGAGGCCTTGTTGAGGTTAGATAAGTTCATCAAGCTCTTTCTTGTTCATTTCAATAGTGCACCTTCTAAGGACACAGAGGATTACTTAGACTGTTGCCACGAGATGTTGCGCAACATGGGTATAGTTAAGACCAATGGGGTCGACTTTACAGTGTATTGGATGATTGGTTCTGCCAAGAGATGGTGGAGAAATTCTATGTTGACCTTACCCGCTGGTTCGCTTGCAATTACCTGGGATCCGTTTTCACAGCTATTTCTAGAGAAGTTCATTCCTTTCAAACTAAAAGAGGATTATCGCAAGCAGTTTGAGTGTCTTCATCAGGGTAGCATGACCGTCACCCAGTATGATATTCGATTTGTGGACCTAGCTCGCCATGCCATCATTTTACTCCTTACTGGAAGGGAGAGAGTGAGGAGATTCATTAATGGACTCACCTTCAATATCAGGCTACAGGTGGCCAAGGAGAGTTGGGACGATATTTCTTTCTAGAAGGCCGTTGATATTGCTAGAAAGATCGAGATGGTTCGCGGTCAGGAGAGGGCGCTGGTGTCTAGTAAGAGGCGTCGTCATTTTAGTGGTTTCAGCGGTGCCTCGTCTAGAGGTAGGGGTTCTTTTGGTAGAGTCCATCCTCATAGGCCGATTAAGTCAGCTCTTCAGGTAGCCCACAGTGCTTCGGACAGTCAGGGTTCTTATAGGTCTCGTTCTGAGCAACCAGCATTCAGTGCACCACCGCTTTAGAGTTACTATAATGACTATTCGAGCTGTCATGGTTTGTCTTCACTTCAGTAGCCTCAGCAGCCGAGAAAATGCATTGAGTGTGGGGGCATTGATCACATCAGGAGGTATTGTCTAGATTGTTGAGCAGTAGATCTCAGCATGGTTCTCGTGCCATCATACTAGCACCGATTGATCCACCTCTTGCATAGCCAACTAGAGGTGGGGGTCGGATCGTTAGAGGTGGAGGTTAAGCCATTAGAGGTGGAGGACAGCTAGCTAGAGGCTGCCCAAGGGGCGTAGGTCAGAGTGGTAGGGCCTAACCTCATTTATATGCATTCCCAGCTAGACCCGAGGAATAGTTATCTGATGCTGTCATCAAAGGCATTTTCTTTTTTGCCATAAAGATGCTTCAGTTCTATTTGGTCTGGGCTCTACTTATTCCTCCGTGTCATCCTATTTTGCTTCATATCTGATTATGCCTCATTATTCTTTGAGTGCTCCTGTATATGTGTCCATGCCTGTATGAGGTTCTATTATTGTAGATTGTGTCTATCGCTCGTGTGTGGTTTCTATCGGGAGCATTGAGACTAGAGTAAACCTTCTACTTCTTGATATGGTGGATTTCAATGTTATTTTGGGCATGGATTGATTGTCACCTTATCATGCTATATTAGATTATCACGCCAAGATGGTGACCTTAGCCATGCAGGGATTGCCCTGATTAGAGTGGAGGGGGACTCCTGGCTATTCTACTAGTAAGGTTATCTCTGATATGAAGGCTCGACATATGGTCGAGAATGGGTGTCTAGCATATTTGGCCTATGTTCGTGATTTAAGTGCGGAGGTTCCTTTCATGGATTCATTACCGGTTGTGCGTGAGTTTCCAAAGGTGTTTACTGCAGATCTGTCGGAGATGCCACACGGTAGGGATATTGATTTTTGTATTGACTTAGGTCCGGGTACTCGGCCCATTTCTATTCCACCATACCGTATGGCTCCACCTGAGTTGAATGAACTGAAAGAGCAGTTGCAGGATTTGCTTGATAAGGGATTTATTAGACCTAGTATCTCGCCTTGGGGTGTGCCAGTGTTGTTTGTGAAGAAGAAGGATAGTTCGATGAGGATGTGTATAGATTATAGTTAGTTGAACAAAGTCACTATCAAAAACAAGTATATGTTACCAAGGATTGATGACTTATTTGATCAGTTTCAGGGTGCTAAAGTGTTTTGAAGATTATTTTGCGATCTGGCTACCATTAGTTAAAGATTAGGGCATCTGATATCCCTAAAACAATTTTCTGGACTCAGTACGGGCATTATGAGGTCTTGGTGATGTCATTTGACTTGACAAATGCCCCGGCAGTATTTATGGATTTGATGAACCAGGTATTTAAGCCCTATTTGGATTCTTTTGTGATCGTGTTCATTGATGATATCTTTATCTACTCCTACAGTCGAAAGGAGCATGAGCAGCATCTTAGAGTACCACTTCAAACTCTGAGAGATAGTTAGTTATATGCTAAGTTTTCAAAGTGTGAGTTTTGGTTGGACTCAGTCGCCTTTTTGGGGAATGTTGTATCGGTTGAGGGTATAAAAGTAGATCCTAAAAAGATTGAGGTAGTTCAGAACTAGCCTAGACATACTTCAGCTACGGAGATTCGGAGCTTCTTGGGTTTGGCGGGGTATTATCGCCGATTCGTGGAGGGGTTTTCATCCATCACAGCCCCATTGAGTAGATTAACCCAGAAGGATGCTTTATTCAAGTGGTCAGATGAGTGTGAGTTGAGTCTTCAGAAGCTCAAGACTACCTTGACTACAGATCTGGTGTTGGTATTACCCATGGGTTCGAGATCCTATACTGTGTATTGTGATGCATTTCATGTTGGGCTCGGTACGGTATTAATATAGGATAGCAAGGTGATTGCATATGCGTCATGGCAGTTGAGGGTTTACGAGAAGAATTACCATGTTCATGACCTAGAGTTGGCAGCCATTATTCATGCACTGAAGATTTAGAGGCATTATCTCTATGGCATATCATGTGAGGTGTTCACGGATCTTCAGAGTCTACATTATTTGTTCAAGTAGAAGGATCTCAATTTTAGGCAGCGGAGATGGTTAGAGCTATTGAAATACTATGATATCACCATTTTGTATTATCCCGGGAAGGCCAATGTGGTGGCCGATGTCTTGAGTAGGAAGGTTGTGAGTATGATAGCCTTGCATATATTCCAGTTGGGGAAAGGCCGCTAGCATCAAATGTTCAGACTTTGGATAATCAGTTAATGAGGTTAGATGTTTCAGAGACCAGTCATGTTTTAGCTTACACGGTCTCTCGGTCTTCCTTGTATGAGCGCATCAGAGAGCGTCAGTATGACGACTCCCATTTGCTTGTCATTAAGGACATGGTGCGGCTCGGTGGTGCCAAGCAGGTTACTATTGGATATGATGGGGTATTGCGGATGCAGGGTCATATCCGTGTGCCCAATATGGATAGGCTTCGTGAGTTGATTCATGAGAAGGCCCGCAGTTTGTGGTATTCCATCTATCCAGATGCCGCCAAGATGTACCAAGATTTGAGGCAGCATTATTGGTGGGGGAGGATGAAGAAGGATACGGTTGCATATGTAGCTCAGTGTCTGAATTGTCGGCATGTGAAATACGAGCACCAGAGGACTGGTGGTTTGCTTCAGAGGCTTGAGACTCCTAAGTGGAAGTGGTAGCGTATTACTATGGATTTGATTGTTGGGATTCCACAGACTCAAAAGAAATTCAATGCAGTATGGGTCATTGTGGGCAAGTTGACCAAGTCGGCACATTTTATTCCAATGGTTGTTACCTATTCTTCAGAGCGGTAAGCTGAGATCTATATCCGCTAGATAGTTCATCTTCACGGTATGCCGGTATCTATCATTTATGATCGAGGTACGCAGTTCACCTTGCATTTTTGGAGGGCGATACAAAGTGAGTTAGGCACACGGGTTGAGTTGAGTACAATATTTCAACCCAGACAGACGGACAGTCCGAGCGCACCATTCAGATATTGGAGGATATGCTTCGCTCTTGCGTTATGGATTTTAGGGGTTCTTGGTATCAGTTCTTGCTGCTTGTGGAGTTTGCCTACAACAACAACTACCAGTCAAGTATTTAGATGGCTCCCTCTGAGGCATTATAGGGGAGGCGGTGTCGTTCCCTGGTTGGTTTGTTCGAGCCGAGAGACGCTCGATTGTTGGGTACCTATTTGGTTCAAGATGCCTTTGAAAAGGTCAAGATGATTTAGGAATGATTCTCACAGCTAAGTCTAGGCAGAAGAGTTATGTCGATTGAAGATTTCGTGATTTTGTATTCATGGTTAGAGAGAGGGTATTGCTCCTCACCCATGAAGGGTGTGATGAGGTTCGGGAAAAAAAAGCAATTTGAGCCCTAGGTATATCGGACCCTTTGAAATTCTTGAGAGAATGGGTGAGGTGGCCTATAGGCTTGCATTTCCACCTAGTTTATCAGTAGTCCATTCGGTGTTCCATGTGTCCATGCTCTGAAAGTATCACGATGATCCGTCCTATGTGTTAGATTTCAGCTCAGTCCAATTGGACAAGGATTTGACTAATGAGGAGGAGCCGGTGGCCATTCCAGCCCGGCAAGTTCGGAAGTTGAGGTCTAAGAGTTATTCTTCAGTTCGAGTAAAGTGGAGAGGTCAGTCAGTTGAGGTATCCACGTGGGAGTCCGAGTCCGATATGAGGAATAGATAACCACACCTTTTCACCAGTCCTGGTACTTTTCTTTGTCTATTCGAGGATGACCGTTTGTCTTAGAGGTGGAGAATGTGATAACCTGATAGGTCATTTTGAGAGTTAGCCTCTATTCCCGTGTTCTAAGACCTCTATTAACTTCATTTAGCATTCTTTGATTTGCGTGCGCAGTCCGTGTCTTTTTCCCGAAAAATACTTATGTGAAAAATTAAAGAAAATGTGAATTTTTACCTTTAAAATAACTTGAGTTGACTACAATCAATATTTTTTGTAAACGGACACGGTTCAGTATTTTAATGATCCCGATGGGTCCGTATCGTGATTTGAAACTTAGGCGTATACCCAGAATTTAATTCAAAAATCCCTAACTTGTTTTGACTCATTTTACCGAAAACTAGCATTTTTAAAAGTTGAATAATTACTAAGCTTGACTATAAGTTGCCTAATTAGCTAACGGTTTCGGATTTTGATGATAAAACTTGGAATAGCTCTGTATAGGTATTTGAAACTTGTATGCAAATTTTGGTTCAATTCGGATTGATTTAACATGATTTAGACGTTTAAACGTGATTCTAATGTTCTTGAGTTTCACTTTAAAAGTTCCTTCGTGTTGAGGATTGATTCGAAGATTTAGATATTATTTTGGTGATTTGATTTTGGGTGAGTTTCACATAGGCTACAGATTGATTTTGGACTTTGGAGATAGTTGATGCATTCTTTGTTGCTGGTTTGTTCTGCAAATCTCGCATTTGCGAAGTCTGCCTCGCAATTGCGAACCACGCTTTTGCGAACAAGTGTTCGTATTTGCAAGAATGTGATGGCTTGGGTGGACTCGCATTTGCGAGAAATATATTCGCCTTTACGTACTAGGCGGTGATCACAATTTCGGTCCAAGAGTCGCATTTGCAACTCAGCAGTCCTCAAGCTGGCTTCGCATTTGCAAAGCAATGGTGCGAAATTTTGAAGATTGGGTATTCGTAATTACGAACCCATGTCGCATTTGCGACCTCTGTGCGTCTGAGACAGGCTTCACAATTGCAACCCCTTTCTCGCAATTGTGATATTCGCGATTGCGACATCCGCAACTGGGTAAAAGAGGAGGAAAACAGGACTTAGCTGATTTCTCACATTTTCACAAACCTAAACACCCTAGAGGCGATTTTCCAAGAGATTTTTCTTCCTAAATTCATTGGTAAGTGACCTTAATCTATTTCTTTTCAATTACCCATTACATTTCATGAGATTTCAACATCAATTTAGGAATTTCATGGTAGAAATTAGGGATTTGGGCAGAATTAGAGATTTTTGTAAAATTGAGATTTAGACCTCGAATTGAGGTCGGATTTCGAAATAAATTACTTAACCGGACTCGGGGGTGAATGGGTAATCGAATTTTGGTCCGAATCTTAATTTTGACCAAGAGGGCCCAATGTTAATCTTTTTAAAAATGATCTAAATTGAATCTCTTTCATTCGTGGGTAGTTTCTAAAGCTTATTTTGAATTATTTGGTTAATAATTTGCTAGATTTTGTTGGTTTGGAGGCTTGTTCGAAAGGCAAGGTCGTGGTGGAACTTTGAGTTGATTGCGGAGTGAGATAAGTGTTGGGTCTAACCATGATTTGAGGGAATTAGGGACCCTTGAACTTCTTGTTATGTGCATTATATGAGAAACGACGTATATGCGAGGTGACGAGTGTATATGCGCCGGTGCATTACCTTTTTCCATGGTTTCGTTTCTTCATTGTATATCTTATTACATGCCTTAATTACTACATGTTTATTTTGACTTCCATGCCATAACTGTTACTTTTCATTTAGCTGTAATTGTATTAGATTGTCTGCCCCTTCCATAATTTCATGCTTAATTGCTACCTGCCTCTAATTGTTTTCCTTGCATGTCTAAATTGTCCTAAGTCTTGCTTGTCTTATGGTTTTGTGACAATTGTTCTTTTTAATTATGCAGTTTCTTTTGTATGACTTGTTAAATGGATATATATCATGGACTTGGTAAAGTTGAGACATCTGAGTTGTTCGAGATTCTTGGATTATCATGTTATCATCCATTGCTTCGTACATATACTCTCTTGATGTATAACTCCTTTTGATTTTTGGTTGTTGAATTTCTATTGTTTCTTGAAATTATTTAGGGAGCGGGTTGCATATCGCAATGGAAACTGAAAGGTAATTAATTGAAATGGTGTAATAAGGACGGATTATGAAATGGTGGGATCGGGTTTCACGCCGCGACGGATTGTATGAAGTCATATTTGTTGTGACTGTTGGTTTTTCCCTGGTAATTGAGAAGAGTCTATATGACATATTATTCTAGGCTCTCTATTAGTTGGATTGAGTTTGTTGTTATGAATTAATTGTCTTACTTCCATTCCTGTCTTTTCTGTTATTATTGAGGTTATTGTAAGTGACCCACCTTAGTCTCGTCACTACTTTGTCGAGGTTAGGATCGGCACTTCTAGAGTATATGGGGTCGGTTGTACTCATACTACACTCTGCACTTCTTGTGCAGATACCGGAGTTAGTCCCAGCGGCGTTCAGTAGACTTGCTCGGATCCAGCTATTCAGAGGAGACTTGAGGTATAGTTGCATGACGTACACAGTCCCGAAGTCCCCTTCTATATCCTTTGAGTTGTTCATCTTGTTTCAGACTGTTATATTTCGTTCAGTCCATTATCTATAGTATTCTAGACGCTCATGTATTCGTGACACCAGCTCTGGTATTTGTAATTGAATTTTGTCATTTATTAGTTTATTATCTTATTTGAGACTGTTCACTATTATTGCTGCCGTTAAATTTGGAAATTGTTAAAAATGGTTAACAGATATAGCTAACATCAGCTTGCCTAGCAAGTGAAATGTTAGGCATCATCACGGTTCCGAGGGTGAGAATTCCGAGTTATGACACATAGATCACCATTCAAGGTAAGATCAGGTGATGACAGAATTAAAACAAGCATTTCCTGGTGCTTCCAATAATGTGAACGGAAGGGGTCCAATTCCTCCCAGCATTCTCGCAAATCAAATGGCTTAGAAAACACATAACAACACCCTAAGGGGTGAAGTTAGTTTCGACGAAGCCAGAGGGACCGGTAGAGGATATAAGAATAATAACGGATGATCCTTTCAAAATCGAGCTCATGCGATTTACGAGAGAAATAAACGAAAGAATGGATCAGAATGCAAAGGAGTTTCACACTCAGATGGATCAGATTCCGGGCGCACCACCAGTGTTAAAGGGTCCAGATTCAAAAAATTACATGTAGTTGCCATTTAAGCCAAGTGCAACACTAGAGTTAATTCCGAAGAGATTCAAGATGTCGGACATACCAAAGTACGATGAGACTTCAGATCCATAGAATCATAACAAATTACACCATGACAGTGAAGGGAAACAATTTGGCTCAACATGAGATCGAGTCGGTTTTTCTGAAAAGGTTTGGTGAAACCCTCACGAAGGGGGCCCTGACATGGTACTTCCTCTTACCCGAGCATTCAATTGATTCTCTTGAAATGCTTGTAGATTCGTTCATTAAGGCTCACACTGGAGCAAGAAGGTTTAGGCCAGAAAGGAAAACATATTAAGAATTTCGTAGGGTGAATCCGAGCTGCTACGAGAATTTATGATCTGGTTCCAGAGAGAAAGGATGTTGCTACCGGCGGCTCCAGATGAGTGGGCAATGGAGGCATTCATCAAGGGTCTAAACTCACTAAGTTTCGATTCCTCTCGAAAATTGAAGGAGAGTTTGCTCGAGTTTCAGGCAACCACAAAGGCGGATGTCCATAACTGCTATGAATCAAAGACAAGGATAGAGGACGAACAACTTGGCTCTTCGATGCCAACCAAGGGACGGGGTCATGATAAAATTCAAGATAAGTTTAAAAATGCACTGATGCATAATAAAGGTCTAGAAGTCGTTTTCTACCGTACGAGAGGAGTGATGGGCGTGGCAGTAAAGGGTTTTAGTCATCGAATAGGTTTGCATCCGGCATAAAGGCGGATCATGGACAAAATATCAGGTCGTTATAGGAGAAAAAAGATCCAGGAACCCGAGACTGCGCGTATCCCAGGTTATCAGATTACAACTTTAACACCAGCCCGATAAAATTAGTGTTGGCAATGAGAAATATTAAAGAAGATGGGTTCCTGAAGCCGATTCGATCGGATCCTAGCCAGATGAATCCCAATTTGTGGTGTGAATACCATGGGACTCATTGCCATAGAATTGGGGATTGCTGACATCTTTGAGAGGAGGTAGCGACATTGTTAAAAAATGGCCATCTTAGAGAATTTTTAAGTGATCACACCAAACACAATTATGGCCAAAGTCGAGACAATGTGAAGTCATTGAAAGCATAAGTAGGATCACCTAGGATGACAATTAACATGATCTTCGGAGGGAGCAAGGTCAATGGGGTAACTTTTTCAGTAGCGAAGAAAATAAAAATATCGATGATGCACGGCAAGAGAGTCTTAGAAGTCTCAGAGGACGACATCACCTTCACAGAGAAGGATGTTGATGGACTTCTTCTGCTACATGTGACGCTTTGGTAATCTCTCTCAATGTTTTAGATTTCAATATTATGCGTGTTTTGGTTGATCTAGGAAGTTTAGCCAACATCATCTAACGAAGAGTTCTGGAGCAAGAGAAATTAATTGGGAACATCATTCCAGTGACAAAGCTCCTAGCTGGATTCAAATTGACAAGCGTGACAACCCAAGGAGAGATTTTACTACCCTCTCACGCCGAAGGTGTAACAAAGACCGCCATGTTCGAAGTGGTAGATGGAGACATGGGCTATAACATGATCTTCAGAAGGCCGTGGATACATGAGATGAAGGTCCTGTCTTGACATATCACCTATTGCTTAAATTTCTGACTCTAGAAGGTATCAGGCAAATAAGAAGATACCAACCGGCAGTAAGGGAGATAAATGTGGTGACCGTTTCCAATAGCAAGGGGAAAGCATCCAACAAATAGCAATTACAAGAACTGATGACTTCTAACTTTTCAAATGAAGATGATAAAGGCAAGGTCATCGTAGTCCTACCAGGTTCCGAAATATTTTCAGGTAACGGAGGAGACGAATGTGACCGATTCGACCGCGAAAGAACTCGAGCAAGTGGCTTTGTTCGATGAGTTTTTGGAAAGGAAGTTTCATTTGGGAACGGGGTTAAATTCCAAGCTCAAGTTAGAGTTTATAAATTTTCTTAAAGCTAAAGTTGACTACTTTTCATGATCGTACTCGAATATGATAGGTATCCCATTGGAGATAGCAGTACACAAGTTAAGCCTGGATCCAGATTTCCCACCAGTAAGGCAAAAGAAATATCTGATAACAGAGGTCAGGAACAAATTTGTTAAAGAAGAGTTAATCCGACCATTCAATATCGGTTCGATCCGGGAGGTAAAATATCTGAAATGGTTAGCTAGCGTAGTTGTAGTACCTAAAAAGAATAACAAATTTAGGATGTCTGTAGATTATAAGGATTTAAATAAGGTGTGCCCTATGGACTCATTTTCGTTGTTGAACATTGATCAAATGATTGATGCCATAGACGGGCAGGAGCTAATGAGCTTCCTTGATGCTTATTCCGGGTATAATCAGATCAAGATGAATCCGGAGGATCAAGAAAAAACCTCTTTTATAACAAACTTTGGCACATATTGCTATAATGTGATGCTTTTTGGGCTTGAGAACACTGGAGCCACTTATCAAAGGCTAGTAAATAAGATGTTTGAGAATCAGTTAGGCAAAATAATGGAAGTATATATTGATGACATGATAGTTTAAGTCTTTAAATGTAAAAGATCATCTAAAACATCTCCAGGAAACTTTCGACATCTTGCGGAAGCATAACATGAAACTCAAACAGGAGAAATGCACATTCGAGGTCGGTTCTAGTAAATTCTTGGGGTTCCTGGTCTCGCAAAGAGGGATCAAAGTAAATCCCAATAAAATTAAAGTTATCCAGGACATCCCGAACCAATTGACAATTGCGAAGGAAGTGCAGAGATTGACTGGCAGGTCGGCATCTCTCAGCAGATTTATCTCAAGGTCCTCAGAAAAATGTCATCACTTCTTTTCACCTATGAATAAGAAGAACGACTTCATATGGACACCGTAATGCTAACAAGCATTGAAAGACTAAAAAAGTACCTATCCAGACCTCTGTTATTGTCAAAATCGAGGGAAGGTGAGTAGTTATTATCTATCTAGCGGTCTTAGAAGTAGCGGTAAGTGTCATTTTGGTCTGATAAAAAGAAGAAGGTACGCAATTTTCCGTTTATTACGTTAGTAAGATATTGTCAGGAGATGAGAGTCGCTATCCGCACCTCAAAAAGCTAACCATGGCTCTCATAGTTGCCTCTCTAAAGCTTAGGCCTTATTTTCAATATCACCTGATAGCCATCGTTACAACCTTTCCCTTAAGGAATGTCCTTCACAAGCCTGAGTTCTCAGGTCGTTTGGCTAAATGGGAGGCTGAAGTTAGTGAATTTGACATTGAGTATAAACTGAGGACTAAAATTAAGTCACAAGTTTTGGCTGATTTCGTGACCAATTTCAGTCCGGAATTAATGCATTTGGCTGGTAAGGAAGCAGAGCTAGTGTCAGGAACAACGTTGGGAGTTGGGACCTTGTTTACGGATGGAGCTTCCAACGTAAAAGGGTCTGGACTCCGAATAGTTCTAATCACGCCTTCGAGTGAGACCCTAAGACAGGCCATTAGAAAGCTACCTTCAACTAACAATAAAGTCGAGTATGAGGCTTTGGTTGTAGGACTTGAACTAGCCCGAGGGCTAGGTTCTGAGGTCATCGAGATAAAGTGTGACTTTCAACTGGTGGTAAACCAAGTGTATGAGATTTCCAACATAAAGGAGGAATGCATGCAGCAGTACGTGAACAAAGTTTATACGTTACTTGTATGATTTAGAGAATGGCCAATTGTCCACATTCCGATGGAAGAAAATGTAAAGTAGAGGCATTAGCTAATTTGGGGTCATACACGAAGATGAAAGGCTCTGATTCTAGTACAGTCGACCAACTACTACATTCAATTTTGGATATGGACGGCTAGTGAAAAGTAAATTCGACCAACTTAATTTGGAACTGGAGAAATGAGTTCATTGAATATCAGGTATGGTAAATTACCCAAAGGCCCAAAGGCATCCTGGGCTGCAAACCAAAACAACTCGCTACTGCCTCATAGATGGGCACTTATAAAGGAGATCATTCCAAGGACCAACGGCTAGGTGTCTAGGGGCCTCGAGGCAGACTACGTGATGAGAGAAATCTATGAAGGTGGTTGCGAAATCATTCTAATATTCTAACTTTTTCTCGAACTAGGCACTGCACGGAAAGTACCAAAGATGTGAGACTTCTTGTTCTGTTCCCTATTGACCTTTTCTCTTGATGAATCCTTTCAAGATCCATAGCCAAGTCCACGAAGTCAGCATAAGTAGTGTTCCCCCTTCCACTAGTTGTATTCTTTCAAATACTCAGAATCAACCCAGGAGCAAAACGAGTAATCTTGTCATTATCTATGGGGATGAGGTAGGGAGAATAGCAAGATAACTTCTCAAACTTAATGTTTTCCTCTGAGGAAAAACATAGTATCCTTCTTTAAGGTCTCAAATGATATTGCAAGAGCAACCCTAACTCCCAGTGGCAACCACTTCTTGATGAACACTTTGGTGAATTCTTCCCAAGTCATTGGAGATGCATCCTCCAGTCTACTTTTCTCCACCCCTTTGAACTAGAGATCAGCTACATCTTTCAACTAGTAGGCTTCTAACCTAACAACTCGATGATCTTTCACTCCTAGCAAGGTAGTGGCCTTATCTGTCTCCTCAAGAAAGTCTTGTGGACTGGCAAAAGGACCCGTTCCTGTAAATGTCGGTAATCCAAGCCTTACAAACTTCATGGAGAATTGTGTCATGTCTTTGGTCAATGGTGTTCTCACGCCTCCCTATTAGAGAGATTAAATACCCATATGCAGCTTCTGTTGGTTCTGCATAGACATGTGATCTACAAAAGTGTCTATGGCCTTCCTTATGCTGAGAAGGATCTTATCTAAGCGGTTTTTCATTAGAGGTGGGGCAGGTTCCTCATCAACCTTTTACTCAAGATCATCCACGATTCGAGGAGCTACGGGAACTGGCATAGTTCATGCCTTTGCAGCCTTAGGAGGTCGGCCCCTAGGTCTGGAAGGGGTCCCTCCCGATGCTGCATCAGGTAGAAAATCAGTTTCTTTTTTCACGTTGCTACTGCATGTGTTCATCATGTTTCTGCCAATCAAGGTAACACGAGTTAAGCAACATCTTAGATTCAAGCTCTATTGCATGATCTAGAATAAGAAGAAAGAATGAAATATTTCTATAATGTCCATGTGGCCTTCCCGATATAAGTGTGGTGCACAACACACTGATAAAGAAAACTCTACTAGACATGATTCCATAGACACCCTAGGAATCGAATTAGAACCTAGGGCTCTGATACCAAGTTTGTCATGGCCCAAGATCTACGTGGTCGGCACTCGACATACTACCTGACCCGACCGACCCGACTGACCCAAACCCATGTACAAACCCACTTTTATGTGCATGCAGAAGCCTTTTGAAATATAAGAATTTTAAATAATACAATCCATGCATGAATTTTAACCATTTAAAATAATTATTTTATTAAATAAAAGACATAAAATTGATTGTTCATTCATGCATGCCATATGAGTTACTATAGCTTACAATCCAAAAGAATAAACTACTACTGTCTACGGAATATGTATGACACGTAAATGAAAATAGTCTACTAAGACAGGCCTCAGTGACCCAAAAGTATAAAGTAAATATTACTCCACGACAATAAGAGTGGAGCCTCACCAAAAGTACCAAATGGAAATGTGGAGCTGTCCTATCCACGGGGCTCGCACTGCTTAGGACCGGTACCTGAATATAGAAATGAAAATTTGGCCAAAGGGCCTAAGATCCACATGCCTAGTATGAATCATGAATTGTTTCTCCAAGAAGTGGGATAAAATGAGAAAAGAGGTCAAGAGATAAAATAATAATTTAAATAAGGAAATAAAATAATAGTATAAACATATTTCAAAGTCACTTTCTTTAGAATTTAAAGTTCAACCAAAATCATGCGAGGTTTTTACCTTTATCAGGAGAACTATACTGACACTGATATAATAGAAACAATACTATGTGATCAACCTAGCCACAAGTATTTGACCGTACTTGTCCGGGCGGTTTCCCGTAGTGCCATAAGAGTCGACCGAACGTCATTACATTTACTAATGATCATTTGCCCATAATTTAGAGGACTTTATCCCACAAACCTTGTCTTAACCTTAGAATGTATCCCTACATCGGTACGTGCAATTCCATGGTAACGAATTCAAGATTCGAACCAATCTTGGTGGTCTCCACTAGTAACTCTCAAAACATTTGAATCTTCTAAAATCGATTCATATCTTAAAAGCCTCAAAGAAATCTCTTTTTAAATCAAATCATGGTATTCATAACCGATCCAACCATTTGAACAAAAATCGAACAAAACATTTCTCATTCCTATGTTAAAGTAATTAACAAAATAAGAATTTATCTTTTAGTTCAAGAAGTGTCACTCTCACATATAAACATATTTTAAAAATATTACACTTTATATTTTCAATAAAATTATAGTTATCTCTCTCTCATCTCTAGTTACTCATGGAACGCCCTTCTCGTCTTCTTTATTTTGTCTTGACCAGCGCTGCCGCCGACGGCCAACAGGTAACCGCTCCACTCTCTTCCCTTTTCTCCTCTCTCCCTGCATCGCCTCTTTTCTCTTCCTCGTCTCTTTCTTTACCCACTTTAAGTTTTTAAACCCTAGATATGGTTAATTCGGCACTGTCGTGGACTCTTTTTCGGTGGCCTTCTCTCTTTTCTTTTCTCCTCCCTCCCGTATCTCTCTTCTTTCCCTTTTGCAATCTCGGAAGCCACAGGTAACCGCTTATTAGGTCACTGCTGATGACCTCAGAACTTGCGACACCTCCAAGCAGATTTTCGGTGACCACTACCCAGGCTTGTCTGGTCGAATCAACCACCCAACTTCCGGCCAGCTCTCCGATTTCCAGGTTCTATCTCTCTATTTTTAGTTACAGTTTTTAGTCGGTTTATTCTTTATTACATCTATATGTTTTGTATTGGTAGTTCTATATATTAAATTCAAACTTGCTTGTTACATCTGTATCTTTAGGCAGATTAATTGCGCTAGCTTGTTCTTGAGTTTTTCTTCTTGCTTTTGTACTTGTTCTTGACACCTTTAACTCATTAAGTTTTCCTATTTCTTAGCATATTTTCTTTATTGGTAGTGCCTTGTATTCAATTCAACCTTGCATGTTACATCTGGCTCTTCAGGTAGATTAATTATGCTAACACTTGCTTGAGTTTTTATACTTGTTCTTGACACTTTTAACTTGTTAAGTTCTCATATTCTTAGCATATTTTCCTATATTCTAGCTCTATGTTGGTTGAGTGGTAGTGATTAAGTAGTACCCTTAGTTTATAGTAGTTGTGGTTTACGATGTGAGAGTAAAGTCATGTCCTTTGGTGGGGCGGGAGTTGGGGGCAAGGGTGGGAAGGGGTACAAAGAAGCTTCCAGGCTAAGAGTTGTGTCCTGGAACTTAGGGACGCTGACGGGTAAGACTATAAAGTTGGGTAGGATTCTTCAGAGAAGGAGGATCAACATAGTGTATGTCCAGGAGACTAGGTGGAAGGGTACTAAGGAACATGATGTTAACGGGTATAAATTGTGGTACTCTGGATGGGAAGGGGGCAAGAATGGGGTCAGTATTTAGTTGACAAGGATGTTAGGGAGCTAGTGGTAGAGGTTAGGAGGGTAAGCGATAGGGTGATGGCGGTTAAGCTTGTGGCTGGGGGCTTACTTTAAGTGTGATTAGTGCTTATGCTCCTCATGTAGGCTTGGCCGAGAAGGTCAAGAGGCAATTCTGGGAGGACTTGGATGAGGTGGTGCGTAGCATTCAGTGCACCAAGAAGATTTCATTGGAGGGGATTTCAATGGTCATATCGGGGCTAAAGTTGGGGGTTATGACGATATGCATGGAAGGTTCGGATTTGGATATAGGAATGTGGGAGGTACTTCGCTATTGGAATTCGCTAGAGCCTTTGATTTGGTGGTATCTAACTCGAGTTTCCCAAAGAGGGAGAAGCACCTGGTCACTTTCCGGAGTACGGTGGCCAGGACTTAGATAGACTATCTTCTCTGCATAAAATTCAATAGAGGTCTTTGTATGTATTGCAAATTCATCCTGAATGAGTGTCTCATGACGCAACATAGGCTCCTGGTAATGGATCTGGGGATCAAGAGGAATAGAAAGAAGAGAGCAGTGTGCAGTCAACATAGAACCAAGTGGGGAAACTTGACTGAGGACAAAGCCCAAGAGTTAGGGGAGAGGTTTCCTGGAAGAGTAGTGGGGACGTAACTGCGATGTGGGCCATGACAGTGAACTACATTAGGGAAGCTGCGAGAGAGGTTTTAGGGGTTACAAAGGGATACCCTAGGAGACGTATAGGGGACTAGTGGTGGAATGCGTAGGTCCAAGGTAAAGTTGATGTCAAGAAAACAGCTTATTTGAAATTAGTGGAGAGCATAAACGAGGAGGAAAAGAGGACGAATTGGTAATGTTATAAGAAGTCAAAGAAAGAGGCGAAGTTAGCGATTATGGCGGCTAAGATTGTTGCCTTTGGACGCATGTATGCGGAACTTGAGAGCAAAGGCGGGGACAAGAAGTTGTACAGGTTAACCAAGGTGAGGGAGAGGAAGGCCCGTGACTTGGACCAAGTGAAGTGCATCAAAGATGAGGACGGCATAGCATTGATGGAAGACGCTCATATTAGACGAAGATGGTAGACATACTTCCATAGACTGTTGAACAAGGAGGGGGCAGAAGCATTGTGTTGGGTGAGTTGGAGCAATCCGAGAGTCTACGTGATTTTGGCTATTGTAGGCGTATTAAGGTCGAAGAGGTTATGGGAGCGATGCATAAGATGAGCAGCAGAAGAGCGGTGGGCTAGATGAGATCCCAGTAGAATTCTGGAAGAGTGCAGGCCATGCAGTCGTGGAGTGGCCTACTGGGTTGTTTAATTCTATCTTTAAGAAGAAGAAGAAGATGCCCAAAGAGGTGGAGTATGGTGATTCCCTTGTACAATAACAAGGGTGATATCCAAAACTACAATAACTATAGAGGTATCAAGCTGCTAAGTCATACCATGAAAATTTGAAAGAGGGTGGTGGAAGTCAGGGTGAGGAAGAGTGTATCTATTTTTAAGAATTAGTTTGGATTCATGCCAGGACCATCGACTACGTAAGCTATTCATCTGGTGAGGAGATTGGCAGATCAGTATAGGGAGAGAAAGAAGGACCTACATATGGTGTTTATAAACCTAAAAATGGCGTACGATAAAGTCTCGAAAAAGGTTATGTGGAGATGTTTGGAGGTTAGCGGCGTTCCGATATCATACACTAGGGTAATCAAGGACATGTATGATGGTGCTAAGACTTGGGTGAGGACAATGGGAGGTGACTCAGATCACTTCCTAGTAGTGATGGGGTTGCACACTCTTAGCCCGTTCTTATTTTCTCTAGCGATGGATGTACTGACGTGACACATTCAAGGGGAGGTGCCATGGTGCATGTTATTTGCCTATGACATAGTGATGATTGATGAGACAAGAACCCGGGATAAGGCTGGCATGTGGGCCGGTTAGGCCAGAGGCAGGCCCAGGCCCGCAAGCCCATATAGGTAGTGGGCCAAAACTAACCTAATCGTTTAAGCTCGGGACCAGGGGCTGGGCCTGCTAAGTGGGCTGGTTACGTTAAAAAGCCCGTTAGGACCGGACCGTTTGTGCCCGGGACCGGGTGCTAAGTGGGTCGGTTCAACCGGTCCTAAACAGGCTCAAACGGGCCCAACAACTGTTTTTAAAAAAAATTCCATAAAATTTTGTAACCATTGTAACATTTAAAATATGGTCGTTGGCCTACAAAAATAGCCGTTTGGTCTTTGTAAAATATCCATTTAACCCCACCCTCCCCCCACCCCAACTTTGTTTTAACCCCAAACTTTTTATAATTATATTTTTTCCCTATTTTCAACTATAAGTACCCCCTCATTCTTTCATTTTTCCCATAAAATCATCAATCTCTCTCTAATTTTCTTCTATAATTGGTTACTTTATTGTTGCAATTTGTGTGAAAAATTATAAAGTTGGTGAATTGAAGTATTCAAGTCTTCAACGATAATTAATTTTCAACAAGTTGTTCGTCAATTCGGTAAACTCGTTCCAACTCTTTAGTTTTAATATTATAGTTTTGTTTGTTTTATTTACTTTGTAAAATTATACTAAGATGGTTTATTCCTTAAAAAAATGTTTAGTAAAAATAAGGAAAAATCCAAGAGTGGTAAATCTAGTGGCCAATTTATTCCTCCTCTAATTCCCCGGGCTCCCCTACCCAAACCCCATACCCACCCTCCACCTGGTCCTATTCTTGATAGTGATAATACATTATTACAATTTACTGAGAGTCAATATGTTCATAATGTTGGAGGTGGTGAACACTTAGATCATGAATATATGAATTCTCTTTATGGTAATCCAACTATTGATGAAGAAGATGAGCAGGAAATAGATTTGGATGAAATGCAATCGGATGACGATACACCCACTAGTCATGTTACAGAAGTTAACCCAACTAATCCAAATGATGCCCCGTCTGACCCCCCTGTTACTATCCCTACTTTTTCTAGACAACCTTCTAAAAGGGCTGAAACATCTCTCCTTTGGCCATTTTTTATTCAAATTAAGAGAAAAAAATAAAGCTAAATGTAAAACTTGTGGCAAAGAGTTAGATTTTAACTATGTTACTCGGGAGGGGGGAGGGAAGTTTGATGAGACACATAATGATACACCATCAAGATAAAGTTAAATATTATCAACTGAAAGCTGTGGCCGGGGGGACAAGTCTACCTAGTTAGCTAGACCCTAGTACCGGGTCAAATCAATTTCAACCGAAAATTAATACTATTACCAGTGGTATTTTATATCATGACCAAAGAAAAGATAGGGAAGAATTGGCAAAAACGGTTACTGTTATGTGTTTACCCTACAGTTTTCCGTCTAACCCTCACTTTGTGCATTCTATTAGAAAAATTTTTAATCCTACTTATAAAGGACGTCCTCGCACAACCGTAAAGAGCGATATTTATAAATATAAATATGAATATGAACAATATTTGCGCTATTTATTTACTCATATTAATTGTCGTGTTGCTATTACTACTGATATTGGTAGAAGTGGTACTGACGATTATCTTACGGTTACCAGTCATTGGATTGATGAGGACTAGACAATGCAAAAGCCCATTATTGCTTATAGAACAATTAATTCACATCACACATGGTAGTTTATTTCGAGCACGGTTGCGGATATTTGTAGATATTTTTGTATTAGTAATAAATAATGTCAATTTCAATGGATAATGCTACTAGTAACACTAATATTGTAGCCTTGCTTACCACTACACTAAATCTTGTATTTATTAACATTTTTCATGTTAGATGTATTTGTCATATTTACCATTTAATTATGAGTAATGGTATTAGAATTTTAAATGTTGAAATTGAAAAGGTTAAAATGGCTCTTCACTGGCTTTTTTATTCAAACCGTAGAAGTAGACTTAGAGAATATTTTAAAAGATGCGATGAATTTGGCCTAAGAGAAAGAAAGGTTCCTAAACCTTGTCCAATTAGATGGAATTACATGTCTGAAAGTTTTGTTATTGCATATGAATATAGAAACCCATAAACTCAATGTTTAGTTCTCATGTAAGTGATGATGATGAGCACCTTACAAATGCGGGTTGGGCTAATGTTAAAATGCTTGTAAATTTTTTAGAAAAATTTCATATTGCTACAAATGAATTTTCTCGGCAATATTATCCTACTATTTCTAACTGTTTAGTTTATCTTGCAGAACTTGCAAATTTGTTTTCTTATTTTTCAGAGGGTGGGAAAATTTATGAACAAGCTATTGATTCTATGAGAAAGAAATTTAAAAAATATTTTTTTTCTCATTCCCCCCTATTTATGGTGTTGCTGCCTTGTTAAATCCTACTATGAAATTAGGAGGTCCTCAATATTGGTATCAATCTATTTACCATGGTTTAGCACTTGAAGATGAGGAGTTGTCTAGACTTTCAGGCGCACAAGCCTCAATTAAAATAAATGCTCAAATTATTTATATTGCTTATCAAATTGCAATAGATAATGTTGGACCATATATTCCAACTCCTTCTTCTTCTAGTTCTCAATCATCTAAAAGAACTGTGAGAGTAAGAGCACTTACTGCAAGGTTCTAGTACTAGTGATTGTTCACAACTAAATGAGCTTGAAGTTTATTTGTCACAGGGAATTGAGGAAGTGAATTCCGACGGCTTCTTTAATATTTTGGAATGGTGGAAGGACATAGAAAAACAATTTCCGATTCTTTCAAGGATGGCCTGAGACATTTTAACCATTCAAGCTTTAACAGTAGCATCGGAGAGCGCTTTCAGTCAAGCAAGACTTCAACTCGGTGATTATAGAGCGTCTATGAGGGAGAGCTTGGAAAAATCAGTACTTTTTAGAGATTGGATCCGTTCAGAACAAAGAAATTTTGGACTTGCTAAATCACAACCAGAGGAAGATGAAGCTTACGAAGAAATGCTAGCTGAACTTGCAGAGGATGCAGCTTTGCTCGGAAGCGGTGATGAACAAGCTTCTTTTCCGCCACGACCAACGGAAGTTCCTCCGAACCTTGAAGGATTTATGAAATTTGTAAGAGATATCATGTAAAATTAATATGTAACTTATATTTTAGCACATCTTGATTAGTTTCTTTTTCTTCTCAATGGTGGTATTAGCACCTTGTTATGCTCATTCCATTGGGGGGAGACAAAGAAAGATTGGGTCATGTTCTGTTAATGTCATAATAATAAAAATTATAACGCATTCCTTTGAATAGCTCTTTACAATATTTTGTGTTTTAAATTTGAATTAAAAAATTTTACGTTACAACTATATAATATAATTTATAAGAAATTGTCTTAGATAAAAAATTTTAAAAAAAATAGGTCAGGCCCACATAGGCCTGGGACCATTAGTTTGTGGTCCTGATCCGGTTCCCACCAATAGCCCATGAAGCCAGGGACCGTTTAAGCCCGGTCCACGAAGCCCCGACCCACATAGGACCGGCCCATGAGGCCTGTTTAGGCCCGAGCCCGGCCCGTTTGCCAGCCTTAAGCGGGGTTAATGCGAGGCTGGAGGTCTGGAGGCAGACCCTAGAGTCTAAAGGTTTCAAGTTGAGCAGGACCAAAATAAAATACTTGGAGTGTAAGTTCAGTGATGAGACTCATGAAGTAGGCGTGGATGTGAAGCTTGATACCCAAGTCATCCCAATAAGGGGTAGTTTCAAGTATCTCTGGTCTATAATCCAAAGTAACGGGGAGATTGATGGTGAGGTTTCCCACTGTATCGGTGAGTGGTGGATGAAATGTTGGCTCGCATCCGGTGTTTTGTCTGAGAAGAAAGTGCCACCAAGACTTAAGGGTAAGTTCAACAGAGTGTTGGTTAGACCTACTATGTTGTATTGGGCTAAGTGTTGGCCAGTCAAGAACTCCCATGTTCAGAGAATGAAAGTAGCAGAAATGAGGATGCTGAGATTGATGTATGGGCATACCATGATAGATAAGATTAGGAACGAAGTTATTCAGGACAAAGTGGAAGTGGCCCTCGTGGAGGACCAGATGCGAGAGTTGAGGCTGAGATGGTTCGGGCACATGCATAGGAGGAGTACGGATGCTCCTGTTAGGAGGTGTGAGAGGTTGTCCATGGCGGGGCTGAGAAGGGTTAGAGGAAGGCCGAAGAAGTATTGATGAGAAGTGATTAGGCAGGATATCGCGCTACTTCAGCTTACTAAGGACAAGATCCATGATGGAAGGGTGTGGAGGTCGAAGATTAGGGTAGTTGGCTAGTAGGTAGTCGAGAGTTCTCTGTTCCTTTTAGTAGTATTAGTAGCTCCGTTGTTATTTTCGTATTTTTTGACCCTAGTAATTTCTTATTGTTTCGTTCGCTCTGTGTATCGTATTTTCCAGTTTGTTACTATTTGATGCTACTTTTTCTTTTAATTATTGTTTTTTATTGTTGTTGTTGTTATTATTGTTGTTATTGTATTTGTCGTTTTCCCCTTTTCCTTATTGTCCTCCCCCCCCCCCCATTCTTTCTTTCTTCTTCCACTTTCTTCTTTGTCTTCTTCCTTTCTCTTTGTTTTTACCTTTTCTTGAGCCGAGGGTCTATCAGAAACAACCTCTCTACCTCGCTAGGTAGGGTTAAAGTGTGAGTACACACTACCCTCCCCAGACCCCACTTGTGGGATTAAAATCTGCGTACACACTACCCTCCCCAGACCCCACTTGTGGGATTATACTAGGTATGTTGTTGTTGTTGTTTTTGTTGTATATTTTCAATAAAAGGTCATGCCAATGGCACTTAAACATTTAAAATGCAAGCAATAGTGCAATTCCAACCCGCTCATCCCCATGAGCTAGGATCCACAATTTGAATCAAGTTCCAAACTATTTTACAATATGCGATTTTGGAGAAAACTTCCATGAAGTAGTAGGTTTCAACAAACCTTGATACGCTCCCAAAACTTCACCACAATTATCCAAGGTCTTCAACTAATTTCAGTCTACACAATAATATCTCACATGAGTCAAGAGTTGCCCAACGATACCCAACAAACCCATTTAGACCTTAGCTCTTGATTATAGGTACTTAGGATTCATATCTCCTACCATATGTGTTCACCCATGCTTAACAATCTCATTTATAGTACTTAATAGTCTATTGGGTTTATAAACAACTCAACCTCCATGTAATTTCCCAATTTACAATATATATTTTTTCCCAACTACCAACCATAAATACCCAACTAGGGTTTCATAAATACTCACACTCAACAACCTCCCAATATCATTAACACCATAAATACACTCAGATATACCTCATAAATGAGATTGGAGTATAGGAAATTACCTTTTGGAGCAAATCGTAGAAAAATCTCTTCTTTGGTGTTCTTGGTGATTCTTCAAGATTCAAGTGAATCTTATGAATTGAATTCATATATGTGTTAGTTCTAGCATCTAATGATGTTATAACATCAGAAATATGTCAAGAAATCATACCTTGAAGTGTATTAAGTGTAGGGATTGCCCCTTTCTCTCTCTAGAATTCCAAGGCTCCAAAATCTTGCACCTTTTCCTCTCTCCCCGAACCCCTACTATTTGTAGAAATGATTTGTGTAGGCAAATTGCATAGCCTACGTAGCTTTCCTACGTAAGATTGTGTAGCCTATGCAACATAAGCCTATCCCTCACCTAGCATGTTGTTTTTGCCCACGCAACCTGCGTAGGTAAAATGGAGGCTACGCAGGTCTGCTAGGATCTCTTCCTCCATCTTTTCCCAACCATTCCAAGTTATTCCTTTAACCACTCAACTTGGGGATCGTCAATCCTTCTTACCTTCATGCTCAAGTATCACAATGACATTGTTTCCCTCGTATAGGCTCTCACATATATCAATATCTCGTTAATCATTCTCCTACGCTTATATTAAGCTTGATTTTACTAAAAATAAATCCTGGTGTTTTACAATTACGTCTTCACCGTACCACCCGAGTGCTAACAAAAAGGCAGAATCAACTAACAAGGTAATTATTCATAACCTAAAAAATAAAGTTAGAAGATGCTAAGAACAAATGGTTGTATGAGCTACCGAGAGTGCTACGGGCATACCAGATAACAACAAAGTCAAGCACGGGAGAAACACCCTTCTCTCTCGTATACGGCTCGGAGGCTCTGATACTAGTAGAAGTTGGAGAGATAACTTTAAGGTTTTCCAGGGCGAACGAAGAAGCAAACAATGAAGCGTTATTGGTGAAGCTCGACTTGCTTGAAGAACACTAGGACCTTCATATGTAAGGATGGTGGACCAAAAGAAAAGGATAGAAAGGTATTATAATCGCAGGGCTAATCTCCGTTATTTTAAAGTGATAGATTTTGGTTTTGAGGAAGGTTAGTGAGAGCACTCGGGAAGTCAATGCCGGGAAGATAGGACTAACGTGGGAAGGTCCTTACCAGGTTTTAACTATCACCGGTAAATGATCATATAAATTGGAAAATCAAGATGGAGTCAAACTGCCCAACAATTGGAACATGACTCACCTCAAAAGGTATTATTGCTGATGTTTCCTGCCGATACTAAAAATATGTGATGAACTCTTTTTCCCTTCGACTCCCAATCTTGTTTTCTTGGCAAGGTTCTTAATAAGACAGCAACGAAAAACATACTATGAAGGAAGCATCATCAGCAAAGGCAAGACCTTTAAATATCAAGGCACTAAAATTCTCACACCGGTGGTAAAAAAGCTATGTGGATGGTTAAATAATCTTTGGCTCGATGGCCCACCTCACCTTCCATTATTCAAAAGGATTATTTAACCGTTCACCAGTTATTTTCATCGATGAAGCAACGATATGGATATAATACTTTTAGTGTTCGAATTCTCATACTTTGCATTCTAACACTGTGGGGGGGAAATTCATGATATGGTACCAAGAGTGCCATGGAAACCAGGGTATGTAAGAATCGGGATAAATGTCTCATCATGATTGGGGACTACATGATCAGCCCTATAGAAATAAGTTGTATAAATTAGCCACATATATTAGTAGCTTTATTTATTTAAGAAATAGAATGCCTATGTACTTTTAAAGATTGAGGGAATAAAACAAAGTCCTTGTATTTTTATCTTATTTCTTATCCAAATGATGAGTTAATTTTATCGTTTTAAAGTTAACAAAAACTTCAAATGCTTGTAGTGGAACGAACAGGAGACGTCCTCTTCAAGGCCACCATAAATATAAGGGTCCTCTCTTATGAAACCCTCACAGTAAAGGATAGATTTTAAAAGTGATTATGCTCGAATTCAAAAGTTATTGGATGGAGAAATATACCCGAAGCTTTATCAATTAAACATTAAAAAGATATTTTTGCACAACACTTAAGCAAAAAATTTCTTTTGTTGATTACAGTACCAAACTAATTAAAAAGTTTTGGAATAATTACAAAAGATAAAAGGGAAATTATGCACTATTCTGTGTTGCCGGAACCCGAAGGGAGAGAATAGTATTCATTTTCCCCAATGAAAGGAGGTTGTCCCCCTACCGATTTAGGGCCTTCTTCTTTTTCGGTCTTTTATTCGGATACCGAATACTCAGAACTAGTATTCGAGGAGTCAGTTTTAGTGGGCCGAGCAAAAAGGTTTTCATGAGCAGTTAACTCCAGTTCGAGGGCCTTGGCAATGCAATCATCAATATAGGCAATACCCATTTTGGCCTCATCCAAGGTCTTCCTCTTCATATGATATATAGCATAGGTCATCTTGAAGACGAGGGAATCTTCCAGATCCAAGAGTTTTGCTTTGAGTTTGTCAATTTTTGCCTGGAGCTTCTCTCTTTCAGCCTTCATGGCACGGAGGCGAGAATCAAGCTCAACATTTGTAGTCGAGTAAGCCAATTTTGATCCATAAACCTCTTCAGTCTCTCTTCCATTATGGACTTTTTCTCCTCATCAGTATTGACCACCTCGATTTGGAGCATAAGTTTGCCTTCAAATTATTGATTTGCTCCTTGAAGGTAGACTCGCGATCGGCAGCAGCGATTACAGCATCCTGAAGATCGACCCACTTAGCCTTGGCCTCTCTAAGGTCTTTGTGCAGTTGAGAAGCTTCTTGGCTATGGGCCATTTTATCTTGCTCGATTTGTTATAACTGAGCCTCAAGTTCGTCCATTTGTGCAACTATTGCTTCCAACACTGAGAGGCATATGACAACCTAGTCCCTCTCAGCTAAAAGTTTTTCCTGCTCGGAAGCAAGTCCTTGTTTATCTAGAATCAACCTTTGCAGACCCTCAGAAGAAAGGAGACTGTCGTAAAAAGGTTAAAGTTAATGTTATCATGGCAACATGTAAATGGTAAAGAAGACAGAATGAAATTAGGATGATACATGTGCCATACTATGCATGTTGTTATTTATCAAGCACTCCCCAGAAAAGGAGCCTATCTTTTTCTAATCCTTTTCTGCAGCCAGCGGCTTCAGATAATTAGAAAGCTCTACTAGCTTGTATAAAATATGCAACCCTTTTGAAATCAAAAGAGTGGCACTTCGCCTCCCTCGAGGATCTTAGGAATGTGTTGAGTAATTGTTCCCCAAGTTCCTGTCGTCAGGAGACCGAGGGGGAGAATCATTCCTTTCTTGAGCAGCTAGTGCTGGCAGAGCGGATGTGATCGGTACCGGTGCAGAATTGATAGTGGGTATTGATGGGTAGGAAGTTGTTAGTGTAGATGGCGATGAGGCAGCCGGTATAGAGTGGGTAGCAATTGAGATCGGCTTAGTCCTCGGTAAAAGAGAAAGGTCAGGGGCTGAACTCCTCAAATTGGGAGCATCGGCACGGATCAGAAAACGAGAATCAAAATTTTCAACTAAACCCATTCCCCCCCCCCAGCACATGTACCTTCTCTAACGAAGAATTTTGGAGCTCCCCCAGCTGAGCATCCGGTTGAGCCGATGAAGATCTTCTCCTTTGAATGGAAATCTATTTCTGGCTTCTCCTTCATCATTGAGGACTATTGTGATAGTGGCTGGCTCGGTTGGTGTTTTCTTTATTCTCTTCTCTTTAGTTTATTGTTCTTGAAGTGGGGACTCCGAGAAAAGGCACACTGAACAGAGGGTCGGGCGGATCCGCGAGCTCTGCTTTGGGCTAGGGCATTTTGCATCATCCTCCTGGCCTCCTCAGGGTCATCTAGTATGTCGATATCGGGGCAGGTTACGGAACCCCTCGGGAGCCCTACACACGCGAAAAGATGGTTAAGTAAGTTGCTCTTTAACTAGTAAGATGAAAAAAAGAGGAGAAGAAAGAAATTTTACTC
Organism: Nicotiana sylvestris; assembly: GCF_000393655.2. NCBI lineage: Eukaryota > Viridiplantae > Streptophyta > Magnoliopsida > Solanales > Solanaceae > Nicotiana > Nicotiana sylvestris. The sequence continues at coordinate 79,214,814 of NC_091068.1, read as the reverse complement.
ACCATGGTTTTTAGCTCTTCACCCGTATTTGGGAGTCATTTCTTTCAACCGAAAGGATTCTAGAGTCGTAATATCCAAAAAAAATTTGAACCCATTGGTCCAACTCATGCACCCGTGGTGGTTCTCAGCAGGTAGCTGAAACGAAGGAAGACAGAAAAGAAAAAAAATCAGCAAAACAAGAAATTACTTATTTTATGAAGTAAGGAAGCAAATAAATGAAGATATACGGAAGATTCCATGACTCGAGGAAAGTTAGAGTTGTGGTCGGGATAATGTCCCTAGTAGCAATAATGACGAATATTCCATCCATCCACGGTCGTGGCTATCGTCTACACTTGTGAGAAGAGCGTGATGACCACACTTGCTGAAGTTTAACACTCCCCTACGAAAAATCTTGGAGGAGTAGAGGATCATCATATGAGCAAGAATAGGGGTTTTCCCGGTCTCACTGCACAGCTGACGAAGGCAGGCCACCGTGCGTCATATAAATGGGGCCACTTATGCCAAGCAAACCTTGTACCAGTGGTAAAATTCTAAAATTATTAGGTTAAGCTCGACCCCCAAGAGAAGGGATCCAAAGTAAAAGGATATGTATAAACATACATAAACCCCTCTCTGGAGTAAGTAACCCGCTCCGCCATATTTGGGGAGAGGATTTCAACATTGGGGAAGTTGTAGTCCTCCTTCACATTAGGGTACTAGAAGGACAAATAGAGGAGGGGTACTTGTGAACTGGCCAAAACCGATGGCTTTGAGAAGTTGTAGAGGGAATTTGTTCTTGAAAATCATTTGCAATGCTGAGATGAGTGGTATGATAGTGTTACAGTTGAAGGATCAGACTCGGCGTCAGCCTCCTTGGCTTTGTTTTCTTCGTGACTCCGCCGAAGAAAATACTAGTGTTTCCAAATGGAGCAGTGTAAGAAGATATGGTAGTAAATATAGAAAAAGATGTTCTTACTACAAAAGTTGATAGTTGTAGAAAAGCTCTAAGGAAATTCAGAGAAAGAAAGGGATTGTAAGAGTAGTTAAAGTGAAGAAGTAAAAATAATGAGTGGTGAAGAAGATATAAACAGCAAAAATCGCGGTCATGATTACCTCAAAACTCGGCGAAAATACTTGATGAATCACGGGGCAACACGTGTTCGAAGTATTAAATGCAAAGAAACGTGCGTCTCTTCAAATGTCAGAGACCGTTCAAGAAATATTTCGCCAAGAAAGGAATACTCATCTACTTCTAGGCAATACTAAGTTGCGTCTCCGAAAAGTAGGAGGACTATTTGTATGGGGTGAAATTGGTTGATTACAAGTGGCTAAATAGCGAGGTGACACGTGAAACCAAGAACAGACAAAAATTGTGTTGACGAGTAATCAGCATCGGTTATGAAGTGCGTAACCAGTACAGGATGGATGCCGAAGGAAGCACAATCAATGGTAATGACTCAAAGGCTTGACAGCGAATAATATTTAATGAGCAGTCGTTACAGAGAATATTCGCATTCAAAGCCAACCGTTATGCAACCATCAATGATATTTTTATTCTCATTCAAGAACAGCTTGATTTTAGGATCTTGCCCCCTAAAGATAGCTATAAATATCATATTGACAACTCTTGTAACGGACATGAAATATTGTGCATACAAAATTGTACTTCATTATTTTACAATTAATCTAATAGTTTTACTATCGCTCTATCATTGCTTTCATTTCTGCTCTCGGAAAGACCAAGTTCGGAGCCAGGCTCATTATCTTTTTAAATTTAAGTCGTTAATTTTATTTTTTGTTCTATTTCTTTAGCATTCTTAGATCAAATCGATTCGTTGGTCTATAAACCACGTTATAAATTCAAATATACCATTTTAGGGGTAAATAACAGTGAAATGCAAGCCATTGAACGATATTAATAGAAGTAATAGGTTGGGCTGTTACAATTACTTCTGGCCCTAGTTGCTAGTTGTTGGGACACAGTTGTTGTAATTTAGTGCAAGCAATTACTTGTACTGTCAAGAAAACAGAGGTTGTTCGCTTGTTTGGAAACATAGGACTATTAAATGTCTACGGGCTCTACAAACAACGGAAAATAAGAGGTATAGATGAACCCAAAAAGAGAACTAAATGCACATAGGATTTTATCTCTTCTTCTTCAAGTTATGTAATGCTGTATAATTCAGAACTCAGAGCCTCCAAAATTAAATTTTTCTGAGAAAATCCTGAAACTCTAGATTCTCTGGGACGGGAAGAAAATTGGGAGTGGAGAAAAAGTGACAAGCAATTATGATAGTGACCATGCAGGTTCAACGACCTTTTTTTACGATTTCACTATGTATTTATCCCACTAATTTAAATAGAGTCCCGAATAATAAAATATTCTAAGTATATAAAAAGGTTCTCCATTATCAGAATTATTTTCTCATTTAGCTTCAGTCTCCTAATTCTTTTGCTGTGTTCACAGGACCTGCCTTGCCAATTATGAAAAGTAAAATATAATGCTTTACAGTGAAAAGCTCAATAAATGTTAGCTGTACTTATAATTTGGTAAGGTAGGGAAGAGAAGGTAAAAAGGGAAAATTTGAAAGTTTCTTTTCCATTTTTTAAAAGAAATGATAACTGCATTGGAAAATATTATAGAATCGAAGTTTTCATAATTTAATCAAGATTTTGATGATGAGTCAAAAAGCAACCAAACAAGCACTTTGAACACTTAAAAGAGTACTTTATCCGACCAACAATAACCAAATTTGCCTTTTTATTTTAGTTCAATTTATTAAAATTCAATTTATTTTTTCAAAATTTAATTATGTACATATCCTTAGAAAATCTTTTACTCCTCACATTAACTATGCTGCAACATTTAATTAAGAGTAATTTAGACGCACTAACTATTTTTATCTAAAATTTAATATTTCCTTAATAGGTGTGTCCAAAGCAAATTGGTCACTTTGTGTGAACTAGGAAAATAATGTCTTTAATATTTTTTTCGACTTAATAAAGCACATTAACCATGCGAAAGAAAAAGAAAGAAAAAAAAAAAAAAAAGCATCCCATTTCCCACAGAAATGTTTAGGTCAGTAGTATCTTTTTGAAACCTTCAAAAGTTAGAAGGCAGAAAATGAACTTCAACTTTCTTGATGGAAAAGAAGAAAAAACATGTAGGCCTAGTAGAATAGTACAAAGTTTAAAAGTGGAAGAGAGGACAAAGAGACAACAAAAGAATTCCACTAAAATTCCTCTATTGGCTGTGGTGCCCAACAATGAACCATTCACAATTCCACTTTGCTTTCATTTTTGTCTCTCCCTCTTTTTCACTTTCTGATCAGAATTCACATTCTGTTGGAAGCCAAACAAAACCCTATGGCAAAAGGGTCTTTAACTTTTCCTTTACAAAAACTTCAGCAGATTAGTGCTTGATCTTCAAAGCCCCAACAAAATGTAGTAGACCAAAGTGATTGGAAGAGCTACCAACATTCCAAATATAACCCTGCAATTATCAACAACATTTAAGAGACATTAAAAAACCAAAATACTCAAAAACATTTTAAAATTCTTGCACAATCAAAAATGTTATTTTTCTGCATTTCTTGATAAAATAGGTATAGATTATTTTGAGGCCTCACCCTGTGCTCAATATAGCAGGATGGACACCATATTCCTTGGCAAAGACAAATGGAACAATTCCCTGAGGTAGAGCTGCCTGAAAAAATGAAATTTTTACAAAAATATTAATCATATATGAGTGGTGGCAATATAGCCTGTTATTTTTCAATTTTCAGTTTATAGTTTCCACAATCAAGATTCTTTTACCTGAACAATAGCAATATGCAAAAGCACGCCTCGGAGACCAACAGCAATGGAGGCAGCAGCCATGACTGCAGGACCAGTGAGGAATCTCACACCCATTGAGAAAGCAGCAACTGTATTCCCACAGGCAATGATTCTAGGCGACAATGCCATGAACAAACCTGCAGTTTACATGTAGAGAATAAGTTCAAAACACTAACATTTTCCTATAAAACATGAAGGGAAGTTCATGAAAGGATTCGTAATTGATAATATCACGAACATACCAAGACTAAACATTGCCATTCCAAGGCCAGCATCAGAAAGGATCGATATCGATTTGGCTATAATCGCAGGCATTTGAACATTCCACCTGGAACAATTAGGATTAGTCACAAGTCTAACTATAGCCAATGACATACAAATTAAGGTAATTTTGGGTTTACTCATACTTGAAAGAAACCAATGACCAAGTGAGGCCAATGATGCTGGAGTAAGTGTTCGGGTTCCTAATAAGTTTTCGCCACACCATAATCAAAATGAGCCTGGTCATAACACTAGCAGGTGGTAGGGCAGTAGCCTTGATCTCTTCTTGAGCAATCTTCGGACGGAGCTCGGTTGTGGAGCCAATCTTCGATAGCACCGGCCCTTCATTTCCATTCAGGCTCTGTTTGTTCCCGAACGTGAACTCTTCCCGGCCAAATTCATCATAATCTAATTTGAGGACATAAAACATTCAATCAATGACAACACCTAGATAATTTAAGCTAGTACTAAAATGAAATGGACAAGGATACAAATGATTCATATAGCTAATCTAGCTAGTTAGGATTCAGGCATAGCTGATTAACTGATTGACTAAAAATTACCAGACATGATTAAGGAAAATGGGGTGCTACAATACAAACTCAACTAATTTCCTATGCAACATGAGATGACGAAAGTAATACAAGCATGTCTGTCTCATGAGAAGACAAAAATATGACCATAATTTCAGGAATTGGATATGCAAGGCGCCAAACTTATGCCTGAAACAAGAAACTAATAAAAGAAAAAAAAAACTCAGTAAGGCAAAAGGACTTAACAAACTAACCCTTCAACCCATCACAAGCTAACAATAGAAGAATCTCAAGTACAACAACATATTTCATCAAACACAAATCTGTCTAGTTGCATCAGAAAATAGAAGTAGCAACAACAAGAAACACAATATTATGTATTTATCAAAAATAAACAAAACAAATTAAAAAAAAGGTGGCAACATGGTATATTTTCATAGTAAAAATGTGTACTTACCCTTAGGGTGGGCTCCAACTCCAAGCTCATTGCCATAGTCACCTCCCCTAAAGACATGAATCCCTCCTTCAGATACAGGTGAAGCACTTGAACTCCAAACAAACATGTGAAGATCTCTTCCACCTTCTGCACCATTAGCTTTCTTCTTTGTCACCGGACCGGTGGCCGGAGAAAAAATTCCGGCATTAGTAGGAGCAGGGTACCCTGCATTCCCCTGCCCATAAACCCCATTTCCTCTCCCAAATCCAGCAGTTCCACTCTCCTCATCAAATCCAAAGTTTCCAAAGTTTGATGTCCTAGGACTCATATTTGCATTTTTACCATTCACCATTGAGTAGAAATCAGTATGGTTAAAGCTTGAACCTCTAGGAGTTGGATTTCTTGAAGATTGTAATGAATAAATCTCAGCATTTGTTAAGTTTGATGGTCTAGGTGTTAATGAAAGACCAGAATTAAGACCACCATGTGACTTTCTTGAAAAAATTTCAGACCTTGAACTAGTTGATTTTCTAACAGTAACATGAAGCTTCCCATCTTCACCAACTTCAGCTTGAGTTTCTAATGGTTCTTTCCCATCTAATGAAATAATATCAGAATCCACTTTAAAAGAAATAATATCCCCAGCAGTATCAGGAAACTGTTCTGCAATAAGCATTCTTGCACCTCTATATTCAAACAAGAAAAGCATCAAAGTATACCAAATTATACATTGAAGCACAACAATTTGGACCATTAAACTTCCTGAGGCTTCACCATACATACCCTTTAACAAAGGGATTCCCATAACTAAAGTGTTTGGTAAAGTGGAAAGAGAGAACAAAGTAATGGACCATTCAAGGGAACCTCTTGAACTCACCCTTGACCAAATGGCTAGAACAAAAAGAACTATGATTTTTTGAAGAGTGTCAGCAGCTATGAACCTGTAGTTCATTGCATAAGGATTGTTGGAAGCAATGAAGTGAAAAGATAGCAATGGAACAGCAAAAAGAGCAACAAATCTATTGATCCCTGAACATTGATCTGGGGTGAAGATTTTCCACCATTTTACTGAACCATAAGCTAAGATCATTGCTACATACAGTGGAACTACAGCAGTGAGAACATGGTAAAGGTCTGAAAGTGATATCATTTTTTTCTGAAAGATTCAAACTTTTTTCTTCACAAAACAAAAGGAACAGATCAGAAAATGGCTTTGATCACAAAACACATATGGGGTTTTGTATTAAATGAAAGAAAATGAAAAAGACTCAAACTTTCCCTCAGTAACCCCTCTGTTCTTCTCTCAAGAAAACTGCAGCTAGAAAAGAGCTACTACTCCTACTACTGATGTTTGGCTGAGTTTAAAAGGAGAATGAAGAAGTAAATAAAAAGAAGAGGTTTTTGTGGGAAATGACAGAAGTGATATGATATATTTATGGGAATTAAAAGGCAGACAAAGAAATAAAAGCTCAGGTCCTTTGGAAAAGCTTTTCTTTTTTTTTATGCAAATCTTTTCATGATGAGAGAGAGACCTTCTCTTACCCAGAATTCAGAAAGACATTTTCATATTTTATGGATGATTATGTTTTTATTTCTCACTCGTATTAAACTCCCGTTTAGCTATTTTGGCTACTCTCTTTTCATTTTTTATCAAAAACTGCTCATATTTCAAATTCTCAGAATTGGTATAGGATAGTTTTTGGATAAAAAAAATTCTCTTCCACTCATAAAATTTTAACTTCTTTTGCAAATAAAATGCATGCCCAACTGTCAAAAAATATTTTCTAACACAACTTCAAAAAACTCTTTTTTCAAGTTTCAATTAAATTTTTGTCCAAACGTAAGCTAAATGCCATTATTGAGTTCCAATTAATTCAAATTTGTGCTGCATAAGATTCTTTAAAAAAAAAAATTAACTTGAATCTGAAATTCCCACTGCAACTCTGGTGGTGATAAATATGTAAATTCCCGTTTCTCTTAAAACCCAAACAAAAGAAAAGGAAAATATAAGGTAGAGAAATATATCTATATTTACATATATATATATATATATATATATATATATATATTATATTAAAAGCACAAAACCCCTTAGCAAAATGTCGTTCGCCTTTTTTACCCTTTAAAAATAATTTTTACATTGGACAAAATGGTAAGTTAGGTTACTCTTGTCTAGTAATATTTAGGACTTTAAGAATAATTAAATTTTAGTTATTAATAAAGTCTTTCCTTATTAAACCAAGTAAGAAGTTCTAATATTAAAAAATTTAAAATTATGAATCATTTTCTTATTTGAATTATGTACTATACTTATATTGCTTTCCAAATTATTTTCCGGTTTTGAAATCAACTAATAAATAAATTATTAAAGTTTGTCAAAGATTCAAAAGATTTAGTGCCTAACTAACATGAGTCAGTACCATCGTACCATATTGTTTACCGTAAAAATAATAATAACAATTAAATTTATTGATGGGCCTTTAAAAGTACGTAATCTATTTTTATGCTAGTTGTTAGGGCAGTTGATGCTAGATATGTGAAGCTTAACGACGAAATACGAACTAAAACAAGGTTATAATCAAACCGAGGAGCTAGCTGTCCGGGCCTCGGGCTAACCGATGAAGGGCCTCGAGGTCGATGTCTGGGCTCGAGCTCAAGCTATCGGGAGTAACCGGGAAGGGACTAACAGTTAGGATATAATTAAAAGGAGGCTCTTTATGGCCAATATTAAGCAATAAATGAAGAACAAGTATGAAAGCAATAAATGAAAGAGGTAGCATCGAGCGAATAAGTTAGAGAGAAAAGAGGGAGAGAGTTGTTATTGATCCTGTGTAGAATAGTTGGAGCAATGGCGGCCTCTTACAAAGAGATGAGGATCCCCTTTATATAAGAGGGGAATCCCGTTATAGTATAAAATATATTAATTATAAAAGCATGGAGATGGGACGACTAGACGTGACGCCTTGATACAGGCTCTAGGTAGGCCGGCTTTGTCAGACTTAGCCGTGTGCCTTGGGAGTTCCCCATTTGACTCCAGTCTCGATCTGTATCTTCTTTAAGTCGGACCTCGACGAGCTCTGGGGTAGGGAACTCGGTCACAGCTTTGCATCTTCGGGGTCTCGAGGTGTTCTTCTGAAGTGACTTGATAGCAAGAAATTAGGCCCTTTGATTTCGCCGCATACAGATAGTCTCCGCGTTTCTCAAAACGAAGCGATGGGAAACGATTCTGATACCCGACTCCTCGGGCTTCCCGTGACGACATCATTCAATGCACTGTCGATTCCCATTTTTCAAAGTGAAAGTATCGCTGTCAATTCGGCTCCTCGAGAACACATTAATTATACCTGTCGGTCAGTCTTCCAAAGGCATTGATGGTCGTGTCATTATCCCCTATAAATGGGGGTATTCTAGCGTCATCTTTCTACCCCAAGTGTCTTCATTTGTTCATTACTTCGTTCATCCCTTTTTCTTCGCCATCTTCCTCTATTGTCGATCTCCATGTTTGGAGCTTATGACCTTAAGGTTGTTTGGCAGCGTTCCTATAGGCCGTGTTGTGGCCTTTTGCCTGAGCTTCCCTTTGTCGAGCACGATTATACCATTCTGTCGTTGTTGTTGTTGTTACGTCTGTTGTCGCTATCCTTATTGGCTCGAGACGATGATGTACGGGGGTCGACTTTCCTCGCTTTAGAAAGTTCTTAGGACTATATACCTCTGCTCAAAAGGGGGCTTGTATTATGCACCGCTGCTGACCTTCATATCCTGGCTCGACGTGGCGCTTTGCCCCGGGCTGGCAGCTTGCATGGCTCAATGTTCCAAGAAGTGGATTCAAAGTGGCTGTGCAAACGAGGCGCAAGGGAGTTTTTTCCAATTAAAGGACAATCGAAACGGGATTGGTTTAATTATTTCAGAGTCGCCACTTGGGAGATTTAGGGTGTCCCAAGTCACCAATTTTAATCCCGAATCGAGGAAAAGAATGACTCCATATTACAGTCTGCGTACCAGAAATCTGGATAAGGAATTCTGTTAACCCGGGAGAAGGTGTTAGGCATTCCCGAGTTCCGTGGTTCTAGCACGGTCGCTCAACTGTTATATTCGGCTTGATTATCTGATTTTATACAAGTGTGAACTTATGTGCAAAATTTAACTTTTAACCGCTTTTATCATTTACTGTTTTTATCAAGAATTGCAACGTTGTGAAAATGTATCTCGAACCGCGTTACAATCAATGTACCCGTGGTCGTCGACACACTTTGACTCCGTTGAGATTTGGATTTGGGTCACATCAATGTGCACCCGAGTTTAAGGAAATTAAATTATTAAAGGCGCGCCTAAAGCGACTAGCGTATTTATTTTGGGTAAGACCGTGGAATTTTACTAAACGGTCCATCCCGAAGTCCAAATAATTTTTAAAACAAATATTTACTGAGGGCCCCGCAATTTGTATTTTATTTGGCGAGGCTCATCTCATTCTTATTTTTTAAAATGAATTTGCAACGTCATGGACACGCATCTCGAACCACGTCACAATCAATGTACCCGTGATTAGAAACACATTTCGACTCCGTTGAGAATTGGATTTGGGTCACATAAATGTGCACCCGAGTTTAGGAAGGTAAGATTTATTAAGGCGCGTCTTAAAGAGTCTAACGTATTGTTATTTTAGGAAGAGGCCGTGAAGGTTCATTAAACGGCCAAATCCAAAGTCTAGTCAATGGTTATGTATTTTATTGAGGGCCCCGGCGGTTTGTGATTTATTTGGCGAGGCTCGTCTCATTTTTATTTTAAAAAGGATAAACCTATAGCGACTACACTTTTCTATTAAGTTTGTCTCTAAAATAAAAGAAAAATCTCCTAATTATTTACATGCTGAAAAATGCAACTTATTAGTTATTAAGTTACGGCTAATGTGAACGGAAAATTGCGATCGCGTTTGTACAAGGAAAAACTGCTTTCATTCCACATTTTATTATTTGCTAGAACATGAGATAAATACACAATAATATCAAAACAGATTAACTATTCTTCGATTAATGTAAACTAACATTATTAGATGAAGAAGTTATACATATGCGACATCATTGCTCATTTAATCAATCAACTACATTTTTACACCAAGAGAGGGAAATTAATATTCAAACACAAATCCAAACAAAAGAATTCAACAGGAACATGAGCCTGATTAATATTTCATTTTTGCTTCGAACCAAGAGTGTACAAATGTGTACCTGGAAACAGCAGTACAAGAACAAAAGAAGTAGGAGTCAGCAGCAGTAATAACACAGCAACAGCAGGTTCAGCAACACCGCGAAACCAGTAACAACCAGTAGAATGACCCAGTAACAGATTGAAAACTCAGCAGTGCAAAAGTACAATCGCAGTCAAAGCAGAAGAGAGAAAAGATACGAGATGCAGCAGCTTCGGATTTTTGAATAACACTCGAAGAAAAGCAAACAGAATTGTTCGAGTGAAAGTTCAAATTGTCTTTCTCTTTTACTATCACAAACTCTCTCCAGTATAAAAGTATGTCAACTCTCAAGTGTAAAAGTCTCTCAACAATAATCTCTCAATAATGTTCAACCTTTTTTTCTTCTCTCTAAAAATCCTCTCAATGTTCAAGTTCTAGTCCCCTTTTAATGTCAAGAATGATTCTATATATAGCAAGACAAGTCTTCCATTCCCAACCCCAAAATTATTCCCCAATGGCATGCTTTGGCCCACTATTAAATGTCTTCTTTATTTTAAATTTTGTCCCCCATGCCTACATTAAACAACTAACACATTCCCAACCCATTACAATTTGTCCCTCATGCCTATATTAAAAAAGTACAAGATTCCTCCCCATTATAATTTGTCCCCCATGCCTATATTAAAAAAGTACAAGATTCCTCCCCATTATGTTTTGTCTTGTCCTCCATTATATTAAACAAATACCTCAAAAACCCCACCCCATTATATTTGTCCCCCATGCTTAACATAAAGAATCAAAATAATGTTTAATTACCAAACTACCCTTCCGACCTTATTGCAATTTACAAATCTACCCCCGAATGCAATGCAATTTACCAAATTACCCCTCTGCTCTAAACAATCAATTAATCATAACTCAACCAAAATATAGTCAAGATGACCAATTTCTCAACAATCTTCAACAACAATTATATGAACACGATGAACAACACAACTCAAAATTAATGGAATGAATTAACCATATCGGGAACCAATCCTGGTTAATTTAGACCATGAATGTATGAGCAAGAACACAACAATACAAACAACAATATACATGATTCAAATTAAATCAAGCGAATCACAAACAAACATAAACTCACATTAAATCACTGAATTTACACATGAACTTCAAACAAAGATGAACATGAATTAAATCTATTTTTAGCAACAAACATGACGGATTCTAACGATTCAAACAACATTAATATTTTCTGAAAAATGCATAACACATGAAACAAATTGAAGAAATAATTAATTAAATTTCAATTTGAATCTAACAAACATTAAACCAACAAATATTCACTTAAACAACAATACAAACATGAAATAAACATGAAAAATAACTAATTAACTTCCATTTGAAATCTGAAAATTAATTCAACAAAAACACATGAACATGAACAAAACAAAAAATCAAATATCTAAACATAGACATGAACAAAACACACATTTGCCGATTTTAGATTCGAAAATATCAAAACAAAATGCGGACAAAATAAAACTCAAAAAAACTACTAACCGGAGATGAAAACGACGGATTCGATTGTATGAACTGTTTCGACGAACCTTAGATGGGAATAAATCTGCCCGGACTCAATGACGAACTCAACGACGAACTCGACTTCCTTGTAAACTTGGCGAACTCAAAACTACGCTCGACGACCTCGACTAAAACTCAACTGAACGAAATGGTGGCAGCAACTCAACTGAACGAAATGGTGGACGATGAAGCAGCAGCGCGAGCTTGAAGCGGACGACGAAGATGGTGAAAGTGAGGCAGCAACTTAGAGAGAGAAGCAGCTGTTCGTTGAGGCAGCAACAACACAGCCAAAATGACTGGTTGACGAGCTTGGCCATGGAAACGACTGGGCGTAACGGTGGTGACGACGGGGAGGCAATCGACGCAGCAACAATGGTCGACGAGGTCTGTTTGGAGGTGAAGAAGCAGCAGCTGGGGGGGGGGACTGGACGTCGGGTAGTGACGACGAAGGCTAAGCAGCAGCATTCGTCGGATTTAATGGAGGATCATTTGGGCAGTGACGACGGGACAACGAGGCTGGTGGCTGGGACAGAGGGACGATGAAGCAGAAAGCAGCGCAGTAGCAATGGCGTATGTTTGGACGTGAAACAGAAGAGGCTATTCCGACGAAAGCAAAGCACGGAACGGGCAGCCATGGTCGCCGGAGGTGAAGGACGTCGCGAAGAAGATGGGGCAGTAGCGACGGGGCTGGACGATGGTGGTGGTTGTGAGCCGGAGGAGACGGAAGTGCTTCCATGGATGCTTGGTGTGTTTGGTATCTTGGAGAAGAAGAAGAGAGGGTGGGGGGCGGATAGTTTAGTTTAGGTTTTTAGGGTTTTTTGTTTGTGTCTTGTTTTGTTTTGTGTTAGGACAAAAATGAAAAGTGGGTCTTGGGTTAATGGGTTAATGGGGCGGACCGGGTCGACCCGGTCTGAAGTGGACTGGGTCATGGGAAAGATTGGGCAATTATTTGGGTCTATGGTTTGAAAATTGAAGAAGTGGCCCAATTTGTATTTTTGTTCTCTTTCTTCTTTTATTTTCTAAAACTAAATTATGAAAATACTTAAATTATTATTAAGAACTAAATTAAGTTATAAAAGTGCAAATTAACTCCCAATAACAATTAACGCACAATTAAGTAATAATTAAGCATAAAATTGTTCATTTGGACATTAAATGCTAAAATTGCAAAAGATGCCTATTTTTTGTAATTTTTAATTTTTGTAAAACTAATTTAATTACTAACAATTGTAGAATTAAATCCTACATGCAAAATGTGACACATTTTTGTATTTTTTATTAATTTAACAAATAAGCAAACACAGACAAATACAAATAATTATCCAAAAATATCACAAAAATACACAAAATTGCACACCAAGGAAAATCATTTTATTTTGAATTTTCTGGGAGTAATTCTCATGTAGGGCAAAAATCACGTGCTTACAGCTGCCCCTCTTTGCCCGAAGACACGAAGGGTTTTCGCGCAAAGATAAAGCGAGCGATTTTTGCCCGTCCGAGTACTCCGTGTGAAGCATTTTTTGAAAAAGATTTAATCGAACCTTTGCTTCAAAGGTTTCCTACATATCCCTGGCTAAAGGGGAATCAGGTTAATGTAGTTCGGGAAGTTTTGGTAGCTGGGACTACCGTGGGACTGCAATGTTACTGCTGTTGCATGCTGTTATCACTGCTTACCGATCTCCTTATTACACCGTGCTTAAAAATAAAACAAGAAGCTAGGCTAGATTGAAATTTGTTCCTGTTGCCTTGCTTTCTTATCGGCTTGTATTTCATCCGGTGCTTTTCTTCCTTGAATTTTGGAATGATACTGGCCATTTGCTTTTCTGAATACCAGTTTTCATCATTTTGCTCGGTCCGCTGGGGACATGGCTTTCTTCATTAAGCTTTTTGGCGGTTCCTCTGGTGGGTACGACTTTCTTCATCAGACTTGTTATGTTGGCCATGATTTAATGTTCACCAGCTGCTTCTTTCAAGACGCCTCTTTTATTCCTTTTGACTCAGGCGCCTGAATTTGTGCTGGGATCTTTTGTTGCAACCTTCTGTTTCCCGGTGCTGGGGATTTTATTGTTTCCTGCTGGGGATTCTTGTTGTAACCCTCTGTTTTTATTGTCTTCTGACTTGATCTTGAAATGTATGCCTCTGTTGTATGGGTGGGCTCCCAACTTCAACACTTGAAAATTAAAGACTAAAATGTATGCCTCTGTTATCTGGGCGGGCTCCCAACTTCAACGCTTGAAACATAAAGACTGAATGTATGCCTCTGTTATTATGGGCGGGCTCCCAACTTCAATGCTTGAAAGTAAAGACTGAAATGTATGCCTCTGTTATCTGGGCGGGCTCCCAACTTCAACACTTGAAAGTAAAGACTGAAATGTATGCCTCTGTTATTATGGGCGGGCTCCCAACTTCAACACTTGAAAGTAAAGACTGAAATGTATGCCTCTGTTATTATGGGCGGGCTCCCAACTTCAACACTTGAAAATAAAGACTGAATTTATGCCTCTGTTATCTGGGCGGGCTCCCAACTTCAACGCTTGAAAGTAAAGACTGAATGTATTCCTCTGTTATTATGGGCGGGCTCCCAACTTCAATGCTCGAAAATAAAGACTGAATGTATTCCTCTGTTATTATGGGCGGGCTCCCAACTTCAACTTTGGAAATATAAAGACTGAATGTATGCCTCTGTTATTATGGGCGGGCTCCCAATTTCAACACTTGAAATGAAAGACTGAATTTATGCCTCTGTTATCTGGGCGGGCTCCCAACTTCAACGCTTGAAAGTAAAGACTGAATGTATTCCTCTGTTATTATGGGCGGGCTCCCAACTTCAACTCTTGAAAAGTAAAGACTGAATGTATGCCTCTGTTATTATGGGCGGGCTCCCAACTTCAACACTTAAAAATAAAGACTGAATGTATGCCTCTGTTATCTGGGCGGACTCCCAACTTCAACTCTGGAAATATAAAGACTGAAATATATGCCTCTGTTATCTGGGCGGGCTCCCAACTTCAACACTTGAAAAGTAAAGACTGGAACGTATTCCTCTGTTATTATGGGCGGGCTCCCAATTTCAACACCTGAAATGAAAAGACTGAATGTATTCCTCTGTTATTATGGGCGGGCTCCCAACTTCAACTCTGGAAATATAAAGACTGAAATGTATGCCTCTGTTATTATGGGCGGGCTCCCAATTTCAACAACAACTTAGGATTGGGTAAAACTAAACTTAGGAGGAAATGCATCTCATATAGGTAAAACTATACTTAGGAGGAAATGCGTCTCCTATGTAAACTTAGGAGAAAATGCGTCTCCTATAGGTAAAACTAAACTTAGGAGGAAATGTCTCTCCTATGGTTAAAATATAAACTTAGGAGGAAATGCGTCTCCTATATGTAAAATTAGACTTAGGAGGAAATGCGTCTCCTATGGGTAAAACTTAGGAAGTGCGTCTCCTATTGGCAAAACTAGACCTAGGAAGTGTATCTCCTATTGGCAAAGGCATGGAATGTATTCCCTTGTTATATAGGTGGGCGCCTGATGGTAAAGACATGAGATGTATTCCCTTGTTATACAGGTGGGTGCCTGATGGTAAAGACATGAGATGTATTCCCTTGTTATACAGGTGGGTGCCTGAAATGAACAGACAAAAAAGTATTCCTCTCGTTATTCAGGTGGGCGCCTGTTTTTTTGAGAAAATTTTCGCGATGAGAAAATTTTCTGCCCTGGTTTGATGATCTTCTTTATGGCATGTTCTTTCGCCATCTGTAACATTTCTTCCCTGCTTCAAATCAAAGAAAGATTTTGTTAGTTTTAAAAGAAAAAAACATGGTTGTTTTCCCTTTTTTTCTCTTTTTTTTTCTTTTTTTTTTCGGCGTTCCATTACACTATCAGAACTTGCTGGGGATGATACTATTTATTGGGGATGATATTACTGTTGGGGATCATGTCCCTGCTGGTGAACACATTCCCGTTGGGGGTGGTTTTTCCTCTTCTTTCCTTGCTCCACATTGTCCGACCTTTTTGGAATTTGGTCGATGATCGGCCAAGGATGCTCTTGCATCTCGACCCCTTTTTCACTATACCCCCTTGACATTTAGGCCAACTCATCATTCGGTCTTGCAACAAATGTCTTTTCCGTTTCATTGTATTATCTTTGGCATGTCCTGTTCGCCTTTTGCTTCGCAGCATTTTGGCAATTAGTAGTAAGCTCTGAAAAACAAAATCCTTCTAAAAAACAAACTACTGGAGAAAAACACTATAAACCCAAAATAAAAAGTGATGACTTTAAAAAGATGAAAGAAAAAGTCTTTCTGAACAAATGTTGGAGAAAGAAAAAATAAAGAACTTATCCGAATGGTACAATCAATCCCAATGATCATGTCATGCATTTCTGGATTAACCAACTCAGTCTATTCATATCGATCAATTTTTCTGACGGCCTTACTTTGCTGGGGATGTGCAGAAGCCCAACTTTCGCCGGATGCGGATCTTATCTTGCTAGCCCCCTTTATATCCTTGTCGCCTCATAGTGCCCTTCGAGGGGTTTTCACTGATGAGGCTCTCTCATTTCTCTCAATTCTCGTCGCCTTATGGTGCCTGTGAAGGTTTTCACCGATAAGACTCTTCTCATTTTATTTTCTAAGCTGGAGATTGGAGTGTTACCGACATGACTCTTTTGCTGGGGATGTGCAGAAGCCCAACTTTCGCCGGATGCGGCCCATTTTTTGCCAATCTTATCTTGCTAGCCCCCTTTATATCCTTGTCGCCTCATAGTGCCCTTCGAGGGGTTTTCACTGATGAGACTCTCTCATTTCTCTCAATTCTCGTCGCCTTATGGTGCCGATATGACTCTTTGCTGGGGATTCTTTAGGTTATCAATTCGTTGTCGACTTTCTCTGCTTTTATTTGCTTAACTTGGCTTTCCTCGGATTCTGATCGGGAGGTCTTTTTTGGACATCAACATGGTTTTTTTTTTGTTTATGGCTAAAAGAAAAAGAGGGCATCAAAAAGGGTTTAAAATAATTCTGATGGGTAAAAACCATTACAACTCTTGGAATCGAACTTCTTTCCCAACATTACAAACATAACTTCTTCCCCAGTTTCTTGCTTGGGGATTCTTATTTTTTGGTTACACTATGACCAAGCCGTGAGGCGCCTACGTATCCTTCTTTGAGGAATCAGGTCAAACGTAGTTCACAACTCCTTTTTTTCTTTTTTCTCTTTTTTTTTTCTTTTTTTTTTCTTTTGTTTTTATTATATTTTTCTTCTCTCTCTTTTTTTTCTCATTTTCATTACTGATTCCAAAAGAGGGGTATGAAAGAATAGATAAGGCTCAAAAGGGGAAGCAAAGGTTAAAATATTTGGATAGAAGAAAAAATTGCCTCCGTCATTTCATTCTCCGATGAATGCCAAGTATAAACAAACAAACAACAATTAATAGCAATGTCGATGCATCTTCCCTCGACATCTGTCTGACATAAAGCGCAACTGGATAACATCTTGGTCACAATAGATGGCCACTGCCAATTCGGGACAAATTTGCCATTTTTGCTTTGGCCTGATGTGGGAGGATCCGTTTCAACACTTGTTGTCCCTCTTCAAATTTCCTGATATCGTCTGCATCCCCTAAATTGATGTCTTATGCGTCATTTAAGTTAGGCTTGGATTTCTCTTCCAACTAGCTTAACTCTCTGTTTGTCTCTTTGAAGGCTTTATTATCATCGTATCCCGATTCGTCATCGTGATTGACCTTTTGTATAATCAGTTCGGAATCAGATTGATTTTTAGACTAAGTTGAAGATCCGTTATGCATGCCACGTCATTGGAATCAGTATAAAGAGCTTTGTTTAGAAAGAGAAAAGGAAGAAAACAGACTTAAAACAAAATAAGAAGAGAAAAGCTTTCGCTTTATAGAAATACGGGATAACAGAGTTTCACACTAAAACAAAACTGGATTACAACTCTGCAATAATCCAAAACAAGAAAGAAAAATCAGAGCCCACTACCAAGACTCCCTTCGGATAGGACGAGGAGTAGCCGTCCAATTGTTGACCGTCCAATTTTTCATTTATTTTCACCGGCACGGATTGTCATTAATGTTTGGCGGCTCTGGAACCTGAACCTCGATCCTATTTGTGTTGATGAGTTCTTGCACGGCATTCTTCAACTTCCAACATCTCTCGGTATCGTGTCCGGGAGCCCCCGAACAATATTCACAACTTGCTAAAGGGTCAAGATTTTCAGGAAGGGGATTTGGTAATTTGGGCTCAATAGGATTCAATAGGCCTAACTGCCTCAATTTGTGGAACACGGTAGTATAGGATTCTCCCAGCGGAGTATATTTCTGCTTCCTCTCATTCTTAAAAGCTTGATTCCCCCGGAAACCTGACCCTGGAGGATTTCTATAGGCCCTCGGAAGTGGATATATGTTTGGTGGAGGTGGGTATGTATTTTGGGGAGCCGGTGCACGCCATTGTGCGTGTGCTGCATGATGAACGAAAAAATGGGGATCTGGCAGTGAGTAATAATGTCGTGGAGGGCTATATGGAGTGCGGGGGTAATTTTGGTGGTAGGGTCGTGGGTGGACATAGTAGGGTGACGGGCCTCTAGATCCGAACCAGGCTCCAGACTCAACGGTCGTGACATCTTCTTTCTTCTCCTTCCCCAGTACACCCTCAGTGCCGCTCTGGATGGCCTGAGTGGTTGCTTTGATTGCCGAATAGCTCAGGATTTTGTTGGACCTGAGTCCCTCTTCGATCATACCGCCCATTTTAACTACTTCCTTGAAAGATTTACCAACTGTCATCACTAGATGACCAAAGTAAGTTGGCTCCAAGGTTTGTAAGAAGTAGTCCACCATCTCTCCCTCTCTCATAGGAGGATCGACTCTGGCTGCTTGCTCTCTCCAGCGGAACCCGAACTCGCGAAAACTTTCCCCGGGCTTCTTCCCGGTCCTCAACAACGTGAGACGGTCAGGGACTATCTCGAGATTGTATTGGAAATGACCTGCAAAAGCCTGCGCCAGATCATCCCAAGTGTACCATCTGCTGGAATCCTGTTTGGTATACCATTCGAGTGCCGATCCGCTCAGACTTTGGCCAAAATAGGCTATCAGCAGTTCATCTTTACCGCCTGCCCCTCTCATTTTACTACAGAATCCCCGCAAATGTGCCATGGGATCACCGTGCCCTTCATATAAATCAAACTTAGGCATCTTGAACCCAGCCGGGAGTTGGACATCCGGGAAAGGGCATAGATCTTTGTAGGCCATGCTGACCTGGTTGCCCAATCCATGCAGGTTCCTGAAGGACTGCTCCAGGCTTTTGAATTTCCTCAATACCTCATCTTGTTCTGGGGCTTTAACCGGCTTTTCAATTTCGGCCGGTGCCTCCAAATGTGGATTGTAGGCATGTGGTTCGGGGGCATGGAATGTAGGCTCAGGGGGATAGTATTGCGTATCGGGAGCCTGAAGTAATGGCTCGCTGTTTGATCTTTGCAGGGTGGCTGATGTGGGTCCCATATAAGTCGGAACATTTGGTATTGGGAGAGGTTGATGGGGCGGTGGAGCTTGGGAATCATGAGGGCTTCTTTCTTGATGATAACGGGGATTCGGATGGCTTGTTGAAGGGCCGGAGTGAGGGTATTCCGGCATGTGCCCCAGTGTCTCAGGGCTCTTTTGTGTTTTGGCTAGGGCTAGCTGCATTGCATTCATCTCTAGTCCCATCCTTTCAATCTTTTCCATCGCTTCTTTTAACAACTGGCTCATCGGCCTTTCTTCCTCATTACTATTCTCTGAAGTAGTCATGCTTGTTGCTACCGGTCCTTTGGATCTGGTTTGATAGGAGTGTGTTGCCAGAGTTCTTTAACAACTAACTTGTCTGGTTTCAGACAACAACAAGCTTTGTTAGCGTTAGAGTTTAACAGATTTGATCACAACACATAGAGGATGTAATGCTCCTAGGCAGTTAACCGTTTCTACATGCTTTGCTTCAAACAACATGCGTCATCCCGGCTTGCTCA
This sequence comes from Nicotiana sylvestris, assembly GCF_000393655.2. Classification (NCBI taxonomy): domain Eukaryota; kingdom Viridiplantae; phylum Streptophyta; class Magnoliopsida; order Solanales; family Solanaceae; genus Nicotiana; species Nicotiana sylvestris. Next base: position 79,194,977 of record NC_091068.1, on the reverse strand, counting down.
TTTGTCCCCTTTTAAAGCACTTTGGGAAACCCTGTATTTTATTTTATTTTGTATTTTCTTTTTCTCTTTTTTTTCTTTCTTTCTTTATTAAAAGCGGTCGAATCTTATGGGGATTGCCTACGTATCATGACCCCGCATGAATCAGACCTTGCGTAGTTCGGACCAATAAAAGCTAAACAATAATACACATTTTTCAATTTTAAAACAAACTAGGTTTCAAAGGTTTGAAGATGACCTGCAAACTTGAAAATCAAACAACCCACATATTCTAATCAAAAGATTTACAAACTCAAAAACAAAAGGCTGACCCCCTTTCTCTGTTTGACAAATGCAACCGAACGGTTATTTTTGCAAACGTGGCCCCTTCCAAATTCCACATGAATTCGAGGCCGAGGAGGATTATTTTATGACACTTTTACAAACTTGTCCGTTCTTTTACGAAAATAACCTTTCGACAACTGAAAGATACTCTAAGGCTATTTCGGCAAGAACGGTTTAAGACGCGGCCGAAGCTGGGTCGGCTTATTTTGACCAAAAATCCGAACGGTATTCACCTAACTGATGACTCTTTGTTTTTTTTTCAAAATTACAATGAAAACGTGGAGTTGCAAACACGGCCCTTCAGCGCCTCGGGGACGAAGATTTTTAAGGCTGTGCGGGTCAACTGGACCAAACTCCTAAACATGACCCAAAAGGTGGTTGTTTATGCAAAGTCAGCCTTCCGGCGTCCCTTTCGGGAACATTCGGCTATTTATGACAAAACAGCATCACCTGACTTATTTATGACTCTTTTTATCGATTTTCAAATTAGAAAACTCAATACTGCAAACACGGCCTTTCAACGTCTCGGGGACGAAGATTTTTAAGGCTGTGTGGGTCAACTGGACCAAATCTTAAATATGACCCAAAAGTGGCTGTTTATGCAAAGTCAGCCTTCCGGCGTCCCTTTCGGGAACATTCGGCTATTTCTGACAAAACAAGCATCACCCGACTTATTTATGACTCTTTTTATCGTTTTTCGAATTAGAAAAGTCAATATTGAAAACACGGCCTTTCAACGCCTCGGGGACGAAGATTTTTAAGGCTGTGTGGGTCAACTGGACCAAATCTTAAAAAAATGACCCAAAGGTGGCTGTTTATGCAAAGTCAGCCTTCCGGCGTCCCTCTCGGGAACATTCGGCTATGTCTTGATAAAACAACGTCACCCGACTTCTTTATGACAAAATTAAAATTTGACATATTATTCTTTTATTATTATTTATTTGTTTTTGGCTTTTTAGCAAAAGGTGGGGTTGGACCCGATGAGGGTTGCCTACGTATCTCACATCCGGTGAGAATCAAACCCGCGTAGTTCGGGCATCGTGAATAAGTAAATGAACTAACACATATTTTGTTTTTTTATTTTTTAATTGGAATTTGTGAAAGAACTGCTTCAAAAGAAGAAAAGAAGTATATATTTTTTGATTGATTTCTTTTTGAAAGAAAGACTTGTAAAAATTCATTTTCTTTTGATTTGAACTTTGAGAATTTCAAAAGTAAAAGGAAGATATTTTTTTTTCTGAATTTTCATTTGCTTTTTTTTTCTTATTCTAAAGAAAAAAGAAAATTATTTTTGGGATTTTACTTTTAATAAAAGAAATGCTTCTAAAAGTATTTTTGAATTTTGAATTTTCTTTTCAATTTTGAAAGAAGAATCAAAATATTTTCGGTTTTTTTTTTTAAAAAGAAAACATTTTTATTATTTTTGTTTTATCAACAATGGAAAATAAAGATATTTATTTTTGCAAGACATATCTTTTCGGAATTTTACTTTGAATTTTCTTGGCAAGACAAATACTCTTTGCAACAAATAAAGATATATATCTTTTTGGAAATAAAAAAACTTTTCGGATATATATATATATATATTTGCGACATATATATATATATATATATATATATATATATATACATATATATGCGACAAATAATGAAAGACTCTTTTATATTTTTTTGCATTTTTCTTTTTTTGCATTTTCATAAGCAAACAAATAATAAAAATAAAAATAAAAAAACTATTTTAAAAATAAGACTCTTTTTTCATTTTCATTTTCAAGGCAAGACAAACTATATATTTTTTTTTGAAAAACAAAACAGAACAACGACCTTTTTTTTTTCTTAGCTTTTAATAAAACAAACTAATAAGACATTTTTTTCATTTTCTTAAAATTTCGGTAGAGTTTTGACAGTATTTGGGTATTGGTTTTCTTTTCAAAAATAAACAATCAATTCCCTAGCCGCTATTTCTTTTTTTTTCAATTTCGAAATATTATTCCTGATATTCACAAGTCAGTCAACACACAAGTCCGAATCAAATAAATGTGCAAGTAGTAGCAAGTAAGATGCATCAGGATGGTCATTTTCATTTTTTGGTACACCTGTCCTAGACAGACCCAACCCCTGTGTTGAGCCTCCAAAGTCAAATGCACGTGATGCAAACAAACGTTCCTACTAGGGATCCGGCATGAAGCTGAGTTATTCTAGGTTCATAACCTGGGTATTTGTTCTAGACTGTGTACCCGAGCGGACAACTCGAGTCGAGGAGGGGTCTACGTACCGGGGACCTGCGGGATCGTCCGGCTTTGTAACTTGTCCGACCTCTTTCTTATTTCATGATATGACACTAACAGAATAGGGAGTCTCGACCAGCGAGCTTCTCCCCGGAGGTAAGAAAAGAATGGTTTCGGCACAGTTTATATGTACAGTTCAAATAATATCAAAGCGGTAAAAGCAGCATTTAGCACATTAGGCTCGAAACATGTAATAAAATCAGATAATAAATAAAGCCAAATAATAACAATTATTCTAAGCTCGAATTCTTACCCTGAACCAGTGGTTCTGGGTCTTGACTCCCCAGCAGAGTCGCCAGAGCTGTCACACCTCCTTTTTACATACCCGCGAGGGCGCAAGGGAGTTTTTTCCAATTAAAGGACAATCGAAACGGGATTGGTTTAATTATTTCAGAGTCGCCACTTGAGAGATTTAGGGTGTCACAAGTCACCAATTTTAATTCCGAATCGAGGAAAAGAATGACTCCATATTACAGTCTGCGTACCAGAAATCTGGATAAGGAATTCTGTTAACCCGGGAGAAGGTGTTAGGCATTCCCGAGTTCCGTGGTTCTAGCACGGTCGCTCAACTGTTATATTCGGCTTGATTATCTGATTTTATACAAGTGTGAACTTATGTGCAAAATTTAACTTTTAACCGCTTTTATCATTTACTGTTTTTATCAAGAATTGCAACGTTGTGAAAATGTATCTCGAACCGCGTTACAATCAATGTACCCGTGGTCGTCGACACACTTTGACTCCGTTGAGATTTGGATTTGGGTCACATCAATGTGCACCCGAGTTTAAGGAAATTAAATTATTAAAGGCGCGCCTAAAGCGACTAGCGTATTTATTTTGGGTAAGACCGTGGAATTTTACTAAACGGTCCATCCCGAAGTCCAAATAATTTTTAAAACAAATATTTACTGAGGGCCCCGCAATTTGTATTTTATTTGGCGAGGCTCATCTCATTCTTATTTTTTAAAATGAATTTGCAACGTCATGGACACGCATCTCGAACCACGTCACAATCAATGTACCCGTGATTAGAAACACATTTCGACTCCGTTGAGAATTGGATTTGGGTCACATAAATGTGCACCCGAGTTTAGGAAGGTAAGATTTATTAAGGCGCGTCTTAAAGAGTCTAACGTATTGTTATTTTAGGAAGAGGCCGTGAAGGTTCATTAAACGGCCAAATCCAAAGTCTAGTCAATGGTTATGTATTTTATTGAGGGCCCCGGCGGTTTGTGATTTATTTGGCGAGGCTCGTCTCATTTTTATTTTAAAAAGGATAAACCTATAGCGACTACACTTTTCTATTAAGTTTGTCTCTAAAATAAAAGAAAAATCTCCTAATTATTTACATGCTGAAAAACGCAACTTATTAGTTATTAAGTTACGGCTAATGTGAACGGAAAATTGCGATCGCGTTTGTACAAGGAAAAACTGCTTTCATTCCACATTTTATTATTTGCTAGAACATGAGATAAATACACAATAATATCAAAACAGATTAACTATTCTTCGATTAATGTAAACTAACATTATTAGATGAAGAAGTTATACATATGCGACATCATTGCTCATTTAATCAATCAACTACATTTTTACACCAAGAGAGGGAAATTAATATTCAAACACAAATCCAAACAAAAGAATTCAACAGGAACAGGAGCCTGATTAATATTTCATTTTTTGCTTCGAACTAAGAGTGTACAAATGTGTACCTGGAAACAGCAGTACAAGAACAAAAGAAGTAGGAGTCAGCAGCAGTAATAACACAGCAACAGCAGGTTCAGCAACACCGCGAAACCAGTAACAACCAGTAGAATGACCCAGTAACAGATTGAAAACTCAGCAGTGCAAAAGTACAATCGCAGTCAAAGCAGAAGAGAGAAAAGATACGAGATGCAGCAGCTTCGGATTTTTGAATAACACTCGAAGAAAAGCAAACAGAATTGTTCGAGTGAAAGTTCAAATTGTCTTTCTCTTTTACTATCACAAACTCTCTCCCGTATAAAAGTATGTCAACTCTCAAGTGTAAAAGTCTCTCAACAATAATCTCTCAATAATGTTCAACCTTTTTTTCTTCTCTCTAAAAATCCTCTCAATGTTCAAGTTCTAGTCCCCTTTTAATGTCAAGAATGACTCTATATATAGCAAGACAAGTCTTCCATTCCCAACCCCAAAATTATTCCCCCAATGGCATGCTTTGGCCCACTATTAAATGTCTTCTTTATTTTAAATTTTGTCCCCCATGCCTACATTAAACAACTAACACATTCCCAACCCATTACAATTTGTCCCTCATGCCTATATTAAAAAAGTACAAGATTCCTCCCCATTATAATTTGTCCCCCATGCCTATATTAAAAAAGTACAAGATTCCTCCCCATTATGTTTTGTCTTGTCCCCCATTATATTAAACAAATACCTCAAAAACCCCACCCCATTATATTTGTCCCCCATGCTTAACATAAAGAATCAAAATAATGTTTAATTACCAAACTACCCTTCCGACCTTATTGCAATTTACAAATCTACCCCCGAATGCAATGCAATTTACCAAATTACCCCTCTGCTCTAAACAATCAATTAATCATAACTCAACCAAAATATAGTCAAGATGACCAATTTCTCAACAATCTTCAACAACAATTATATGAACACGATGAACAACACAACTCAAAATTAATGGAATGAATTAACCATATCGGGAACCAATCCTGGTTAATTTAGACCATGAATGTATGAGCAAGAACACAACAATACAAACAACAATATACATGATTCAAATTAAATCAAGCGAATCACAAACAAACATAAACTCACATTAAATCACTGAATTTACACATGAACTTCAAACAAAGATGAACATGAATTAAATCTATTTTTAGCAACAAACATGACGGATTCTAACGATTCAAACAACATTAATATTTTCTGAAAAATGCATAACACATGAAACAAATTGAAGAAATAATTAATTAAATTTCAATTTGAATCTAACAAACATTAAACCAACAAATATTCACTTAAACAACAATACAAACATGAAATAAACATGAAAAATAACTAATTAACTTCCATTTGAAATCTGAAAATTAATTCAACAAAAACACATGAACATGAACAAAACAAAAAATCAAATATCTAAACATAGACATGAACAAAACACACATTTGCCGATTTTAGATTCGAAAATATCAAAACAAAATGCGGACAAAATAAAACTCAAAAAAACTACTAACCAGAGATGAAAAACGACGGATTCGATTGTATGAACTGTTTCGACGAACCTTAGATGGGAATAAATCTGCCCGGACTCAACGACGAACTCGACTTCCTTGTAAACTTGGCGAACTCAAAACTACGCTCGACGACCTCGACTAAAACTCAACTGAACGAAATGATGGCAGCAACTCAACTGAATGAAATGGTGGACGATGAAGCAGCAGCGCGAGCTTGAAGCGGACGACGAAGATGGTGAAAGTGAGGCAGCAACTTAGAGAGAGAAACAGCTGTTCGTTGAGGTAGCAACAACACAGCCAAAATGACTGGTTGACGAGCTTGGCCATGGAAACGACTGGGCGTAATGGTGGTGACGACGGGGAGGCAATCGACGCAGCAACAATGGTCGACGAGGTCTGTTTGGAGGTGAAGAAGCAGCAGCTGGGGGGGGGGACTGGACGTCGGGCAGTGACGACGAAGGCTAAGCAGCAGCGTTCGTCGGATTTAATGGAGGATCGTTTGGGCAGTGACGACGGGACGACGAGGCTGGTGGCTGGGACAGAGGGACGATGAAGCAGAAAGCAGCGCAGTAGCAATGGCATATGTTTGGACGTGAAACAGAAGAGGCTATTCCGACGAAAGCAAAGCACGGAACGGGCAGCCATGGTCGCCGGAGGTGAAGGACGTCGCGAAGAAGATGGGGCAGTAGCGACGGGGCTGGACGATGGTGGTGGTTGTGAGCCGGAGGAGACGGAAGTGCTGCCATGGATGCTTGGTGTGTTTGGTATCTTGGAGAAGAAGAAGAGAGGGTGGGGGGCGGATAGTTTAGTTTAGGTTTTTAGGGTTTTTTGTTTGTGTTTTGTTTTGTTTTGTGTTAGGACAAAAATGAAAAGTGGGTCTTGGGTTAATGGGTTAATGGGGCGGACCGGGTCGACCCGGTCTGAAGTGGACTGGGTCATGGGAAAGATTGGACAATTATTTGGGTCTATGGTTTGAAAATTGAAGAAGTGGCCCAATTTGTATTTTTGTTCTCTTTCTTCTTTTATTTTCTAAAACTAAATTATGAAAATACTTAAATTATTATTAAGAACTAAATTAAGTTATAAAAGTACAAATTAACTCCCAATAACAATTAACGCACAATTAAGTAATAATTAAGCATAAAATTGTTCATTTGGACATTAAATGCTAAAAATGCAAAAGATGCCTATTTTTTGTAATTTTTAATTTTTGTAAAACTAATTTAATTACTAACAATTGTAGAATTAAATCCTACATGCAAAATGTGACACAATTTTGTATTTTTTATTAATTTAACAAATAAGCAAACACAGACAAATACAAATAATTATCCAAAAATATCACAAAAATACACAAAATTGCACACCAAGGAAAATCATTTTATTTTGAATTTTCTGGGAGTAATTCTCATGTAGGGAAAAAATCACGTGCTTACAACTTCGTTCATCCCTTTTTCTTCGCTATCTTCCTCTATTGTCGATCTCCATGTTTGGAGCTTACGACCTTAAGGTTGTTTGGCAGCGTTCCTATAGGCCGTGTTGTGGCCTTTTGCCTGAGCTTCCCTTTGTCGAGCACGATTATACCATTCTGTCGTTGTTGTTGTTGTTACGTCTGTTGTCGCTATCCTTATTGGCTCGATACGATGATGTACGGGGGTCGACTTTCCTCGCTTTAGAAAGTTCTTAGGACTATATACCTCTACTCAAAAGGGGGCTTGTATTATGCACCGCTGCTGACCTTCATATCCTGGCTCGACGTGGCGCTTTGCCCCGGGCTGGCAGCTTGCATGGCTCAATGTTCCAAGAAGTGGATTCAAAGTGGCTGTGCAAACGAGGCCGATGTTCGCTAGGTCTGTTGTCTCTCTGAGGTTCTCTTAGCCAGTGAGGGTTCTCGACCTTTGGCGGGCTATGGCATTTTTTCATCCCTCCCTGCTTCTCGACTTATCCTTTGGGAATATCAGTGTGGAAGGCCAGGATAAGGCTTCTGAGGATGCGTGCCCGGAGGCATTGATGCAGGAGGTGGACCTTCGAGAGTAGACTAGGCTCTTAGGCTATTATCACATGTGTGCATCCCTTTGCTTCTTTGTTTCTGCGTAACGACCCCTTGCGGGCTTTTGTAATTATATGTAAGGATCCCTCGAGGTCCATTGTAAGCCAATATCTATGAAATAAAAAGACATCTTCTTTCCTTCGGCTTTCGATATTTGCCATATTCTTGTATATTCTTGTGCATTTTCGGGGATTTTGAATGTATGTCTCTGTTGACGATCGTCGATATCCAACCCGGGTGCGAGCATTCTTTATGGTCTCTGGTTGATAGAAATGGCTCATTTTCGAGTTCATCGTCATTTCCTGAATCAAGCTTGAAGCGGTCCGGTAAACTTGGGTCATCGGGACCCTCGAGCCTCGTGGAGATAGAGCACCAATCCTTGAAATTTCGAGAGCGACCTCTGAGTGAAAGTCAACTTGAACTTGATGTAAATAACCTTCTAAGGTGTTGTAGGCGGGTATCTGAGGAGGGGTTACTCATATTTAGGCGACTTCCTGAGGTCGAGCCCTCATAGACGGAGGTCGAAGTGCTTATTTTTCTCCTTGAGAGAAAACCTCGGGGTCGGGTACCACCTCGAAACACGGGCCGAAGCTGTTGGTCCCCCGGGGCCTAACTTGGGTAGGCGAATCGTTGTTGTTTTCCCACATATATATAGGGTTGCTCCCGCTTCTTGGAAGATCCCATCATTTTAGTAGCTACCCTTCCGTTTTGGCATCGAGTCCTTCGTTACCTTAGCGCCAAAGCGTTCGTGTAGGTTACCACTTCAGTTTGCTAGCTCTACCATATCCATGATTGCTACTTTAGGGCCTGACCAACAGAAAGGGGGGAGTTCCACTCCCAGTGCTCAGGATCCACGAGAGTTTATTCTGAAGACTATGTCTTCGATAAGAGAGGAGCATCTGGAGATAGTGAGGAGAGACTGCGGATGGGGCGAAGGGGAAGCGTTGCAGGCGCTTCCCCCGGATGAGGGTATCACGGACCTAGCCGATGGATTCCTAAACGTGTACTTGTACCCTTTCGCGCTAGGCCCCTTTGATAGGGTCGTGCTCGATTTCTGTTTAAAGTACCAAGTTACTTTGGCACAAATACATCCGTCATTTTGGCGAATAGTATTGATGATGAGGTTTTTTACGGAGAAGGCAGGGTTTGAATTCACGCTTAGTCACCTCGTCAGGCTATACCGGCCCTTTCATCATCGAGGCCTGCCAACCTTGCGGTGTCGTTCGTCCACGCCCTTTGTTGTTGATGATGGGGAAGATGGAGATCGAGAGTGGGTCAGTCGATTCGTCCGGGTCTGGATGACTGACGTTATCCCCGTGGAACTTATGCCATTTCCCGAGGAATGGAATTACACGCCTGAGTGGAGTGTCTCATGATTTCTCAGATCCGCCCATGGCGAAAGCCAGTTTAGTAATTGTGTTTCCTTCTTTTTTGCAGCAATTTCATGGGCGCTGAGCAAAGTTCTTGATCTGCCCGGCTGGGTTCGGAAGCTGGTGACCTATTCGACTTATGACGAGCGTAGGTGGCGAACTGTATCCCGGAGCAGATGGGAAGCAAAATACCACGGTACGTGCATACACTGTTTTTACCTTATCCTTCGCACATTTGGAAAGGTGTTTCCCCTTTTCATGCACTAATCTTGTTGTGGTAGGTATCGGAGGGTCTCCAAGGGTGAGGCCGCATTCCTCCGGAGCAGGGGAGGAGTTGCCAGCTTCCGAGATGAAGGACAAAAATGATAAACGGGATATGCATTTGCAGTGCGATGGAGCTTTCAGCAGAGCGAAACAGGGTCGAGTCTTTGAGGAGGGGACATCGCCCGAGTCTATTATACCCGTCGTTTTCGGTCTTGGAGAGGGAATTCCCCCGAGAGATCATGCTTCGACCGAGGTTGGTTCTTTCAGGGCCAATGGGGCTGGATCAACAAAGGTGTGCTCGGCCTTCGAGGAAGTCCGCCGACTTCACTTTGCGGTGAGTTTTGGCACAGACTTTCCGAATCTCGCGTTTCCCCTTCCTTATCGAGCTTTTATTCTCCAGACCTTTGACAAGCTTAGGTCTGAGCTGCTCGACATGGAGCTAGGCTCCGAAAAGCCCTGGATGAAGGTAGGTCCCTTAGGCTCCTTTGCGAGGAGAAGGAAGTTGAGTTGACATACTGGCGATATAAGGCGTACCGGAGCTCGAATTACGAGAGCTTTTTGATAGATCAGGTAATTTCTTATGGTATGAGTTTCGCTTTTTAACCTCTTGGGTTAATCTTTTTTCCTATCCCAGTTGCAAAAAAAGACGGAGGCTCTAGAGCGCCTTATGAGTGAAGCCGACAGAGTCAGGAGTGACTGTGGTGAGCTAAGAGCTCAGGTGCAGGTTCAGACTTCAAAGGAGAAGGCTACCTTGGCTAGAGTTTCTGCATTCGAGGTCCAATTCCGCTTAGTCCGTGACAGCGCTTCAGTTCAAGCGGATATGATCAAGAAGCTTGAGTTTGAACTTTTAAAGGTCAGGGCTGAGATCGTTGATGCTCGGGCCAAAGCAGCATTGAGCCGGACTAAGGCTGATTAGGAGATGGCAATTCATTTAAAGGATGCTACCGATGCCCAAGCTGAGTTGAAGAGGGTCCTCGATCGTGAAGAGAAGATCGAAGAATATGTTCGTTGCAAATCCCGAAGATGGGTTCTTAAGGAGATCGACGCTAGGGATTTTGTTCTCCTGGAAGAGCTAGCGCGAGCGAGGGTGGACAAGCGTAACACTCGGTCATTTCTGCCCGATGTTGAGGGGAGTGAAGACGAGGATGATAGGTCGTAACCCTCGGGGGCGGGGCGGGGCGTAGACTCTGCGATCTTGTTTGTAATATTTCCAGAGCGCGTCTGTAGACGGAGGATGCACTCTTTTTATGTAAATAGAAGAGAAACTGAAGCTTTATTTTTTATATATCCTTTTCTGCTTCGCTTCTGACCAGGTGAACTAGTTTCGGAGTTGGTGAGAATCCTCATATTCGTAATATGGCTCCGAGGCTCATCAGGCATGCCCGGGGGCTCTTTACGCGTTCGGTCGATGCGACCTTTAGTGTAAGTTGGCGTTAGAGCCCTTATGCTTTTGCTCAACTATTTTGGGTTTAGTCTCGGAATCGGGCTTTGACTTGAGCCCATTCGACCCTTAAGATTTTGTGTCTGCATGGGCGGGCGACAATGGCCCTTTACGCCTTGCCCTTGGGCATTTGTATCTTAACTATTTTGGGTTCAGTCTCTGAGTCAGGTTTTGAGTCGAGCACAATTGACCCTCAAGTTCTATATTTTCGTGGGCTGGCGACAGCGATTCTTACGCCTTGGATCGAAGCGACCTTTTATGTATGTGGCCCTGAGGCTCATGAAGCTGGCGACGATGGCTCTTATGCTTTTGCCCTTAGGCATGCATTAGTTAAGTATTTTGGATCCAGTTTCCAAATCGGGTTACGATTCGAGCTCATTTTGATCCTCAAGCTTTCAAATTTTCAGCTGGCGACGGTGGCTCTTACGCTTTTGGTCGTTGCAACCTTTTATTGTGTGGCCTTGAGGCTCGTTTAGCTGGCGACAATGGATCTTACGCTTTGCCCTTAAGCATACGTAGGCTTTGTTTTCCTCTTGTTAAGGACTTTTGAAATAATTTTGCCTGACCCGTCGTCGGTTCGGGAAGAACCTCGATTTCAAGTCGTTTGCGGCGATATTCGAGCACCTCAGAAGGTTTAGCTCGTAGGTTGAGTAGCTCGAAGCCTTGTGATTTGGAGCTGACATGGTCGAAGCTCATTTTCCTATTGAGGGTAGCCTGTTTAACCGGTTCTTTTCGAAGTAGATTCGAGGTAATAGCCTGTGATTTTATAGCGACGGTCGGGCATTCTCGAGTCATGTTAATTTGGCTGGTGCAGCCGTATTGACCGTAGTCATTTGTGTTTGGTCGGAGCCATTTTTGATCCTCGAGTATGGTAGTTTAGGCGTCTACATCGAGGGTATGCCCTTTCGAGAGTCTTACAAATGCGACATATAGCCTAAACTTCGGGATCGAGTTTTATGCCTATAGTAAGGTCTTACAAAATTTTCATGTCTATTGAGGTCTTACAGTTTTTTTTTCATTCCTGTTGAGGTCTTACAGTTTTTTTGTGCCTGTTGAGGTCTTACAGTTTTTTCATGCCTATTGAGGTCTTACAGTTTTGTCATATTAAATAGATCTTGCTAGACCGAGTTCGCTCGCTCGGGGTCTTACGGCCTCGTTTAAGTGAATGGCGATTTGGCGACAGTCTCCGAGTCATCGAGTTTGCTCAGGCTCGAAGGTCATTACTCGTGAGCTCGGAGTTGCCTCATTGAGGGCTTATGAGTATGGAGTTCTGACCCTGAGGCCATGCGGGTGCCGAGCTATTGACGCTAGTCTCTGAGTATTTTGGAGCGTCCTCGGCGGAGGGATCCTTGTTGTGAAAATGTTGAATTTTCTTTGGAGTACAAGATGCTTTGGCGAAAGATGTTCTTTGATTGTTTGGCATAAGTACATGTTGTTTTGTTACCGTGAGCCTAGCTTGTGCGGACACGACTCTTTTGTCCTTTTGGCCCGGTATATTGTCTCCTATTGGAACTTAGTTAGTTGTTCCCTGGTTCCCCCGAGTGCACGACCTCTCAATGGAGTGCCCTCCAGTGTTCGGGATTGATTGTAAAATAAGCCCTACAAGCTTGTCGGATCCTCCTTAGGTAGCGCGTTGCCCCATTAAGAACCTTGCCGGCGAAACCCTCCTCAAGGCAAAAGCTCGGCCGAAGGGAAAGAATGCAACGGATGTCATTAAGGCCTTGGAATCTTCGGGTTTAGTTTAACACTTTCGACCGCCCTGATCGGGCGCCTTCATATGGGTTAGTGTAAAATAACGAAAGAGGGGGGTGGTCTTACCTTATCGCGGGGTGCACAGGCAATGCTCCGAGACCTGATTTGTCCTTGTTGTTTCGAGCGAGGACTTTGTACGGCCCTCTACTGTGTTTAATCGGGCTTAGCCGAAGATGTGGTTTGATTACCCTTTAACTCTTTCGGGAGTGGGGACATTGGTGCCGGTGCTACGTTACGTAACGCGAACGCTTCCCTTGCTGCGTGTTGTTCCCTGTTGACGGTTTTAATTCTGCCCTTTGCTGGGGATTTCATCATTTGGCAAAGAGGGGACGGTACCGCCTTCACGCGGTACGTCCGCAGCCATCCAAATAAGGCGTTTATGCCTCACATCTCTTTTGACGATATGGAACTTGGCGTTTCGGTCTGCGCTGGCCAGGCTGACTGAGAGAACGGTCTCTCTTCTTGTTGTTTCGGTCGCCGTGTTGAATCCGCCAAGGATTTGAGAGGCGGGCATGATTTAGCCTGGTAGCCCGAGCTTCCCTATCACCCTTGACCCGGTAACGTTGGTGGGGCCACCTGAATTCACGAGCACATGTTTTATTTGAAATGAACGAATGAGGAAGAAAGTTACTAGTGCGTTGTTATGAGGTCCGGGCGAGGTTTTAGAGCCTTTCTTGCTGAATGCAAGGGCATCTTCGGGTACGTATCCCTAGGTTCATTTTTCTCTGGTGATGGATATTTTTGTCCTCCCTTCACAAGTTCCTGGAGAGTGTCGGCGCTCCTTTAATATCATGGTAATATGTCGCGGCCCATTTGATTCGTTCTTCTTGGTCTCCTTTCTTTCTCGGAACTGAACTTGAGCCCGATCGCTCAAAAGTTTTCGGCGGTTATTTTTATTGAGTAGCTTGTCTATTTCCTTACGGAGTTGGTGGAAATCTTTGGTCCTATGGCTGTGCGTATTATGAAGTTCACATACCGAGTTGTGATTCCTCCGGGAAGGATCCGACTGGATAGACCTGGGCCATTTGGTGTCCCTGGTTTCTTTGATTGTGAACACGATGACCGATACAACAACGTTGGAGTTATATTCTGGTAGGCTGGGTTCCCCCATTGGCCTCGTGTCTCCGGCGAACCTGGCTCTATTGATGGGCCCTTAAGGATATTGTCCTCGATCCATTCTCCGACCGTTGCGAGGTAGGTTACGTCTCGGGGCATTCCTCTTATCTTCGGCGTACGATTGGTATCTTTCTTTGTTTGGTTTCGGTTCTTTGCCAGGATCCTGCTTGGGTATACGGAGCCCGAGGGGGTTCCCAGCTGGTCATCCTCAACTCTAATTCGCGACTGGTACCGGTTGTGGGCGTCCGACCAGGTCGTAGCTGGATATTCAATCAAGTTATTTTCCAATTGTTCCGAAGCCACCGAGCTTCGTTTGTTCAGGCCCTGAGTGAAGGCCTGCACCGCCCAGTCATCGGAGACCGGGGGTAGTTGCATTCGTTCCATTTGGAAACGAGATACAAATTCTCGTAGCATTTCATTCCCCCCTTTGCTTAATCTTGAATGCGTCGGACTTCTTGGTTGATACTTTAATGGCACCGGCGTGTGCCTTTATGAAGGAATCTGCTAGTATGGATAATGAATCTGTGGTGTTGGGAGCTAGGTTGTGATGCCACATCATGGCCCCCTTCGAGAGCATTTCTCCGAACTTCTCTAGTAAGATGGACTAGATCTCATCATCCTTTATGTTATTGCCTTTCATCGTGCACGTATAGGCAGTGACATGTTCGTTGGGATCTGAGATCCTGTTGTATTTTGGGAGTTCTGACATTCTAAACCTTTTTGGGATGGGTCTCGGAGCCGCTTCCTCTGGGAACGACCGTTGTACGGACTTCTTCGAATCCACACCCTTTAGGACCAGGGGTGCGCCCGGGATTTGGTCGACCCTAGAGTTGTAGGTCTCGACCTTCTTATCGTTGGCTGCTATCATTTTCTCGCTCGATTCGATCCTTTTGGTGACCTCGAGCATTTTCATGATGGCAGGGTCGGTTATCGATCCGTTGTTGCTCGCCTCTCTGGTATCTGTTCGGCTGGGGGAGTAGTTTCTGGTGCCACCGCGCTGGGAGTCTTCGGGTGGCTTTGCAACTGAGCGATAGCCAACTGTTGTGCCTGCAACATTTCAAAAATAACATGAAGACTAACTTCATGTTCTTCCCGGGCTGGGGTTTTTCGGGCTTCCTGCTGGTCGTCATGTCGTATGCTCCTGTCGGTGTGCGAGGTTTCGTTGACCTGCTGTGCGTCTTGCGAATCCGCATCCGCTGGAATCGGTTCAAGTGCGTTATCGGTGTTCTGCAGTGGCGCGCCAACAACTGGAACAGTCACACCATTTTCTCCGTAGTTTTTGAGGTTCTCGTTCTCGACTCTGTTTACTGAGCCAGACATTTTGACCTGAAATCGAAGATCTTGGACAAGAAAAAGTGTGAAAGATAACGTGCATTGTGCAATGAAACCAGCAAGAAAATAATCACTATTATTTTTAGCCCCACGGTGGGCGCCAAACTGTTTACCGTGAAAATGGTAATAACAATTAAATTTGTTGATGGGACTTTAAAAATACGTGATCTATTTTTATGCTAGTTGTTAGAGCAGTTGATGCTAGATATGTGAAGCTTAACGACGAAATACGAACTGAAACAGGGCTATAATCAAACCGAGGAGCTAGCTGTCTGGGCTTTGGGCTAACCGATGAAGGGCCTCGAGGTCGATGCCTGGGCTCGAGCTATCGGGAGTAACCGAGAAGGGGCTAATAGTTAGGATATAATTAAAAGGAGGCTCCTTATGGCCAATATTAAGCAATAAATGAAAGAGGTAGCCTCGAGCGAATAAGTTAGAGAGAAAAGAGGGAGAGAGTTGTTATTGATCTTGTATAGAATAGTAGGAGCAACGGCAACCCCTTACAAAGAGATGGGGATCTCCTTTATATAGGAGGGTAATCCCGTTATAGTACAAAATACATTAATTGTAAAAGCACGGAGATGGGATGGCTAGACGTGATGCCTTGGTACAGGCTCTGGGTAAGCCGGCTTTGTCAGACTTAGCCGTGTGCCTTGGGAGTTTCCCATTTGACTCTAGCCTTGATCTGTATCTTCTTTAAGTCGGACCTCGACGAGCTCCAAGGGAGGGAACTCGGTCACAGCTTCGCGTCCTCGGGGTCTCGAGGTGTTCTTCTGAAGTGACTTGATAGCAAGAAATTAGGCCCTCTGATTTCGCCGCAATACACATATTTTGATACATAACTATAGAGTATTAAGACACTCAACCTAAAAATAAAAATTTCTTAATATTTTTAGAATATTTTATATATGCATTATACATATATGCTCATAAAGATAATATAACGTATTTCACTTGATCTTTTTATTTATGAATTAGCCTTAGATAGTTTTCAAGCGTGATGAATTAATCTGTATGGGTATGAACAAAAGAGAATTGACAATAGCCTAATATTTTTTTTACTCTGACAAAAATATTAGCAAATACTTTTAGGTGAAGTAGCAATTATAGTTATGTTTACATACTAATAACATAGTTTAAATAAAAATAATTTTTATAAGATAAAATCTTAATCAATTTTATATAAAAAGGATTTAATAACTAGAATAATAATTAATGTTAAAATATTAAATATTAAAAAAATAAAAATTATAATTTTATTCAATATGAAATCTAATTTTGAAGGTGAAAAATTGATCAATTGAGCAATGAGCACAATGCATTACATGTTATTTCTTTTTTTAATATTTAGGAGTTTAAAATCAACTAAAAGTTTATTTATTAAATCCTTGGTTATTTGAGTAGACAGTAGGAAGTCTCTAAGATCGATTAAGATTTTAAATATTTTTTTATTATTTAAACAGTGTAACACAATAGTGTGTGTATTTTATATGTATATATATATGAACTAAAATATATTTTCATATTATTTTAAATTACTTTCCTATTCAAGCAATATTTCAAACACTAATCATTCAGCAAATATTTTTAGTTATCAATATGGAGTTGATTATTATGATTTAAGGAGCATTCAAGATGAAGGCGATATTTTTTCAAATTTTCATCATCTAGTGATCTCAGTTTTTACCGCTAAATAGAAAATCCAAAATACTTTCATATGCCTCTAATTGTTCAAATTTTTTTTAAAGTGAAAAAATAACCTTGTCTACTACTTTCTCCGGTCCATAATAAGTAACTTTTTTGGCTTTTATTTTGGTCCAAAATAAGTGTCTTTTTATATAATCAAGACAGAATTAACTTTATTTTTCCAAAATTTGCCCTTATTTATATATCTCAATGTGTCAAGTTAACAACATATAACTTTTAATTCAGTCAATATACATTTTTGTTTTAGGAGTTAGTATTTTCTTAAGTGGCACAACAAATGTTAAAAAGTCATTTATTATGAACGCGGGAGTATATATAAAAAGTAATCAACTCTAATGGACTCTTCGAGGGATTTTGAGATTTCACTATTAGCATTCTCTTCAAATTTTTTCTTCCTATATATTACACGTTTCTTTTGAAATTTGGGTTTGATATTAATTTCAAATGCAATTTCCTCGGCATATTTGAAAGCAGTTGCAAATCCTTCATCTTTTTATTTGTTAAATAAAGAAATCAAATTTTTTCACTTCACATAAAAAAATTAAAATTTATATATAGCCTATTAGGAATAAATAAAATGGGGCCTCCATAAATGTGCGGCCTAAAGCAGTTGCTTTACCTACTTTATAGATGGGCCGCCCCTGGTTCCTATTCATTTTTACAAACAAATATGTATTTTTAAAATAAGTTAAAATGACTCTCACTGGAAAACTTAAAGTGACAGCATTTTTTCAAGAATGTTTATGATATTTGGAAATTTTAAATTTTATGTTTGAAAATTTTATGGTATTTTCTGGTACTGATGGAATAAGTTAATTAAAGAAGACACAAAAGAGGGGGGGGGGGAAGCAACATGGGCTCTCGTTCTCCGATCTCAAATGATAAGGAAAAGACCAACCAGCATTTCAGAGAAAAGGAAAGAAGAGGAAGATAAAGAGGCCTTTTGTAAAAAGATTCTCACCACTTTTTCTCTGTAAATTATTATATGACTCATACCTTAGAATATTTCTAACTTTTACTGTTGTAGGATTAAAAAGCAAACTTTTCTATGAGGAGCCAAGCCAACATTTTAGTTTTTCATTTTAGTTTTTCACTCTCTTTTTCTGATTTTGTCCTAGATAAAAAATAAAAATAAATAAAAGGACCTAAGAGCTAACAGCAAAAGTGGGTGTGAACCACAAAGTAAAGTTCTGATTATTAAGGGCTAGTTCGGCCGTAAATGTTTCACTTTTTTTTTCGAAATCAGTGTTTTGCCATATAATTTTAAATTTATTTGAAGATAAATTTCGAAAGTTTTCAAAATTCTTAAAAACTCCACAAAGCTCTCTTTCTTTCACTTCAGATCAATTACAAAAATTTAAAAATAACCCAAAATTATCTTTATATCCAAACACAACAATCTAATTTTTAAATACTATTTTTATTTTTTTTTAAATTCACTTTTTCGGTATTTTATAATTCTTATGTCCAAATACCCACTAAGTTCCGATTACTTCAAATTCATGTCAAGAAAAATGGAACGCTCCCTAATAATTTTTTTTTTATTCTCAAGGCTCAAACCACAAAGTAACTTTTGTAAGCTATTAATTTTTTTTTTTTTTAAATTGCCATTTGTGAAACCTGGTTGGATAATCTAGTGCTCATTAAATGTTGAGGATATACGTTGGTAAGAAGATAAATTATTGGTTCCTTATAGTTTTTTATGTATTCACCAGTACATTTAATCGCGCGACATAAAGTACTTCATTTAGGAAATAATTTCTTATACTCGAATATTAAAAATAACCAAATAAAAAACTAAAATATACTTAAATTTTTGTTCGTAACCAAAATATACGAGTTTACAACTATAACCTGACAAAGGTGCAAAACTTATACTTTAAGAAATTAACCTAACATGAAGTTAAAACGCTAACTATATTTTAAAACTTAATATTTGCCTTATTCTACCTGAGAAAGTATTTGTAATTCTCTCAAGACCACAAAGAGGCTTTTATATGGCTACTTTGAAGTCCTTACCCTTTAATTTTTGTGTAGTTGTAATTTCTCACACAGTTCTTGAATTTTCTTATCCCTCTATCCTGTAAGATGAAGAACCAATTAAAAGACGAAGTAAAGAAAGAATGAAAAGGCCGAATAGAGGAAGGTTGAAAACTTTATAATCAAGCACAATGCAGTGCTGCAAAATATTTCCTTGGGAACATATATGATGAGTGGTGCCTAAACAATATTATGTAACTGAGGAACACCTGAGCAAGCTTCAGGAATAGATATATAACCTCTGTAATTACTAAAGTTTATATGCTGTCCACCAAAGCTAACTAAATTTTCCGACCACCCGAGGATATTTCTCCAGATAAGATCCTGCGCAATAGAATCAAATTAACAGCAAGCACTATTTCATACATGCATATGATAAATTCTATAGAAAACTCACCAACAAATTCACCAATATTTCATACAATAAAATGGGTTCTCCATGTTACATCTTTTCATTTATCAAATATCATAAAACCACAGAGGAAACCTGCGATGGATCATCTAATAGATAATTCAGATCAGGCACTTCAAACACCATTAGAAATATGTGCATAAAGATATAACCAAAACAGAATTAGATTCAAAAGAATATTAAGTACTTCCCCAGTTCAGTAATCCTTTACACTAACTCAGAATTAGCTCTTAACATTAATTCAAGGGATGTAAGGAGGTTACCGTCGTATCCCAGAATTTTTCAAATGAAAATATGTGAGTTCTATGAACAGAATATTACGTTGTAGGTTTTAACTTTTATGTGCTTCACAAAATATGAAAAGAATAGATTCAATTTAAGGGAATAGAATATGGATTAGTAACTGAAAGTTTGGAAGAAAAAAAGATTAGTAACAGAATTTTTTCTTAATTGAGTCATTATGACATATTAAGTGTTTGTAAATAATGGGAAGAACAAATACGTTTAAGGGGAGAAAAAAAAGGAAAAGAAGGAAGTTGCCCAAAAGAATTCCAAAAAAGAGATAAAAGATAAATAGCAATGCTTGATAAAGAGAGGTGCCAACTTATATCTTATTGTCCCAGCTTTATATGTATATAGATAGATAAATAGATAAATATAGATAGATTTATTTTATCGCAACAACTCTTATTCCCTCATCTTTTAGCGTTTTTGAGATTTCTATTCAGTCTTCTCTACTCCAGACTTCTCATCTCAATAGAATTCTAACTATTAGTATGCAAATTCAAGAAAGTAGCATGTTTGGCCAAGCTTCTCTCAAAGCTAGAAGTATTTTTTTTTTTTCTAAAAAAGTCATTTTTCCTCAACTTGAGGTATTTAGCCAAACTTTTTTTTTCCGAGTCGATGGGGGAGGGAGGGAGGAGGGGAGGAGGGGGAGGGGGTTCTAGAAAAAGTAGTTTCTCCCCAGAAATAAAACCAGTTTTAAATTTTCTTCCTACCAAAAATACCCTTAGCAAAATTTGTATACCAAAATAACCTTACTTGGTTTAAACTATTAAACAATATATAATGACTTTTGGGATGAACGTTCATATTTTTTGAATAATCTTTTATATATTTAAATTATCTTAAAAGAATAAAGTGCTTTTTAAATTTTATTATTATATTAAATATTTGTAATTATGTGTCTACTTATATAATATTAACTATTAGGTAAATTGATCCCTAACCTTACTAGCTAGACATCAAAATTACTAGGGGCGGAGCTAGAGCTTCGAACGCGGGTTTGATCGACCTAGTAGCCTTGGCCCATGCTAGACATCAAAATTACTAGGGGCGGAGCTAGAGCTTCGAACGCGGGTTTGATCGACCTAGTAGCATTGGCCCAAACTCTGTATTTATTTTTAAAACTTTATTGGATATGGATGTTTACCCTCAAAATCGGTAACAACTGAATTTATATGCGATTTTAAGGATACGTGATATAACTTGATACAAATTAAGTAAACAAATTAATATTGAAATTGATGATAAAACAATAAATGCAAACCACACAAATTGAACAACCTTGGCCTTTGAGTTTGATAACCCTCTAGCCAAAAAATGCCTCAACTAATGTTAGAACAGAACTAGAATGATCAGTATACTGCTTTCTTTGTGCGTGTTCCATGTCTTACAAATGATATAAAAAAACCTTTATATAGTAGGGGTGTCCTACTCTTGGTATAAATCTATTCAAGGTAAAAAAATCTCATAATTTGCTAATTAATCGGCCTCTTTTTGATATGTGTCGCGACTTTTGCTGTGATCTTCGATCGATTGTGGATATTTCGGCCTTCCTTTATTTGGCTCGCCAAGTTTTCCTCTATCTTGTTCAGTCTCGATCTTTTTCGGTCTTAGGGTCACAAGCTCGACGATCTAATTTTACACCTTAGTTTGATATAACCCGAGCTCGAGCTTTGACCTGCCACATTTCAACCTCAATTGGTCACTCAATAGGCGAATCCGGTTTCGACCGTATACAGATAGTCCCCTTATTTTTCGGAGAGAAAATGACGAGAAACGATATGAACTTCCGAACCTCACTTCGATAGATTATGACGTAAGTGACAAAAGGTAACTGAAATATCCTGTCGGTCCAGTCTCCAAGAGATTAAATGTGTGTCAGTTGTCGGTCGGCCACTACTGGTTTTGAACCGTCATTAGCAAACTATAAATACCCCAACTTTCATTCATTCAAACTTTATGTTCAAAGCTTCCTCTACTCTTGTTTTTTAAGAATCTCTTCACTCTCCAACTTTTGTACCAAGATTTCTTGAACCTTTTACAACCACTAAGCGTACTTTCTTAATTTCCTTTTCTTCATTTCTGCTTTTAAAATGGCAAAAACTTGTAAGACTGTTCCACAGAAAGAGACGATATCTTCTCCACGGCCTGCTAGCGACGAGATTGCGGTGGAACCACAACATGAAGAGTTCATTCCTGGAGGGTGCTTGACCGATATTGATTTCAAGATTGAAAAGACTTCCTCGGTACCAGGTCGATGTGAGCTGGTCTCGAGATATATATGTTCGATCACCGATGATCTTCTCTCTAAGGTCAAAGCGGATTGTAACTGGGTCGATAAACACGTGATGATGCCCTCGCCTGAGGAAGAAATTACTGCCCACGTGGAGGGTTTTTTAAGTGTTTACACTTTCCTATTCATGTTGGGTCCGTTAGACCCGATCATTATTGCCTTCTGCAAGAGGTACAAACTGACCCTCGGTCAAATTCATCCCTCTTTCTAGAGGACAGTGATTCTTCTCCATTTTTATTTGTAAGCAAAATCGAGGGGTGACCCTTCACCCCTGATCATCTCATGCGTCTGTACAGTCCCCGACTCTATCAAGAGGGATTAATAAAACTTACTCGTCGACCCAATAGGGGCCCGTTCTTAAGTATAGATGAGGATCAGCACTGAGGCTGGATTGGCCGATTCGTTCGAGTGAAGACCTCGGACTTGATCCCTACCGAGGACATGCCATTTTCCTAAGAAATGGAACATGAAGCACAAGTATAACGTTGCCTTAAAGATTTATTTATTGTTTCTCCCCTTCCCTCCCTTCTTACCAGTGTTTTTGTGGTGTAGCTGTGGCTTGGATGCCGGACACAGTTCCTCGATCTAAAGGAATGGGTCGAGGACCTTGTGTCATAAAGACCGTATTCCAAGCGCGCATGGCGCAAATTGTTGAAGGGTCGGTAGGAGGCTCGTAATCATGGTAAGTTTTCTTTTTTGATTTAATAATGTTTGATTTCCTCCTTGCTCTATAGAATTCTTATCGGTTCTGTTTTCTTTTGTAGGTCTCCTCAAAGATGTTGCTATGAGGCCTCCATCCGGTGATGAGGATGTGCCTCTCGAGTCCCATGCTCCGAGGTAGGGTGATGAGAAGAAAAGGAAAAGGGCACCAAGTTCTCCGAACTCGAAAAGAAAAAACCAAAGAGGAGGCCGGCGCGTAAACCCAAGGGAAACACCGACACTCTATCCTCGGACTCAGTCCACCGGCCAAGGGATAATTCTGAAGAAGAAGAAGAAGAAGAGAAATCCAAGCCGGTGGCCGGCGTGCTGGCAGGTGTCTTGATACGAGAGGCCTCCGAACCGGTGTTGAAACTGAACCATCTCGACTTGAGGAGGTCGATGGGAGAACTTTAGCTAAAGCTCCCGAACCAGAAGAGGGTGAGGCCACTCCACCTCGAGATGGGGAGGTCGATAATATGGTCAGTTTTTACCAGACAATGGATAATATTCTGAAAGGCATACCCGGAGTAATAAACCTCATCGGTTTGCCTTTATTATTTTCTGAGTCTATGATTGTCGATGCTCAGACGCTGAAAGAACGATCCACCTAAGAGCCACAAGGGGCGGAAGACACCTTTAACAACTTCTTCGATGGCATAGACTCTACTGCTACGGAGGATGTCACCGGGTTAGGTGACCTACCGATGCAGAAGAAGAGTCCATGAGTGGACCTACCTCGAGCCCAAAATTAGGTAATCAATTCCTAGACCCGAGTTTGAATCGTGACCGGAAGTAGTCAATTGTTATATCCATCTCGGAAGATGCCCGAGTTCTTTCTGCCCCTATGGGAGTGGCTAGTTATCTTTGGTGCTTGGTGACCGAGGAGGATCATGTCAAGATGAATGAGGTGGAAGTGCCTTGTTTGTTTAATAAAGCCCAACATGAATTAAATCGGGTAACCCCAGATACCTTTTAATAATTTCTAGTGTGTACTTAGATTATGTTGTATATGATTGTAACTCATTTTCCTATGTTTTCAGGCTTCGGTACTTCACCATGAAACATTTATCCGCTACTGGGAGGAGCTGACCCAATATGAGGCCGAGATTAGAGGGCTCACTAAGAAGAGAGATGCTTACAAACTTCTCAATGAGCAAAAAGAAGGGGAGGCTAAGGGCCTCCGAGCTGAGTTGCAGGTGGCTCGGAAAGAGCATGCCGGCCTGGCTGAGCAGGTAAGAGGAACTTTTGAAGTTAGTGACTATGAATTGGTCATGGTGACTAATGGTCCGAACCCGCAAGTCCAATAGAAGGTCGACAAGATCGGGCAGCTCCGGGAAGAGGTAGATGCAGTGAAGGCTGAGGACGAAGAATGTAAAAAGAACATGGATCACCTAGCCTCAGAAAAGGAGACCGCCCGAGCCCAAATGGCTTCGGCTAAGGTCCATCTCCGAGGTATAAAGGAGAAGTCCTTGGTGCAGGCCAAGAAAATCGAGGAGCTTCAGTCCCAGCTGAATTCAGCCATCTCTGATCGAGAAAATTTGGCCATGGAGCTTAAAGCGGCCAAATCGGAGGCAAAAATAGTTAAGGCCAATGTTGATGAGATGGTGGCCATTTATAAGGTCGATGCCGAGGCGGCTCAAGTTCGAGCAAAATACATCACCGAGCGGCTCAAGTTCAAGCAAAAGATATCACCGAGCGGCTCAAGCTCGAGCAAAAGACATCACCGAGCATGTTAAGTGAAAATCTCGAAGGGAGGCCTTTGAGGAAATCCATGCTCATAGTTTCGACCTATTGGCTGAGATCGAGAACGCTAAGGAGATCGAGGTTGAGGCTAGAAAGTTGTCTTATCTCGAGGATGACAATGACTCTGAGGGCTTAAGCTCCAAATGCGGGGAAGATCCTGAGGGTGATGCTGCCTCCGATGAGGATCAGGCCACTTAGGCCTTTAGATGTTTTTATTTTTTGCTTTTTTGAATATTTTTGAGGCCGTTTTGGCCATTGTAGATTTTCTATATTGGCCCATTCTGGCCTTTGTAAAGAGATTATTTGATAAATATATATATGTAAGGCTTTATTTCCCTTTCGGCTTTCAAATTTTTTCTTTGCTTTGTTTCTTGCATTCACAAAGGCTGTAATTCCTTAGTATAAAATAACTTAGGTTATTGTTCGAAAGTTCAAACAAGCCTCGCCTTTACATTACTCTGTTTTAAGGCATCTTGGGAGTTCGGTGTTACTGGAAACTTTCTCCCAAAGTAAGTGATTCAGATTATAGTTTGTCAAGAGTAGCCTTTGGAACCGGTTATGCAAAATTTTATTTTTTGAAGGCCTATCTTTGTTACGGGTCTTTGAGGTCTCCGAGCCGTGTTAATATGGCCTTAGCCTTTTAGTTCGGGAGTCTCCCAGTGGACTTATTTTCTTGAGTTACTCGGGCTTGCCCAAGATAGCAGTTTCTGAGTGGAGATGGTCGTGGCCTTTAAAATTCGGGGGTTGTCTGACAGGTCTTATACCCTCGAGATCTAGTGGCTTGAGTCATCCGAGTTTATTTTCGGACGACAGTCCCTGAGTGAGGGAATGATCATTCGAACTCTGATTATAGGCAGCCCTTGAGCTCGTTACCTTTAGGAGATCGGAAGCATGAAATTCTTTAAGGGATGTAAAGAAGAAATTTTTTTAGAACACAAAGCCTTGCTAACATCGGCATCCGAGGGTAATGCCCCCCAGTATTCAAGGTTGATTGTAGAGGAAACTCTGATACTGTTAATGCCAGCTTGACACCGATTCCTGATCGATCCTTGATTCTAAGTTAGCATGATCCACTGTTGCCTCGTTAAAAACCTTGCCGGAAAACCCATTTGGGACAAAACCGGTTCAAGGGAAAAGGAGTGCAACACGTGCTTTCAGACCTAAAGACTTCGTGCCGCTCTTTGTCGATAACCTGCAATTGTTAGTCTGATAAATAAAAGAAAATGAATGGGGTCGTACCTTAGCAGTAATATCGTTTTAGGTGAGTTACATTCCAATTGCTCGATAGTTGTTCCCCGTTCATCGTTCCAAACTTATAGGATCCTTTCCCGGTGACCTCGAGAATTTGGTATAGTCCTTCCCAGTTCGTGCCCAACTTTCCTTCATTTGGATTATGGGTGTTTAGTGTGACCTTCCTTAGTACTAAGTCTCCAACATTAAAATATTGAAGGTTGACCCTTCGATTATAATACCTCTTGATCCGTTGCTTTTGAGCAACCAATCTAACAATGGCTACTTAATGCATTTCATACAATAACACCATGCTCGTATTCATGGCCTCGTCATTTGATTCCTTTGTTGCATATTGGAATTTGATACTTGGCTCCACGACTTCGATCGGTATTAGAGCTTCGGCGCTATAAATCAATGAGAATAGAGTAGCCCTGGTACTGGACTTCGAGGTCGTGTGATATGCGCAAAGGATTTCAAGCAGGTTCTCCTTCCATTTTCCTTTGGCATCGGTTAACCTTTTCTTAAGGTTTTGTATTATGGTTTTGTTGGTCGATTCTTCTTGTTCGTTCCCACTAGGGTGATAAGGTGTCGATAAGATTCTTTTGATCTTATGGTCTTTGAGAAACTTGGTCACTTTGCTGCCGATAAATTGTTTCCCGTTGTCACATACAATTTCTAATGGCATCCCAAGCCAACATATGATATGGTCCTAAATAAAGTTGATAACTTCCTTCTCCCTGACATTCTCGTATGCCTGTGCTTAAACCCATTTAGAAGAATAGTCAGTCATAAATAAGATAAATTGAGCCTTAGCCGGTGCCCATGGAAGAGGGCCGACTATGTCCATTCCCCACTTCATAAATGGCTATGGAGACAAGGCCGAATGCAGAAGTTCCCCGGGTTGGGGAATCATCGAAGCATATCTTTGGAATTTATCACATTTTTGTACGAACTCTTTAGCATCTTTTTCTATGTCGATCCAGTAATAACTTGCTACTGGTGTTCAATATGTATGACCTACTCCAGCTCTTCAACTGTTGATTTGGTAGCGTCGGAATCATCAGGGGCTATAAAGGATCGAGGAACCCCAAAATCGTCATCTTCGTCAGTCCCCTACTTGTCCAGTTGGGTTGAGGTCAGAATCGATGGTTGCTATTTGGCTTCCTATTTTACCTTCGAACCTAGCTCATTTTGTTGATGAGAGTGTTGATATCAGAATTACTTCATCAACGACAAACATCTCCTTTGCGGCGGGTTGCTCCCCGTAGACCCTTTTAACCCCCTCTGGTGTTGGGAATTCTAATACCTGGTGAAGGGTCGAGGACACAATCTCATGTTGTAGATCTATGGTCTCCCGAATAGGGAATTGTACCTCATGTCGCCTTCGATTACATAAAACTTGGTCTCCTGGGTGGTTCTGGCTATGTTTCCTAGTAACGTTATTTCTCCCTTAGTAGTTTCGCAAGCCATGTTGAATCCATTTAGCATTTGGGACGCATGCACGATTTGGTCCTAGAGGCTGAGTTGCTTTACGACCCTCGATCGAATGATGTTGGCCGAGCTACCTGGATCAATTAACACACGTTTAACTCGAGTTTTATTCATGAGTACAGATATTACTAGCGTATCATTATGGGGCTGCATGATTCCTTCTACATCCTCGTCATTGAAAGATAAAGTTCCTTCTTGTATGTAATCACGAGTCCATTTTTCCCTCATGATTGATACTTTGGTGTGCTTAATCATCGGACCCTGAGGAACATCGATCCCTCCGATGATCATATGAATGACGTATTGAGGTTCTTCTTGCTCATTTTGTTTATTGGAATACCTGTTTTTGAAATGATTCTTGGCTCGATCGCTCAGAAATTCCCGAAGGTGCCCCTTTTTGAATAATCGGGCTACTTCTTCTCTCAATTGTCGACAATCCTCTATTATGTGGCCATAAGTGCCATGATATTTGCATATTTGGTTGGGATTTCTTTGGGTCAGATCGGTTTGTAAAGGTCGAGGCCATTTAGTAGCTTTGATGCATCTGATAGCCGATATGATGGTAGCTGCATCAATATTAAAGTTATATTCTGATAATCATGGTGCTTCTTTAGGTCCGATAGGCCTGTCGAAGCCGTTCTTGCTCATGAGCCCTCGAGAGTTCTGGCCTCGATCACTTCTCCTTTCATTTCGTGCAGAATTTCGCCCAAATCCGCTGCTCCTACGTTCTCCATTATATGACTGCTATCAATCTCTGTTCAACCTCGATTTTCGATCGATATCCCTCTTGATTCTATCGATGGGTGTGATAGGATAAACGGACCGGAAGGAGCCCTAAGTTGATCGCCTTCGACCCTGATCTTCGATTGATACCGATTATGCACATCATCCTTGTAGACATGTGATTTTTGACCCTCCCCAAGATTTTTCATATTTTAGCACGTAAATATTTAATTTAGGCCTAATATAGTTATTTTAATTAATTTTGACTCTTTTATTTTATTTTATTACAAAATAAATGAAAATTACAAAAAAATATTCCATTAATGTTTTGTAGTCATTTTTAATATTGAAAAATACCAAAAAATAATTTATTTCAATAGTCAGTCTTATTTTAACAACTATTTTACTTAAGTAGGATTAATTAATAAATGAGATCATATTTTAATCTCGTTCGCGGGGAAAGAATAAAACTTGGGCTCGAGCAACCCATTTTTAGACCTAATTTTGGACCTAGCCCATAATTCCTAGACCCATACCCCTAACCTAATTCCTACCCTTATATAATAGTACGTAACACCTAAAATAAGAAGAGAACACCCATTCTTCACAAAAGGAGACCGACCGTCGTCCACACTTTAAAAAAACACTCCTAAGAACAGTAGCCACCTCCACCTCCTTTAAGCAACTACAAGACTAAGATGTCTAAGAATTTTGCTAAAGTTCTTGCACCCTTTTGGAGAAAGGTGCCACTTCGCCCATGAAGCTACTGAATTGCGCAAAACTTGGATGTGAGCTTTATAGGAAGTCTAAGTCACCGGATGAACTACACGGGTCTGATTCTCACCGGATGTGAGATACGTAGGCAAACCTCATCGGTTCCGGCCCATAATTTTCAAAAAATTCAAAAATATTTTCCTTTACTTCCTCTCTAGAAAAGTCTTTTTTTTAGACCTCAATTTTCAAAAAATCCAAAAATATTTTCCGTTACTTGCTTTAGAAAGCCTTTCTTTTAGACCCTAATTATTTTTTAAAAAAATATACAAAAATATTTTATTTTAATTTCTTCCAAAAATCCAAAAATATTTTCATTCTTCTTTCAAAATTGAAAAGAAAATTCAAAATTCAAAAATATTTTCTTTTTTTAGAAGTATTTCTTTCATAAATTTAAAATAAAATTCCAAAAATATTTTCTTTCTTTGCAAAAATACTGAAGAAAAATTAAAATCCAAAAATATTCCCTTTCTTTTTTATAAGTCTTTCTTTCGAAAAATTAAAATAAAAAATTCAAAAAGAAAGTTAGTTTATTTACTTTATTCATGATCTTCCCGAACTACGCAAGATTTGATTCATGTTCCCACATGATACGTAGGCAACTCACATCAGGTTCGATCACCATTAAAAAAATGAAAAAAAAATGAAGAAATGAAAAAATATTGACAATAATAAGGACCGACTACGTCCATTCTAACTTGCTTTGTTTTGAATTGTGAAGAAAGTTGAGGTGGTTGGTTTGTGGTAAGCTGGAAACACAAGATCTAAGGAAAAATGATAACTAACATCGAAGCTGTTACAAGTGCTCAAGAGACTCAGGGTCAGAGGGTTCAACAAGAGTCTACTATGTTTGAGAAAAATAGAATACTGAAACAGCAAATGATCGAAATGTGTCAAGCATGGGCCAGTGGTGAGGACAGCCTCGTCATGAGTCACAATTTGCTACACAGCAAGAGCAGTACCATTCTCCTGAGTACCACTCGTACTCGTTTGATCTTCCTGCAAAGATTGAGAAGCCTGCCCGAAAGATGGTACAGGAAGAAATGACCCAAAGAGTGAAAAGCTTAGAACAACGGTTGAAAAACATGCAAGGGTTGGCAAGTCAAAAGAGTGTTGCCTTCAAAGATCTATGTATGTTCCCCGATATCCACTTGTCGCCTGTTTTCAAGACTCCCAAATTTAAAAAGTATGATCGACATGGAGATCCCATAGCCCACCTGAAAAAGTATTGCAATCAACTGAGATGTGTGGGAAGAAATGAAGAATTGTTGATGGCTTATTTTGGGGAAAGCCTTATGGGAGTAGCCTCGAATGGTTTATGGATCAAGACACGTCTCGCTGGTATGTCTGGGATGACATGACACAGGCCTTTGTCAAACAGTTCCAATACAACATTGACATTGCCCCCAGACCGCAATTCCGTTACAAACTTGAAGAAGACACCAACTGAAAGTTTTAGGGAATATGCCATTAAATGGAGAGAGCAAGCAGGTAGAATTAAGCCACCCATGGACGACCATGAACTAATCACTGTCTTCCTTCAAGCGCAAGAGCCAGATTATTTCAAAACTTGATGTCCGCATGGGCAAATCCTTCTCGGAAGCAATCAAAATGGGAGAAATGGTAGAGAATGGTCTTAAGACAGGCAAAATTATAAGTCAAGCAGTTCTTAAAGCCGCAACTCAGGCTGTCTAGGTTGAATCTGATAGTTTCAGTAGCACGAATGAGAAGGATGAAGAAATCATGATGACAACAGGTTCGAGAAGAGGTCCCAGGAAAACACTTTGAAGGTATGCGCAGCCTCATCAGGTTTTCCATGACTCCCCTGAGCATTGCTATCCCCCTCAGAACCCTCAATACTCTGTTGCTGCACCTCAGTATATTACCCGACCACCAAGACACCCTAGAAGGCGAGCACCAGCACCGCAAAATCTCCACCAGCCTCCGCACAATTTTTAAATGCCCTATAACCCACATCCAAACTAGGGGTATAGAAGGGAACAAAGGCTGAAAGATAATTTTACACCAATAGGAGAGTCCTATGCAAGCTTGTTTGAGAAATTAAAGTAGTATGACATGATTGCACATATTCCTCCAAATCATGTGGACCCCTGTGCAAGAAGCTTTGAACCTTCTAAAAGGTGTGAATTAGGGGTGTTAAACGGGCCGAGTCAACCCAGTTCCGGACCGGCCCAGCCCGGTTAAAACCGGAACCGGCCCGGACCGGTTAAAGGGGGCTAGGTTGGGCTGGGTTGGGGGGACAGGCGGGTTGGTCCGTTTACCATTAAAATACCAGTTACCCAGACCGGTCAAACCCGTTAGGTGAACAGTACCCGTAAACCGGTTAACCGGCCCGGCCCGGCCCGGTTTAACGGTAAAAAAAAATAAGTTTTTTTTTTAATTTGGGCCAGATCTGACCGTTGGCAACGGTCCATTTCAGAAAATGGCCGTTGCCCAACGGGTGAATTGCACAAATAGCCCAATTTTTTTTTTTTTTTAAAATTAACCCCCTTTCAAAATCTATAAATCCCCCCCCCTCTTCCTCATTTTTTCACTCAAATCTCAATCTCAATTCTCATATTCTCTCATTCTTCAATCTTCATTCTTCACCTATTAAAGTGCAATCAACTATTTGACTATTTTTTTGGAATTTAATTTATCATAGTACTTATTTTTTGAAGTTTGAACAATTGAACTTCAAAATTGGAAGAATTGACGTTTCTTCGTGGTAACATTTGAGTTGCGGAATCATCAAGTACTCAATTTATTGCCGAATTCGGTGCACTCCCTCCAAATCTTTCTCTTATTTACTATTTTACTTGCATATTTATTTGTTTTGTTGCTAGTAGTTAAATTTTTACAATATGTTTAATGCTGCAAAAAGAGTTTGTAACAAGGTTACTAATCGGGGAAATAAAAAAAGAGGTAGTACTTCAGGTTCAGCATCTGGTAGTAATTTAAATACCTCTCCAAATATTCCTGAAACATTACCTGATAATAATATAGACTATGAACAATTGCAGGAAGATTTTGGTATATATGATAATGAATTAGAAATGGAAGATGAGATACCACTTACACCTAGTAGTGTTGGAGCTGCTAGCAGGGGTGGTGGTCGTGTTGCTAGTAGTAGACTACCTGTGGCCCCGACTAGTAATCGTAGAAAAAGAAGTAAGGTTTGGAAATTCTTTGAGGAAATAGAAGGTACTGATAGAGTTAAATGCAAACTTTTTAATGATACTTTTAAACATAAGACTGGGGGTCAATTAGGGGGGGCTAGGACACTTAGTAGACATATGAGAATTGAGCATCCTATAGAAGGGGATCTGATGGAGATGGAAATCAATAAACTCTAAACCCTACTACTGGTGGTCTTGTGAAATATGATAAAATGAAGGATCGTGAGGAGTTAGCATAAATAATTGCTTTGGGTTGTCTACCTTTTTCTTTTGCTTCTTCATCATATCTTATTATGTATATTCAAAGGATTTACAATCCTTTATTTAAAGGTATCCCTAGAAGTACTTGTAGAGCTGATATCTTTAGACTTCATGGACAATATCAAACATACATACGTTATTTGTTTAGCCACCTTCCTTGTAGAGTTTCTCTAACTTCTGATATTGACCATGCTGTTAATGGAAATGATTATTTGACAATTACATGTCATTGGATAGATGATAGTACTTGTATGCAAAAACGTATTATCGATTTTAGATATGATGAAGATCAGAGTCATACTGCTACGTTTATAAGTAGTACTATTTGTGAAGTTGTTGAATTTTATAATCTCAAGCAAAAAGTATTGTGTATATCTTTTGATAATGCTTCTAACAATAATGCCGCAATTTCAATATTAAAACTGCATTTGCAACCACCTCTTGATGAAATTTTTCATGTTAGGTGTGCATATCATATTTATAATTTATTTGTTAAAAATGGCCTTGATTTATTTTCAACTGAGATTACTCATGTTAGAAGAGCAGTTGGTGTTATTCAAGTAAATAATAGATAATCTAGAATAAAGGAATTTAAGAATAAGTGTGTCCAGTATAACCTTAAACCCAGATTCATGCCAGACGAAATTGTTACTAGATGGAATTATACGTATATATTTTTAAAATGTTGCTACAAATATAGATTCCCAATAACTGAAGTTGCTAATGCGCATTGTACTGATCCAAACCGTATGTTAACAACTACTATTTGGGAGGTCATTAATGATGTTGTTAAAGTTTTACATAAATTTTATACAGCTACTGTTGAGTTTTCTGGAACATATTACCCTACTGTTACTATGGCTTTAGTACATATAGCTGAAATTTCTTTTCTACTCTTTGAATTTAAGAAGAAAAAAAAATATAGGGATGTTGTTGAAAAAATGCAAGCAAAATTCAAAAAATATTTCTTTCCAATTCCTCCGATTTACTTAATTGGTGCTGTTTTAAATCCTTCTATTAAGATGTCTGATTGTCACCAATTAATGAATGCTTTATATACTTATATGGAGATTGGACCAACTGAAACCCCAGATTTATATACTTGTATGAACAAGCTAAATGAATATTTACAACAATTATACAATTATTATGCAAATGTAATTGATGATGATGCTCTTAATGTAGGCAATGTTAATCCCACTATGCATTGTACCACTTCTGCTACTGTGGATGATGAAGAAGGCCTTGATAGTTTTAATATTTTTTCTACATTTTCTAACACTCAAACCAGTAGCAGGAACATTGATAAACTTCAATTCTACTTGCAGAAGCAAAAAGAGCCTCGCACAAAGGAATTTTCACCGTTGGGATGATGGCATGAGAATGGAAAGCAATTTCCTATTCTTTTTGCTATGGCTCGGGACGTGCTGAATGTGCCAATTTCAACTGTTGCATCAGAGAGTGCATTTAGCCAAGCAAGACAACAACTTGGAGACACCCGTCACTTATTGGGAAGCAATACTTTGGAACTTTTAGTATGTTTCAGAGATTGGATTAGATCGGAACGAAGAAATCAAGGACGTGAAGATGTTGATAGCCCAGAAGACGAGGAACTTAGAGATATATTAACACATGGTAACCCATCCGAATTTAACACTCCAGAAGAAGGTCACTCAGTTCATATTGATTATGAAGAACTTACTAAGGCAATGCAAAACCTTTGAATTTATTCTTTTTTGGTTAATTTACTTGTTAAATGTAAACCTTTCAATTTGTAAGTTTGAATTTTGAAATAAATGTAGCACTTGAAATTTATAAGTGTAATTTTTTTCCATCTTACTTGTATTCTTTATATTAATATAACTTACAATAGTTATACAAAATACAAAAAAAAAATTAAAAAATACACTAAACCCGGCCCGGCCCGACCCCCTCAACCTGTAACCCATACGGTTCAATTTTTACCCGGATGAACCCGAACCCGTTAAACCCGTTAAGAATCAACCCGGAACCGGCCCGGACCGTAACCCGTACGGGTCCAAGAAAAGCGGCCCGGCCCACCCGTTTAACACCTATAGTGTGAATACCATTCCAATGCACAGGGGCACAATGTTGAAAGCTGTCGGTATTTGAAAAGAGAAATAGAAAGGATGATCCAGGAAAACCTGATTGTGATTCAAGACAGTGACACCCAGAATATCGCGCAGAATCCTTTACCTGCACATCATGATGCACACTTTGTGGGGATGATGCGTGGTGACAGGGAGTATGAGAATCCTCTCGGGAATTTGCTAACTAAAGTTAATGATTTTGAAATTGGAGAAGGTTGTGCTGATTCTGATGAGCAAATTTGTGGCTAAATGTCAAGCTTAGCAATTGAAAAGTTATTCCCTCCTCACTAGGAAGGAATCTTGGTAATTTATTTTGATGTTTTTTCTATTATCTGGGTTATTTTAGGGTTGTGATCCAGATTTTATTTGTTTTATTTAGTCAAACCCTTCTATCCCTCCATTCTGTTTGTGTGAGTCTTGTCTTTCTGTTCTGTTGCTATTTTCATTAGCAGGGTTATTTAGGATTGTAACTCGAATTTTAGGTTGTTTGTCTTGTTGTTTACTCAATGAAATACAATTTGTCCTTTTGTGTCATTCCATGCTTAGTTCTTTTCCCGCTAGTTTTAATGACATGACATGCATGCAGAATTTTTGGCCAGATCTTAGAAAATTGATTTAAGTTTGAATTGGACAACTGAGGAAAAGGCATTTTTGAGGATGAATAAAGAGTTGAAATACTTTTGAACTAAGGTCGAGTAAAATTCACCTTCAAATCATTGTGAAGATCGGGCTTGAGGATGTTTAATCAATTGAAGTTTGTTGGAAAATTTGACATTAAGGGATGGAAAGTGTCTTGTGACCATGACACACCAAGAAGACAGTCATGTTCATCAATGCTGTGATCGCAAAAAGATACTATGTTTGGCGTTCTCGAGGCTGGGAGACCCTTTTTCTGCTACCCAAACACTTTATATCCTTCGCTACCCTTTTTGAGCCTGTGCTGTTTTCTTTGACCACCTCTTTTGGAATAAAGTTTAGAGTCAAGAGTCAAAAAACAAAAACAAAAAAGAAAAAAAAGTCCATGTCCCAAGAGTACAAACTGGGGCAATTTTCAAGTGAAAAAAAAAATGAAGAAGAAAAGAACTGGCAAAGGTCCATGCCCCCAGAAAATAGAAGCTGGGGCAACTTGTTTTGAAAAAAAAAGGAAAAGAAACAAAAAGATAGATGAAAAAAAAAGTTAGGTCAGATATTTGAACTACGTTCGACCTGATTCCTTAAAAAAGGATATGTAGGCAGCCTTACGGTTCAGTCCAACCAAATAAGAATTTAAAAGAAAAAAAAATTCAAAAAAATCTCCCAATAGCTGAAACTGGGGCAAAGATTTTATTTCATTTTTAAAAGAGTCGATTCCAAAAGATGTAAGTATACAACCCCATCATCTTTAGTATGTTTTGAGCCTCATGTCGGCCTTTTTTTCAACCATATCCAAAAACCTTCCAAATAAAGACCTCCCAATATGCCTTCAAGAATGTCAAGAGAAGCATGCAATGAGCAACGGTTGTCACAGAACATATAACACTATCAAGTTGCTCGCACAAGAAAGTAAAAGAAAAAGAAAAATAAGGAAAATGAGAGAGTCTTACTAGTGAAAACCTTCACGGGCACTGTAAGGCGCTGATAAGCAAAGATGAATAAATGAGAGAGACTTGTTGGTGAAAACCTCTCAAGCACTACTTGTCGAAAGTGAGTCGTGAAGCTGATACGAAGGATTGGCATAAATAAGCCTGACTTTAAAGGTCATAAGAATGGTAAAAGGGAAGTTTGGATTAGTTTGGTAGATCGGCCGTTAAGTCCAAAATGCATGTCATTAAAGCTAGTTATTGAAAAAAAAGAAAAAAAAAGGAAAAAGAACTCTTCCCTCTATCCTTCCGACTAGGGCATTTCTTGTTAATACTTGTTTCTTTGCATCATTGTGTCCTTCACTCCGAGTCGGTCTTTGTCAAAATAAGCAAGAAAAAATTTCAAAATCTGCTACCAGCTTTTCAATTGCATAAAGCAAATTTGGCCAGCACTAAGTTGTTTCTGTCAATATACCTTGAGGATTCATACAAAGGCTTCCCTAAAAAGAATCTTGTCAGCCTACCTGGCGCAAGCAAAGATAACTGGTGATTCTCTCTGACAGACAAGTTGCTCAAAAGTAGGAAGTCATTCAAGATATCAGAAAAGGCCACCTAAGCAAAGATCTCCAATTGGGATAAGGCTGTTTGAGCTGCAAATACAAATGGTACTGGTGTGAAACAATCAGAGTTGGTGCAAAACAAAAGTCTTTTGAGACCGACTCAAGCTGATTGAGCAGAAGCCAAGCTGCCCAAGACTCAAGGCCACAAACTGACCACCATTTTCAAAACTGACCAATTTTTCTTTGTGTGAAACAAGAACAAAGCAGTGCAAGGAAAGTGGTTCAAAAAAAAAAAAAGAAAAAAAAAGAAGAAAAAGAAAAGAAAAAAAAGAGAAGGAAAAGAAAAGAAGAGAAAAGCCGACAAAGGGAAGTTTCTCAACTTTTTGTCTTTATTTGTCTTGCTAATTATGCATAAAATCCTGCCATTGATCTTCGCATTTTTCCTCCTAGGATAAAAGTCCTAGTCTGATGGATTTTCCTCCCAATATCTTAGTCTGATGAATCTTTCTCCTAAGATAGAAAACCTAGTCTGATGAATTTTCTCCTAGGATAGAAATCTTAGTCTGATGAATCTTCTCCTAGGATCAAAATCTTAGTCTGATGAATTTTTCTCCTAAGATAGAAGACCTAGTCTGATGAACTTTCTCCTAGGATAGAAATCTTAGTCTGATGAATTTCCTCCTAAGGTAAAACCTAGTCTAATGAACTTTCTCCTAGGATAAATGTCTTAGTATGATGAATTTTTCTCCTAAGATAGAAAACCTAGTCTGATGAATTTTCTCCTAGGATCAAAATCTTAGTCTGATGAATTTTTCTCCTAAGATAGAAAACCTAGGGAAATATGGATTTGAAAAAAAAAACGGGTCAATTTTTAGTTTTCTTAAGTAATCAATGTTTAGTTTTCTTGAAATCAGGGGTCCTGCCTGGAGAATAGGGTCAGTCTTTACTTTAGTCAAGCTTAGTTTATAGTTTTTCTAGTCTATTCTTTAGTTTACTCTCATCATTGCATCAATAGTACAAGTGGTTTACAATTTGCTAACGACTCACAAATCTTCCTAGTGCAAACTGGAGCAGAAAAAATTTCTTTTGTTTTGTCTGTTTTGTTGTAATCAGGCGCCCACCTGGAGAACAAGGGAAGACACCTCAAGTTTCAAGGGAAAGCAATTTCGAAGGAAGACAACTCGAGTTTCAAGGGAAAGCAGTTTCGAAGGAAGATAGTTCAAGTTTCGAGAGAAAATGGTTCAAGGTGCAAGGGAAAACAGTGTCAAGTAACAAGAAGAGTCGGTTCAAGTTCAGCAATCAGGCGCCCACCTGGAAAAAAAGGGAATTCAATTCAGAATGCAATTCAGGTCAGCAACAAAAGAAGCTCACGTCAAGAATGCGAGTCAGCAGTCAAAGATGATCAACAGAAATTAGTCACAATCCGGAATAAAAAGAAAAGAAAAAACAAAAAGAAAGACAAGAAGTGAATCCAAATGCAGAAGTTAATGAAAGATGTGAGCTGCTCAAGACAGGGCTGAGGTCACAAGCTCTGCATGTCCCGTCTTGGTTTGAAAAGCTGAAGCAGATTGAACCAACACATGCGGCTAACAAACATCAAGATTCAGATCAGGGTGCGCATGAAAAACCAACCAAGACTCAAGATCAAGTTTCAGAAGACTCATAGATATGAATCTTGTAACTCGTAGCTGATAGGCTTAGTTAGTCTTTTTTTATTTTTGATTTTGATGTAATAACGGGGCCGCGCACCAGAACCTCAGCGGAACGGCACCTCGACCGGCTCTCTACCTCGGTACTCCATCACCTCATTCACTTCTGAACTACACGTGGCCTGATTCCTTTATAGCCAAGGATATGTAGGCAGCTCAGATACCAGGGCTCGGTCACATTCCCCTTTTCTCTTAGTTTTGGTCTCCTTAAATAAGGGTCGGGTCAAAAAACCTGTCTAGTCGTTCTTTGTCCGAAAACTCTTCGCGTTTCCAGTCAAAGAGGGGCAGTTGTAGACATGTGATTTTTGACCCTCCCCAAAATTTTTCATATTTTAGCACGTAAATATTTAATTTAGGCCTAATATTGCTATTTTAATTAATTTTGACTCTTTTACTTTATTTTATTATAAGAAAAATGAAAATTACAAAAAAGTATTCCATTAATGTTTTGTAGTCATTTTTAATATTGAAAAATACCAAAAAATAATTTATTTCAATGGTCAGTCTTATTTTAACAGCTATTTTACTTAAGTAGGATTAATTAATAAATGAGATCATATTTTAATCTCGTTCGCGGGGAAAGAATAAAACTTGGGCTCGATCAATCCATTTTTAGGCCTAATTTTGGACCTAGCCAATAATTCCTAGGCTCATACCCCTAACTAATTCATACCCGTATATAATAGTACTAACACCTAAAATAATAAGAAGAGAACACCCATTCTTCACAAAAAGAGATCGGCCGTCGGCCACACTTTAAAAAACACTCCTAAGAACAGTAGCCACCTCCACCTCCTTTAAGCAACTACAAGACTAAGCTGTGTAAGAATTTTGCTAAAGTTCTTGCACCCTTTTGGAGAAAGGTGGCACTTCGCCCATGAAGCTACTGAATTGCGCAAAACTTGGATGTGAGCTTTATAGGAAGTCTAAGTCTTGATGCTTAATTAGCCATCCTATTTTCAGGCGAGCTTGCTATTGACCACTTGTCTGCTAAGTTCCTGTCCTTAGCCTTTTTTTTTTCAACTGAAAAAATGGGCGTTCCTTGCTGCTCGAGCTGGCCTCGAATTCCCTCCCGGGTTTGGCTAGAACTTCGAATTTGGGTTGAAGATATTTGAGTTTTCCGGCGAGTTTCTAGTTCGCCGGCGAGTTCTCCATTCCCAGTCCATGTTTGTTCGAGATTTCTTGCCGAGTTTTCATCTTTGTAATCTCATATATAAAAAGGTCCGTTCTCTTAATTTTCATTTTTTTGCATTTTGTTACAATAGCTTGGAGAGTGTTTGGACTGTTTTTTCTTTATTTTATTTTCTTGTCATTTCGATTAGTGGTGTCATATTTCGCATTTTGGTTCAGATTCTGTTTGTTTCGTGTTCGTACTCAAAGGAACGAGATTAGTTTAAGAGCATAAAGTGTTCAACAATTAAAAATTATCATGTTTTGAAAACCAAAATCTGTTACGGAAATTTTGACCATGAGTTACATTCCATGCTATTTCCTTTAAATTTTTGCTAATAAAACTCTTAGACAAGATGCTATTTTTCATACAAATTTAAGGATAACTTGATGTTACTAGTTATAATGAGATTTATAACAATGATTGCAAATTTATGAAATCGTATAGTAATTCATGATTGAAATTTGAATTAAAGGAGGAAGGTGACCCAATTTCTTTCACAAATAATTTTCAGAATTCCGAGACCGTGACATAGTTATGATGCCCAATTCCCAATTTCGGGTGCACATTTATGTGACCCAGATCCAAATCTCAACAATGTTAGTTAAAATATGTCGAGGACCGCGGATGCATTTATGTGACGTGGTTCAAGTCGTATTTTAATAACGTTGCAATCTTCCTAAAAATGAATAAAAACGGTTAATAAGTTAAAATTGAACTATAGGCTAAAACATGTGTTAAAATCAGATAATAGGCTAATTATAACAGTTGAGCGATCGTGCTAGAACCACGGAACTCGGGAATGCCTAACACCTTCTCCTGGGTTAACAGAATTCCTTACCCGGATTTCTGTGTTCGCGGATTGTAATACAGAGTCAATCTTTTCCTCGATTCGGGATTTGAACTGGTGACTTGGGACACCATAAAATTATCTCAAGTGACGACTCTGAATTTAATAAATAAATAATCCCGTTTCGATTGTCACTTTAAGTTGGAAAAAATTCCCTTATATATGCCTTCGGGGTTGTAGGTAAAAAAGAAGGTGTGACAATCCTAAGTAACAGCCAGGTATTCTATCAGATTTATCTTCAACTGTTGCGAAGCCACCGAGCTCTGAACATTGAGTCCTTGGATGAAAGCTTGAACAACCCAATCATTAGCGACCGATGGTAGGTCCATCCGTTCCATTTGGAATCAAGACACGAATTCTCTGAGCATTTTGTTGTCCTTCTGCCTTACCTTGAAAAGGTCAGACTTCCTGGTTTTAACCTTAATGGCCCTGGCATGTGCCTTTACGAAAGAATCTGCAAGTATAGCAAATGAGTCAATAGAATTATGTGGTAAACTGTAGTACTATATCATAACTTCCTTTGACAAGGTCTCTCCGAATTTCTTTAGCAAGACAGATTTGATCTCGTCATCGTCTAGATCATTCCCTTTGATAGCACATGTGTAAGAGGTGACATGCTCGTTCGGATCGGTTGTTCCATTGTATTTAGGAATTTCGGGCATGCAAAACTTCTTGGGGATCGGCTTCGGAGCCGTGCTCAGGGGAAAAGGTTTTTGCATGATTTTTTGTAGTCCAGACCCTTCAATATCGGCGGTGCCCCCAGGATTTGATCGACCCTGGAGTTGTAAGTTTCTACCTTCTTGTTGTTTGCCTCGATCTTCTTTTCCCCCGACTCAATTCATTTTGTCAGTTCTTCGAGCATTTTCATGATTGCAGGATTGGTCTCGAATTCCTTCTCGTTCGATTTCTTTGAAACTGATTCGACCCTATGGAAACTTCCTGGGATGGCTCGGGCTCGATCCTACTCGGTGGTTGATTCTGGTTTTGGAGCTAGGCTATCGCTGCCTGTTGATCCTGCAACATTTCGAAGATCACCCACAGGCTGATCCTGCCATCTTCGTCGCCATGTGAGCATTGCGCGGATGACCGAACATCCCCACTAACGCTGCCCTCGGGATCGACGACCAAATTTGCATTGATGGCTACATTTCAGCTGACGTCAATTAGATCTACATCTGGAACTCCATCGAGGCCAACCCGGGTACGTCGTTCCCTGGTGCTATGTTATCATTTTCGCCGTGGTGGCCGGAATCATTGTCAACGTGTAGGGGTGCTGACTGAGAGTTCAACATTTTGGTTCTGGAATCAAAGATACTCCAAAGAACAAGTGTAAAATAGTGTGTGTGTCACACCTCCTTTTTCCGCCCCCGCGAGGGGTGAAGGAGTTTTTTCCAATTAAAGGACAATCGAAACGGGATTTGTTTGTTTATTTCAGAGTCGCCACTTGGGAGATTTAAGGTGTCCCAAGTCACCAATTTAATCCCGAATCGAGGAAAAGAATGACTCTGTATTACAGTCCGCGAACCAGAAATCCGGATAAGGAATTCTATTAACCCGGGAGAATGTGTTAGGCATTCCCGAGTTCCGTGGTTCTAGCACGGTCGCTCAACTGTCATATTCGGTTTGTTTATCTGATTTTATACAATTATGCGCTCATGTGCAAGTTTTAACTCTTTACCGCTTTTATCATTACATTTTTAAAAGAATGTGAACATCGTTTAAAAACATGTTTTTGGATTGCGTCACATGAAATGCACCCGCAATCCGGAACACATTTTTATTCAATGTTTTGGGATTTGGATTTGGGTCGCATGAAATGCACACCCGAGTTTAAGAAGGTAAGATTATTAAAATGCGCGCCTAAAGCGATTAGCGTATTTATTATTTTGGGTAAGGCCGTGGAGTTCGCTAAGCGGCCGATCCCGAGTTCTAAATAATTAAAGCATACATTTTGTGAGGGCCCCGCAATCTGTGCGTTTTATTTGGCGAGGCTCGGCTCATTTATTTTTAAATGGACAAATCTTAAAGCGACTACATTTTTCTATTAAAATTAGTCTCTAAAATAAAGAAAGAAAATCCTAATTAATTATGAGTTTTTTATTTATTTATTTATTTAAGAAAGCATGACATACTAATTGCTAGATTAATACAAATATTGATGAAAAGGAATTTTACTAAAAATTCGAAATTATAAATAAAAATAAAAATTCGACAACTAATATTCAAAAGAATCAAATATAGCTAGATTAAAACTCGCATTGTTATAAAAAAAAAACTATTGAGATTAATTATTCACAACCATTTGAAACTAGATTTATCCATAATTACTAAGGCTTATTAGAAAGTTTATTAGACTTAAACGTTCTTCTAATCTTGCTTGAACTCAAATCATGCCTTAATGCCTAATTTACGAAATTTAATTTAAATTCATGCCTTAGCTAAATTTAGCTACTTGTTCATGATTAACCTACTGTTGATAATCTTGAAACCTTCATAACTAGTGAATTAACCCGTTTTGCCAAACCGATTCATTAAAGACTAACTTATGTTATTTTCTCTTATTCCAATTATTATTTAGTAATACATGAAATAGCCTAAATACAATCAATAAAAGGACCAAAGAAAAAGCGAAATTAAAACTTCAAAATTTCATTCTTCATATGTATTCATGCTTCCACATTATTAGCTTGCGATAGCTAGTATTACAGTCGTGTACCTGATATTGGAAGCAAAAGAAAAGGGA
This sequence comes from Nicotiana sylvestris, assembly GCF_000393655.2. NCBI lineage: Eukaryota > Viridiplantae > Streptophyta > Magnoliopsida > Solanales > Solanaceae > Nicotiana > Nicotiana sylvestris. The sequence goes on along the minus strand of NC_091068.1, from coordinate 79,152,267 downwards.
GATCAGCGGAAATTCAGTAGTGTAAATACACAGCAACAACAACAACCCAGCAGCAATTCGACCCAGATTCAAGGCCCAGAAAACTTTGAAGAAAACCGAACAACTTAATAGAACAAACCCAAAAGTATGTAAACAAACTAAACAACAACAACCCACGCGTGTATTAAAACCCGAAACTAAACTCGTTTTTCACTTTGTTTTTGTTTTCTCTTTTTAAACTCTATCACACTCTCTTCAGATTTTCAGAATGTATTCCTCTCTCCCTAAGTAAGTCTTTCAAGTTCAAGTCTAATATTCAAGTCTTTTTCTTTTAAGTTCTCCTCTCAAGTCTTCAAGCTCTTTTTCTTCTCCTCTTTAGTTCTGAAATTTTTTCTCTCTCCCAAAATTCTCCTCCTTCTAAAAAATTCTTCCTTTCTTCATTCAATCCCCTCATCCCCCTTTATATACAAAGCAAGACCCTCTTTTACCTCTTTCCCCTTTATTAACCCAATATTCTTTTACTATGTGCACCCTTTAACTTTTTATTATTACCTACACACGTGGGCCCCCCATGTTTCCTCTTTTTGAAAAGGAGACATCATTATCAACCTTTTCCTTTTTGCTTTTATTATTATGTCTTGTCCCCCACCATAATTAAATAATCCGTAATTGGTTAATTCCCGTTTTATCCCTAAAACTATTGTTACGCCCTAATTCAAAATCTGTTCAAACTTCAGAATTGTCTAAAAACCTAAAATTAAATTATCAGCTATAACCAATCTGTAATCCAGTTCAATCAACAAATTCAAACTTAAATGATGAACAACAAATCAACAATCGGAATTATTTTGACTGAACATATATTTTCAGATTCAATAATATTAACAAATTGAACATAACAAATAAGTAGATTTGAATTTCTAAATTCAATAATCATTTGATCTTTAAACTAAATCTAACAACGTTACAACCAAGATGAATATTCAAATTAAATCAAGCATTTAAAACATAAACTCACATTAAATCACCGGATTAAGTACGAACTTCAAACAAAAGATGAACACGAATTAAACTAATCAAGAAATAATTAATTGAATTTCAACTTGAACCTAACAACATTAACAATTTCTAAAAAAATACATAAAACACATGAAACAAACTGAAGAAATAATTAATTAAATTTCAATTCGAAATCTAACAACATTAAAATTAAACTAACAACTTCTTTTACAAAAATAAATAGAAACACATGAAATAAACTGAAAAAAATGATTAATTAAATTTCAATTTGAATCTAAAAATTAAACTAACAAAAACACATGAACAAACTGAAAAACTAATTAATTAAACGATAAACACGAACAAAACAAAATCAAACATTTACCGATTTTAGATCCGAGAATATCAAAACAAAAATACGGACAAAATGAAACTCAAGCCCACTAACCGGATCGGAATGACGACGAACTCGAACGAAAACAAATCTGCCCGGAAACAATTATCGCACCAAAATAACTTGACGCCGAAGACGACCACAAACGGACGATCGAAGAAGATGGTCGTTTGGCGTCGTTTGAAGACGACGTAGCGGCAGCGAGGATACAGTGAAGCAGCAGGCAGCAACAGTCTTTGACACAACAGCAAAAATTGGATCAAAAGTTTAACACGTTCAATGGGGGCAGCAGCAACGAGCTGGAAGACGCAGCCGTGGCAGCGAGGTGGTCGTCCATGGCTGGACGTAGCAACAACAACAGTGACGACGCTGCAGTGGCTATGACGAAGGAGAAGAAACATCAGTGATGGTGGTTTGGACGTGAAGCAGATGCTCGACGAGCAGAAATGCAACAACACTGCTGCTCGTCAATGACGGACGATGGAGGGGTCGTTTGAGAAGGTGAAGCAGCAGCGATGAAGTGTTGTGGTCGTGCGTCGTGGTGGGCTTGGACGATGAAGAAGACGACGCAGCAGGGGTGGTCGTTGAGGGTGGTGAAGCAGCGAGAGGGAGGGGCAGCCATGACAGCTGGAGGGGAGGTTGAGGAAGATGATACAGTAGGGGGGGCGGGTAGTTTTTTTCTAGATTTAGGTTTTTTTTTTGTTTTTTTGTTTTTTTTTGTTTTTGTTTTATGAAAAATGAAAGAAAAAATGAAAAGGGGGTTTGGGTCTTTTGGGTTATGGACTGGGTCGACCCAGTTCGAAATGGACTGGGTCGTTTGGGAAGATTGGGGTCTCTTTGGGCCTGTGACTTGAATTTGAAGAAGAGCCCCATTCCGATTTTTTTTTTGTATTTTTGCTCTCTTTTCTTCTTTTATTTTTCTAAAACTAAATTCTAAAAATCCTTAAATTATTATTAAGTTATAAAAGCGCAAATTAACTCCCAATAACAATTAACGCACAATTAAGTAATAATTAAGCATAAAATTGTACATTTGGACATTAAATGCTAAAAATGCAAAAGATGCCTATTTTTGTAATTTTTAATTTTTGTAAAACAAACTTAATTACTAACAATTGTAGAATTAAATCCTACATGCAAAATGCGACATTTTTGTATTTTTTATTAATTTAACAAATAAACATGCACAAACAAATACAAATAATTATCCAAAAATGTCACAAAAATTCTCAAAATTGCACACCAAGGAAAATCATTTTATTTTGAATTTTTTGGGAGTAATTCTTTCATAGGGCAAAAATCACGTGCTTACAGCTGCCCCTATTTGCCCGAAGACACGAAGGGTTTTCGTGCAAAGATAAAGTGAGCGATTTTTGCCCATCCGAGTACTCCGTGTGAAGCATTTTTTGAAAAAGATTTAACCGAACCTTTGCTTCAAAGGTTTCCTACATATCCCTGGCTAAAGGGGAATCAGGTTAATGTAGTTCGGGAAGTTTTGGTAGCTGGGACTACCATGGGACTGCAATGTTACTGCTGTTGCATGCTATTACCACTGCTTACCGATCTCCTTGTTACACCGTGCTTAAAAGAAAACAAGAAGCTAGGCTAGACTACGGATCATAAGATCTCATCTATCTTCAACTTGTTCTTGTTGCCTTGCTTTCTTGTCGGCTTGTGTTTCTTCCGGTGCTTTTCTTCTGAGACTTTGGGGATGACACTGGCCTTTTGCTTTTCTGAATACCAGTTTTCATCATTTTGTTCGGTCTGCTGGGGACATGGCTTTCTTCATTAAGCTTTTCGGCGGTTCCTCTGGGGGTACGGCTCTCTTCATCAGATTTGTTATGCTGGGCATAATTTAATGTTCACAGGCCGCTTCTTTCAAGACGCATCTTTTCTTCCTTTTGACTCATGCGCTTGAACTTGTGCTGGGACCTCTTGTTGCAACCTTCTGCTTTCCGGTGCTGGGGATTTTTATTGTTTCCTGTTGGGGATTCCTGTTGTAACCTTCTGCCTTCCGGAGGGGCTACTGATTTCAAGACCTGAAGTATAAGACTGAAAAGTATTCCTCTCGTTATACAGGTGGGCGCCTGAGACGTGAAATGTAAAGACTGAAAAGTGTTCCTCTCGTTATGTAGGTGGGCGCCTGAGACATGAAATGTAAAGACCGAAAAGTATTCCTCTCGTTATACAGGTGGGCGCCTAAGACATGAAATGTAAAGACTGAAAAGTATTCCTCTCGTTATGTAGGTGGGCGCCTGACATGAAATGTAAAGACTGAAAAGTATTCCTCTCGTTATGTAGGTGGGCGCCCGAGACATGAAATGTAAAGACTGAAAAGTATTCCTCTCGTTATACAGGTGGGCGCCTGACTTCAACAACAACTTTGAAAAATAAAACGCCTTTCCTCTCTTTAGGCGGGCTCCTGACTTCAACAAACAACTGAAAATGTTGGTTTATGTTTAGTCAACAATGGCATGCTGAAAATGTTGGTTTATGTTTAGTCAACAATGGCATGCCAATTGGAAGAGTTGGTGGAAAGAGTTGGTGTGGATGCTAGGAGGAAGCTTCCTCCTTTGATGTCACCCATGACATCAAGAGGAGGTAGTTTGATGTCACCAATGACATCAAGAGGAGGTCTTTACCTCTATAAATAGATGCACTCCTTCACTTGTAGAAATCATCCCAAAATAATACAATACATTGTAGTGAGTAGAGAGTTAAGAGAGAAATTCTCTTAAGTGTAATTGGGAAATCTCCCCTTCCTTTGTTAATATTAAAAGGGCAATTGTTCTCTGGTGGACGTAGGATTATTTTGATCCGAACCACGTTAAATCTTGTGTTCTTTCTTTTACGTTTCCGCTAACAATTGGTATCAGAGCGACAGGATTCTTTAACGATCCAAGGAGAAAGAACAAGCAAATATGAGTTCCATGAAGTTTGAAATTGATAGATTCAATGGACGCAACAACTTCAATATCTGGAAGATCCAGATGATGGCGTTACTGCGGAGGGAAGGTTCAATCCATGCTATTGACGGAAAGTATCCTACGGATATATCAGCTCCCGACAAGGAGAAGATTGAAGGGGATGCATTGAGTGCAATCCAACTATCCCTTGCACCTAACGTGCTTTGTGAAGTGAGTACGGGTACCGAAGAGACGGCCAAACAGTTGTGGGAAAAGCTAGAAGGGCTATACCAAGACCGATCAGTGACAACAAGAATGTTGTTACAACGGCGTCTTCACACATTTAAGATGGGGTCAGGTACTTCGTTACAAGATCATTTAGATGCGTTTAATAAACTTGTCATGGACTTACAGATTGCAGGAATTAAAAGGGAGGAGGAGACGCTTGCATGTGCTTTGCTATTTTCATTGACTTCAGGATATCGTGATATTGAGAATTCAATGATGTATAGCAAGGAGCCTATCAAGCTTGAGCAAGTGCGGCAGGCACTTAACTCTAGTGATGTGCGGAGGCACATTGAAGGAGATAGAGATGACCAGGCAAGTGGCCTCTTTGTAAGAGGCCGGACTAGCCAACAGGGAAAGACCAAATCAAAGCACAGATCAAAGTCTCGTGTGAACAAGAAGAATACAGAGTGTTGGGGTTGTGGCAAGAAGGGGCACTTTGAACGAGATTGCCCAATGTCAAAGTCCAAGGAAAAGGCGAGTGCATCTACAGTTGAACAGGTACATAATTTTGATAATGATTATGTACTAACAACATCGTGTAATAATAATAGTAGTTATGAAAACAAATGGGTGTTAGACTCTGCTTGTACTCTGCATATGACGTTCCGAAAAGACTGGTTTAGCAGCTACGAGAAAAGTGGAGGAACCGTAGTAATGGGCAATAATGCAACTTGTGCAATAGTTGGCATTGGCTCAGTTCGGGTTCGCTGCCATGATGGAATCGTGAGGACTATTACACAAGTCCGTCATGTTCCTGATCTGAAGAAGAATTTGATCTCCTTGGGTACTCTGGATGAACAAGGCTACAGGTACATGAGCGAAGCAGGAACTATGAAGGTGACTAAAGGTTCTTTAGTCATGCTGAAAGGCAAGCTGGAGAACGGCCTTTACACATTGGCCGGAAGCACCATTGTTGGCTCTGCAAATGCATCTACAGTGCAGTTATCTAATGATGACAAGGCAAGACTATGGCACATGAGACTAGGTCATATGAGCGCACGTGGACTGGAGATGTTGAGCAATCGTAAACTTTTGGAAGGTGAGAAGATCAGCACGCTTGACTTCTGTGAGCACTGCGTTCTAGGGAAGCAGAAGAAGGTCAGCTTCAGCACTGGCAAACACAAGACAAGAGGAGTGCTAGACTACATCCATTCAGATTTATGGGGTCCTTCTAAACTTCCATCGAAGGGCGGAAAGAGGTATCTTCTCATTTTTATTGATGATTTCTCACGAAAGGTTTGGGTGTATTTTTTGAAGGCAAAAAGTGATGCTTTTGAAGCATTTAAAGAGTGGAAGATTTTGATTGAAAATCAAATGGAGCGGAAAATCAAGTATCTTCGCACAGACAATGGCTTGGAGTTTTGCAATGAAGAGTTTAATGAATTCTGCAAGGTTCATGGGATCTCAAGACATAGGACTGTCAGGCATACCCCACAGCAGAATGGAGTTGCCGAGAGAATGAACAGAACTCTTCTTGAAAAGGCTCGTTGTATGCTCCTACAAGCCAAAATGTCCAAAGTATTTTGGGCTGAAGCAGTTCACACTGCTGCTCATATTGTCAATCGATCTCCAGCATCGGCAATTGACTTTAAGACTCCGAATGAGGTATGGTCAGGTGAACCCTCTAACTATTCATACTTACGAGTATTTGGGTGTCCAGCTTATTATCACGTTAATGAAGGAAAGCTTGAACCAAGGGCTAAGAAGGCCATATTCGTAGGGTATGTGGATGGAGTAAAAGGGTACAAACTTTGGTGTTTGTCTTTACTCAAATTTATAGTTAGTAGAGATGTCACCTTCGATGAATCCTCTATACTTGATCCCCGTAAAGTTTCCGTGGAGTTTTCAGGAAACAAGAACAACGAGCAGGTGGAGCTTCCGGTGGAGCTTGCCAAGGAAAAGGATCAAGAGACTCAGGTTAAAGATGAGTCAGAAGATGTAGGCGTTGAAGAACTTGCTGTCAATGAACCATACACAATTGCGAAGGGGAGGGAGAAGAGGCAGACACGAGAACCGGAACGCCTTATAAATCAAGCAAACTTGATTGCATATGCGTTCGTAGCTGCACAAGAAGAGATTAAAGATCTGGAGCCCTCCTCGTATATTGAAGCAACTTCTTGCAAGGATGCCGCACAATGGCGGTTAGCCATGACTGAAGAGATGGAGTCTCTTCACAAGAATCAGACATGGGTCTTAGTGAAAAGACAAAAGGGGAAGAGGACAGTTGGATGCAAGTGGGTCTACCGAAAGAAAGAGGGAATTCCTGAAGTGGAAGATGCTAGGTTCAAGGCGAGATTGGTTGCAAAAGGTTTCAGCCAAAAGGAGGGAATTGACTACAATGAGATTTTCTCTCCGGTCGTGAAGCATAGCTCAATTCGCGTGCTACTAGCATTGGTTGCACAATTTGACTTGGAGCTTCAACAGCTTGATGTCAAAACTGCTTTCTTACACGGTGATCTAGAAGAGACAATCTATATGGACTAATATAGCTATTTAACTATTTTTACTTTATTTCGTTGCAAAAAGAAAAATTTCAAAATAAATATATATATAATTTTAGTTTATGTATCTCTCATAAACTTGAAAAATACAAGAAAATTGTACTTTATTTTGGTACTTTATATAAATTCGAAAATTACAAAAAATATATAGTTTTATTAATATTCTATAGTCGTTTTAATTTTGGAAAAATACAAAAATATTACTTTATATTTTATCTTTATATAAAAAACGAAAATTACAAAAAATAGTTTTATTAATATTTTGTAGTTATTTTAAATCTTGAAAAAATATTAGGAAAATAATATAGTTTTGTTTTAAATAATTAGTCTTATTTTAGTAGCTATTTTGCTTACATAGGACTAGTTAAGCAACGTTTTTCTATTTCTCGGGTCCGGGCAAAAGAATAATATTCGGGTTTAAACTACCCGGTTTTAAGCCTAATTTTCGGACCTAGCCCATAATAAACCGTGTCCGGGACACGGGGGAACCCCACCACGCGTGGGGGACATATGCCTCGTACCCCACCACGCGTGGGGCTCATTTTCATGGGCATTGCATTACAAAAACACGGACAGAATTTGAAAAGAGGGGGGACCAACGAAAAGGGATTTGGGGAAATTTTAAAAGAAGGAAAAAGCTTTTAAAAAGTTGAAAAAACGGGGACCAAAAGGACGGACTTTTGGAAAGATTGGGAAGACTACTGTTCTTCTTCCTCCTAAAAAAGAAAAGAAGAAGCAGAAACGGGGAAGCCCTTGGACCACCGGATCCCGACTTCCCCCACGTCAAAAAACCCACCGGCAACCCCTCCTTCTCCTGGCTTCCCACGTCCATAACCACCAGCCCCATCACCACCGTCCGACACCCAACATCACCAAACGCCCACCTCCATTAACGCCGGAAAACACGACCATCCCGTCTCCTCCCCGCTCCGCCAAACCAGTCCGGCATTTCCTCCATTAAACCCGGCGTACACTGCTCGTCATCTTCCTCCCCTTTTGCTCCTAACGAAAAACCCTACTGTAAAATAAAACCACCACCAAACGGACCCTCAAACCTAACCCAAAACCACCAACGACACAGTCTAAACACCACCCTCTCTCACGTCGGACCTCAGCTCTTCGACCTTACGTCCGAACGCCACCACAGACGACGCCTAGTTGCTGCTGCGTCGTTACTACACGAACGACCCTCCATAGCTGCTCCTTTCATCACCTCCAACGACCCCTTTTGTCGCGGCTTCACGCAACAGTTGCTGCGTCAAAAAATACAGCAGCTGTTGCTGCGTCGCTGCGTTGCTGAGTAGCTCAGTCGTTGCTTCAGTCCGGTGAGGTTGTTTTGTTCGTCGAGGTCCGGCGCGTCAAGTTTGTTCGTTGAAGTCGCTGTAGGGGTTCGGTCCATGGCTCTATGCGTTTCTGTTTATGCAGGTTAGTAAGTCTCGATGTATTGGATTAAAGAAATTTTACGTTCAATGTTTGAAGTTGCAATATATCAATTGATATGATAATTTTCTGGTTATGTTTCACCGTATGCATTTTAGTTCATTTTTGTGTTATGATATTATTGATTACTTGATGTCATTTGATTTAGTTGTATTAGTAGTCCCAAGATTAGTATTGTTATTATTTACGTTCAATGTGTTATGTTATTATTGTCTTAGTTTATTTGGACAAAATTAATATTAGTACATGTTGTTACTACGCCCGAAACACTCATTCGCCTAGCTTCTTTTATTAAATCTTGACAAGTTATGAGATTTTAGTTGTACAGAGGCCATAAGTTTAGTATTGTTAAAGGCGTAGAAATGACATCCTTTAAAGAAATAAATAAATAATTAAAAAATAATAATAAAATAAATAAAATGAGACGAGCCTCGCCGGAAAAATATACAGATTGCGGAGCCCTCACAAAATATATGTATCAAATACTTAGATTCTGGGACGGGCCGTTTAGCAAATTTCACGGCCTTACTCCAAAAAAAAAAAAATAATAATAATGCGCTAGTTGCTTTAGGCGCGCCTTTAATAATGTTATCTCCCTAAACTCGGGTGCACATTTATGTGACCCAAATCCAAATCTCAACGGAGTCGAAATATGTCTCTAGTCACGGGCGCATTGATTGTGGCGTGGCCCGAGATGCATTTCCATGACGTTGCAAATTCTTAAAAAGAAAAAATAAGAATGAGATGAGCCTCGCCGAATAAAAATACAAATTGCGGGGCCCTCAGTAAATACTTGTTTAAAATTACTTAGAATTCAGGAGGGTTGTTTAGCGAATTTCACGGCCTCCGCAAAATAATAACGCGATAGTCTCTTTAGGCGCACCTTTAATAATCTAATTTTCTTAAACTCGGGTGTGCATTTCATGCGACCCAAATCCAAATCCTAAAACATCAAATAAAATATGTTCCGGATTGTGGGTGCATTTCATGTGACGCAGTCCAAAGACGTGTTTTAAGCGATGTTCACATTCTTGTAAATACAATAATAATAAAGCGGTTAAAAGTTAAAATTGGCACAATGGTTCATAATTGTATTCTAAAATCAGATAAATAAGCCGAATATAACAGTTGAGCGACCGTGCTAGAACCACGGAACTCGGGAATGCCTAACACCTTCTCCAGGGTTAACAGAATTCCTTATCTAGATTTCTGGTACGCAGACTGTAATATAGAGTCATTCATTTCCTCGATTCGGGATTAAAATTGGTGACTTGGGACACCCTAAATCTCCCAAGTGGCGACTCTGAAATAATTAAACCAATCCCGTTTCGATTGTCCTTTAATTGGAAAAAACTCCCCCTGCGCCCCTCGGGCGCGGAAAAAGGAGGTGTGACAGCTCTGGCGACTCTGCTGGGGATTTTACCCAGAACCACTGGTTCAGGTTTAAGAATTCGAGCTTGAAATAATTGTTATTATTTGGCTTTATTTATTATCTGGTTTTTTTACGTGTTTGAGCCTAATGTGCTAAATGCTGCTTTTACCGCTTTGATATTATTTGGAATGTATATAAACTGTGCCGAAACCCTTCTCTTCTTACCTCCAGGGAGAAGCTCGCTGGTCGAGACTCCCTATTCTGTTAGTGTCAATACCCGAAATAAGAAAGGGGACGGATAAGTTACGAAGCCGGACGGCCTTTTGGTTCCCGGTAAGTTGCCCCTCCTCGACTCGAGTTGTCCGCTCGGGTACACAGGTCTAGAACAAATACCCAGGTTATGAACTTAGTATAACAAAGCCACATGCCGGATCCCTAGTAGGAACGTTTATTTGCATCATGTGCATTTGACTTAGGGGACTCAACACAGGGGTTGGGTCCGTCTAGGACAAGCAACCTGAAAATAATAGACCATCTTTGGCATCCTATGTGCTACATGTTATATTTATTCAAGGGTGAATGAGTCATTTGGCGGACAAATGATATTTGCGGACAAATGACACTTCTTATCATGCTGATCACGTTAAATAAGAAAGTTGCACGATTTTTTATTAAGCATGCTATTATATTAATCAAAGCATGGGGAACATTTGTGGAATCCAAGAAGCCTTGGAATTCCCTATGTCCCCCACGCTTGCTTTTTGGGAAAGCACATGGGGAACATTTGTGGAATCCAAGAAGTCTTGGAATTCCCATATGTCCCCCACGCTTCATATGTTGGGAAAAGCGCATGGGGAGCATTTGCGGAATCCAAGAAGTCTTGGAAATCGTTATGTCTCCCATGCCACATTTTTGAAAGAAATAATAAATATAAAAAAAAATACAAATAAAAACAAAGCATGAAAATTCAAAAAGATTTTGTATGTTGTCATCATTAAAAATAAATCGTGAAAAAAGAGGAGAAAATAACAGCATAGCAGTCCGAGTAGAGTCGAAACTCTGCCGAAATTTTAAAAATGAAAAAATGTCTTGTTAGTTTGTTATATTAAAAGCAAAGGAAAAATAAAAAGAAATCACCATTGTTCTGTCTGTTTTTAAAAAATATTAAAGAAAATAGTTTGTTTTGCCATTGAATGAAAATGAAAAAGAGTTTGTTTTTTTTTAAAAAAAAAATGTTTTATTTATTTTTATTTTTTTTTATTTTGTTTGTCTATGAAAATGCCAGAAATAAAAATAAAAAGAGTTTTATTATTTGTTCCAAAAATAAGTATATATATAAAAAAAAATTCAAAAGAAAGTTCAAAATTCAAAAAGATAAAATAGATAAATAAAAATCCGAAAATATTTTGATTCTTCTTTAGAAAATTAAAAAAAAAAACATTTTAGAAGCATTTCTTTCATTAAAAGCAAAATTCCGAAAAATATTTTCTTCTTCTTCTTTAGAATAAAGAAAAGAAGGAGCAAATGAAAATTCAAAAAATATATCTTGGAAGTGTTTCTTTTAAAAAAGGAAAATCAATCAAAAAAAAATAAAAATGCTTCATTTCTTCTTTTAAAGTAGTTCTATTGACCGAACTACGCGGGTTTGATTCTCACCGGATGTGAGATACGTAGGCAACCCTCATCGGGTCCAACCCCACCTTCTCAAAAAAAAAAAAAGAAGAAGAAGAAGGAATGTTTTATGTTTTTCGTTAATTCGTTTGTTTGTTATAAATGAAAATAATGGAATAATAGTCTATTTGATTGTTGTGAAAATAATAATAATAAAAAAATATAGAGATGGAAAAGGGTCTTCTAAAAAATAGCTTATTCGCCCGAACTACGCGGGTTTGATTCTCACCGGAGGTGAGATACGTAGGCAACCCTCATCGGGTCCAACCCCACCTTTTGCTAAAAAGCCAAAAAACAAATAATAATAATAAAAAAAAATACATGTCAAATTTTAGTTTTGTCATAAAGAAGTCGGGTGACGCTGTTTTATCAAGACATAGCCGAATGTTCCCGAAAGGGACGCCGGAAGGCTGACTTTGCATAAACAGCCACTTTTTGGGTCATGTTTTGGATTTGGTCCAATTGGCCCACACAGCCTTAAAAATCTTCGTCCCCGAGACGTTGAAAGGCCGTGCTTGCAATATTGAGTTTTCTAATTTGAAAAAATGATAAAAAGAGTCATAAATAAGTCAGATGATGTTGTTTTGCCATAAATAGCCGAATGTTCCCGAAAGGGACGCCGGAAGGCTAACTTTGCATAAATAGCCACCTTCGGGTCATGTTTAGGATTTTTGGTCTAGTTGACCCACACAGCCTTATAAATCTTCGTCCCCGAGGCGCTGAAGGGCCGTGTTTGCAATACCAGGTTTTTATTATAAGTTGAAAAAAACAACAACTAGTCAACGGTCAGGTGAATACCGTTCAAATTTTGTCATAATAAGCCGAGCCAGCTTCGGCCGCGTCTTAAACCGTTCTTGCCGAAATAGCCTTAGAGTATCTTTCAGTTGTCGAAAGGTTATTTTCGTAAAAGAATGGACAAGTTTGTAAAGCGTCATAAAATAATCCTCCTCGGCCTCAAAATTCATGTGAGAGTTGGAAAGGGCCACATTTGCAAAAATAACTGTTTGGTTGCGCATTTGTCGAACAGAGAAAGGGAGCTAGCCTTTTGTTTGTGAAGTTTGTAAACCTTTTGATTAAAATAGGCGGGTTGTTTGATTTTCAAGTTTGCAGGTCATCTATAAACCTTTGAAACCCAGTTTGTTTCAATATGAAAATTGAAAAAATGTTCATTATTGTTTATCTTTTATTGGTCCGAACTACGCAAGGTCTGATTCATGCGGGGTCATGATACGTAGGCAATCTCCATAAGATTCGACCACAAGGAAAAAAGAAATGAAAAAAGAAATGAAAAAAAAAACGAAAAAGAAATGAAAAAAAATGAAAAAAAGAGAATGAAAAAAAAAATGAAAAAGAAAAAGCGGAAAAAAAAGAAAAAAAAGAAAAAAAAACATCAACAAAGAGAAAAAGAAAAAAGATGCTGTTAATAATGAGGACCGACTGAGTCCATTCTAACCTGTTTGTTTCGCAAATAAAGTTAAGGTGGTTGGTTTGTGGTAAGGCGGACAATGACACACAGAATCCTTTACTTGCACCTCCTGATGCACACTCTGCGGGGATCAGGCCTGATGACGGAAGCATTCGAGCCCTATTGGGAACTTGTTGACTAAGGGTAATGATATGGAAGTTGGCAATGGTCATTGCAATACTAATGCAAAGCTCAGTGGCTACGATGCCAAGTTTGATAAAATGGGAGGACGCTCCGTTCCTTGGTTAACAAGAAAGAAGCAGTTGGTGGCTTATTTTGTTGTCATTCCTGTTTGTTCGGATTATTAGGATTGTAATTCGGATTTTGTTTTGTGTCAATATCTTTCCGCTTATCTTTCCGTTTTGTCATAGCGGTTTGTTTAAGTTTTGTCCAAGTTGTTTAGGATTTTATTCCGGTTTGCTTTGTTTTTAAAACCATTTGTTCAGTCCAATGCAAAAAATTCAGTCTTTGATTATTCCCAGTCATCTTTCTGTTTAGTCATTATGTCATTTTTATTCAGCACCGATTCTAGTGACATGACATGCGCACACAGTTTGGGCCTAGTCTTTAAAGTTAATCATAAAACCCCAGAAAGGCGATCAAACCATTTAAAGGAAATAACGACGGTTTGAGATTATTCAGAGCTCGAGTCATGTGGAACTGGGGCAAGTTAAGCACAAAGAAAACCGTTAAAACCAAGATTCGCCAAATTGGCATGAAGGGCGCTCATGATAATGATAGTATCGCCCAGCGGTGCTTTAGAAGTGACAAATGAACAAACAGATGTTGAATATAATTGTCAAGTCCAGCACCATCAGAAGAGACTACAAATTTAAATTGAGTCGTTTGCACTAAGCATGTTTTGAAGACTGGAATGACAAAGGCATTTTGTTCTGCTACCTAAACACTTTATCCTTCGTTACCCCTTTTGAGCCTTATTTATTTTTCTTTCATACCCCTCGTTCGGAATTAGTAGCAACGACTAAAATACGCAAGCATGGCAGGTAAGAGAAAAGAAAGAAAAGAAAACAGCAAAATGGAAAAAGAAGAATAAAAGAAAAAAAAGAGAAAGAAAAAACGACAAAAAGAAAGGAGAAATGAGAAAAGAAAAGAGAAACGAAAAGAAAAGTGATAACAAAAAAGAAAAAGAAAAAAAAAGTCAAATGGAAAAGAGGAATTGGGAACTACGTTTGACCTGATTCCTCAAAGAGGATACGTAGGCGCTTCACGGCTCGGTCATAGTTTTGAAAAATGAAAAAAAAAATCAATTAAAATATCCCCAAGCAAGAAACTGGGGCAGATGTTGCGTTTGTTGTAAATAAATCTAATTCCGAAGGTTGTAATTAATAACCCAAAATTAATGCATTTTTGAGCCTTTAATACCCTTTTCTTTCTAGCCCTATCCAAAACCCACATTACGGTCCAAGAAAGACCTTCTGATCAGTCTTCAAAAGATGCCAAGTCAGACAAATGTTGTCTTACCGGCGAACATGACGTTCTGTTCCACAGCAGAAAGGACTCTACTCTCCAAAAGAAAGAGTCATGCCGGCAACACTCCAAACCCCCAGCTGGAGAGTGATACAAATGAGAGAGTCTTATCGGTGAAAACCTTCACAGGCACCATAAGGCGATGAAAGCTGAGAGAAAAGCCAAAAATGAGAGAGACTTGATAGTGAAAACCCTTCGGGCACTACAAGTCGAATAAGATTGAGAATCAGAGGGGGAATCGCCAATGGAAGATCTTAAAAGATGATTGACGGCAGAGGATAGGCCACATACGCATGTCATGGCCATTAGAGTCGGTATCTGCGTTTGATAGGTTTTTATTTATAGTTTCTTTTGTAAAAGAGTCATCGTGTCCTTTGTCTTTTATTTTGTTTCTGTTGTTTTTCTCCTTTCACAAAAAATTTCCCCAATAGAGTCTGTCCGGTCAGAACAAGTATGAAATGACTTCAAAAATATGCCATCAGCTTTCCAAGATGAGATCTGACTAGTATATCCAAATGGTATAGTCAGCAAGGAACAAGCGCGAGACCAGTGTCAATAAAGATATCCCCAGCAAAGGGAATTGACAAAAGGATTGACGAGCATCAAGAGGGATATCCTTGCCAAAACCAAGGTTATAAACCTCAAAAGACAAGGCCCGTGAACAGAGCAAAGAGAGCAGTGAGCATGATTTGGCGAAATCCATACTAGACTAAAAGGTCGGGAAAATGCCAGTTTCCGAACTATGCCACAAAAGAAGATGGATATCCCCAGCAGGAAGGGATTATCCCCAGCACATAATATCATCCTCAACAAGTTGTGGAACACAGAGCAAGGAGGGAGGAAGGGAGAACCATCCCAGCAGGAGTATCACAGCCAACCACCATGTTTTAAACT
This sequence comes from Nicotiana sylvestris, assembly GCF_000393655.2. Taxonomy (NCBI): domain Eukaryota; kingdom Viridiplantae; phylum Streptophyta; class Magnoliopsida; order Solanales; family Solanaceae; genus Nicotiana; species Nicotiana sylvestris. The sequence goes on along the minus strand of NC_091068.1, from coordinate 79,136,870 downwards.
AACAAATTTTGTTTGATTTGAAACAGGTAAAGGAAATGGCATTGATGCAGAAACGCATGCCACAAGGGATATTATCAAACTGGGGCAGAAAATTTTCCTTTCATTTAGAAAATTTTCTGGAAGTCAGGTACCCTCAGCTGATAACATTTTACCCCCAACAGGTAAGTAAATCAAGGGAGGTAGTCTTCGAAGGAAGAAGCTATGCAAAAACAAAAAAAAAGAAAAAAATAAATAAATAAAAAAAAAAGAATAATAATAAAAAAAATGGGGAAGGTAGAAAAGGAAAAGTTCATCCCAATCCCCAGCAAGTATTCGAGGTAAGACATTTTCAAGTCTTAGGGATATTTTGGGTTCATCCGCCCTCGAATAGGATATTTTGGGTTCATCCGCCCTCGAATAGGATATTTTGGGTTCATCCGCCCTCGAATAGGATATTTTGGGTTCATCCGCCCTCGAATAGGATATTTTGGGTTCATCCGCCCTCGAATAGGATATTTTAGGTTCATCCGCCCTCGAATAGGATATTTTGGGTTCATCCGCCCTCGAATAGGATATTTTGGGTTCATCCGACCTCAAATAGGATCTGTTGGGTTCATCCGCCCTCGAATAGGATATGTAGGGTTCATCCGCCCTCAAATAGGATATGTTGGGTTAATCCGCCCTCAAATAGGATCTGTCGGGTTCATCCGCCCTCAAATAGGATCTGTCGGGTTAATCCGCCCTCAAATAGGATCTGTCGGGTTAATCCGCCCTCAAATAGGATATGTCGGGTTCATCCGCCCTCAAATAGGATATGTTGGGTTCATCCGCCCTCAAATAGGATATGTTGGGTTAATCCGCCCTCAAATAGGATCTGTCGGGTTAATCCGCCCACAAATAGGATCTGTCGGGTTCATCCGCCCTCAAATAGGATCTGTTGGGTTCATCCGCCCTCAAATAGGATCTGTTGGGTTCATCCGCCCTCAAATAGGATCTGTCGGGTTAATCCGCCCTCAAATAGGATCTGTCGGGTTCATCCGCCCTCAAATAGGATCTGTCGGGTTCATCCGCCCTCAAATAGGATCTGTTGGGTTCATCCGCCCTCAAATAGGATATGTTGGGTTCATCCGCCCTCAAATAGGATATGTTGGTTTCAGTCTTTACTTTTAAGTGTTGAAATTGGGAGCCCGCCCAGATAACAGAGGCATAAATTCAGTATTTTTATTTTTAAGTGTTGAAATTGGGAGCCCGCCCAGATAATAGAGGCATACATTCAGTCTTTTATTTTAAGTGTTGAAATTGGGAGCCCGCCCAGATAACAGAGGCATACATTCAGTCTTTTATTTTAAGTGTTGAAATTGGGAGCCCGCCCAGATAATAGAGGCATACATTCAGTCTTTTATTTTAAGTGTTGAAATTGGGAGCCCGCCCAGATAACAGAGGCATACATTCAGTCTTTTTATTTCAAGTGTTGAAATTGGGAGCCCGCCCAGATAATAGAGGCATACATTCCACGTCTTTACCCATAGGAGATGCATTTCCTCCTAAGTTTTAGTTTTACCCATAGGAGATGCATTTCCTCCTAGGTTTGTTTCAGTTTCACCCAGTAGGAGACGCACTTCCTAAGCGAGTTTCACCATAGGAGACGCACTTCCTAAGTTCATTTCACCCATAGGAGACGCACTTCCTAAGTTCAGTTCTACCAATAGGAGACGCACTTCCTAAAGTTTATTGTACCCAATAGGAGACGCACTTCCTAAGTTTAGTTTACCATAGGAGACGCACTTCCTAAGTTCAATTCTACCAATAGGAGACGCACTTCCTAAGTTTATTGCACCCAATAGGAGACGCACGTCCTAAGCAAGTTTTTATCAGTAGGAGACGCACTTCCTAAGAATAGTCCACCAATAGGAGACGCACTTCCTAAAGTTTAGTTTCACCCAGTAGGAGACGCACTTCCTAAGAACAGTTATCCCCAATAGGAGACGCACTTCCTAAGTTTATTGTACCCACAGGAGACGCACTTCCTCAACGTTAAGTTTACCCATAGGAGATGCATTTCCTCCTAAGTTGTTTTTGAAAAAAAAAATAAAAATAAAAATAAAAAAAAAAAACAAAAATGACCTAGTCTGATGAACCTTCTCCTAGGATCAAAATCTTAGTCTGATGAATCTTTCTCCTAAGATACAAATAAAAATGACCTAGTCTGATGAACTTTCTCCTAGGATCAAAATCTTAGTCCGATGAATTTTTCTCCTGAGATAGAGACCTAGTCTGACGAACCTTCTCCTAGGATCAAAATCTTAGTCTGATGAATCTTTCTCCTAAGATACCAAAAAGAAAAACCTAGTCTGATGAACCTTCTCCTAGGATCAAAATCTTAGTCTGACGAATTTTTCTCCTGAGATAGAGACCTAGTCTGACGAACCTTCTCCTAGGATCAAAATCTTAGTCTGATGAATCTTTCTCCTAAGATAACCAAAAAAACAAAATGACCTAGTCTGATGAACCTTCTCCTAGGATCAAAATCTTAGTCCGATGAATTTTTCTCCTAAGATAGAGACCTAGTCTGACGAACTTTCTCCTAGGATCAAAATCTTAGTCTGATGAATCTTTCTCCTAAGATACCAAAAAGAAAAAAAAAACCTAGTCTGATGAACTTTCTCCTAGGATCAGAATCTTAGTCTGACGAATTTTTCTCCTAAGATAGAGACCTAGTCTGACGAACCTTCTCCTAGGATCAAAATCTTAGTCCGATGAATCTTTCTCCTAAGATGCTAAAAAAAAACATTTTGAAAAAAAAAAGAAGTCATTTTCCTAAAGCCAGGCACCCACCTGTATAATGAGAGGAATACATTTCAGTCTTTTTCATTACAAGTGTTGAAGTTGGGAGCCCGCCCATAGAACAGAGGAATACATTTCAGTCCTTACATTTCAAGCATTGAAGTTAGGCGCCCACCTATATAACAAGGGAATACATCCTAATCTAGTTTTTAGTTCACTCTCAACACTGCATCAGTAGTATCAGTGGGCTAGGATTTTGCTAACGACTCACAAACCTTCCTAGTACAAACTGGGTTAGGAAATTTTGTTTGTTTTGTTTGTTTTGATTGTCAGGGGCCTGCCTGTAGAGCAGAAGATTGTTATATGTCAAAGATTGAAGAAGTTAGGGGTCCGCCTGTAGAACAGCGGGATCGTTCAAAGTCAAGCCGTAACCCATTGGAAGGCAGAAGGCTACAACAAAAATCCCCAGCACTCAATCCAAGATAGAAGCAACAAGAAGCTCGCCCCAAGAATGCGAGTCAACAGTCTGAGAGGGTCAACAAAAGCTAGTCACAAAAAAACAAAACAAAAAAAAAAAAAGAAAAAAAAGAAAAAGACAAAAGAGAAAAATGAATGAATCCGAAGCACGGGTGTGGAGAACAAATGTGATCTGCTCAAGAACTAGCGCCTACAACTAGCAAATATCAAGGTTCAAGTCCAAAAGTCTGTATGAAGCATCATTCAAGACTCAAGACCAAGTTTCAGAATACTTAAGAGATAGGAATCCTTGTAACTAGTAGCTGATAGGCTTAGTTAGTCTTTTTCAGTATTCATTTTTGTTGTAATGACAGGACCGCAGACCGGAACCTCGACGGAACGGCACCTCGATCGGCTCTTCACCTCGATACACTTCACTACCTCTCTCATTCCCGAACTACACGTGGCCTGATTCCTGTATAACCAAGGATATGTAGGCAACTCAGAGCTCGGTCACATTCCCTTCCTTTCCTTAAGTGTAGTCCGTCCAAGTAATGGTCGGGTCAAAAACACGGCTAGTCGTTCTTTGTCGGAAAACTCTTCGTGTTTCCAGTCAAAGAGGGGCAGCTGTAAGCACGTGATTTTTGACCCTCCCCGAGAATTTTCACATTTTTAGCGTGAATATGTGAAATTGGGTCTAGTATAGCTATTTTAACTATTTTTACTTTATTTCGTTGCAAAAAGAAAAATTTCAAAATAAATATATATATAATTTTAGTTTATGTATCTCTCATAAACTTGAAAAATACAAGAAAATTGTACTTTATTTTGGTACTTTATATAAATTCGAAAATTACAAAAAATATATAGTTTTATTAATATTCTATAGTCGTTTTAATTTTAGAAAAATACAAAAATATTACTTTATATTTTATCTTTATATAAAAAATGAAAATTACAAAAAATAGTTTTATTAATATTTTGTAGTTATTTTAAATCTTGAAAAAATATTAGGAAAATAATATAGTTTTGTTTTAAATAATTAGTCTTATTTTAGTAGCTATTTTGCTTACATAGGACTAGTTAAGCAACGTTTTTCTATTTCTCGGGTCCGGGCAAAAGAATAATATTCGGGTTTAAACTACCCGGTTTTAAGCCTAATTTTCGGACCTAGCCCATAATAAACCGTGTCCGGGACACGGGGAACCCCACCACGCGTGGGGGACATATGCCTCGAACCCCACCACGCGTGGGGCTCATTTTCATGGGCATTACATTACAAAAACACGGACAGAATTTGAAAAGAGGGGGGACCAACGAAAAGGGATTTGGGGAAATTTTAAAAGAAGGAAAAAGCTTTTAAAAAGTTGAAAAAACGGGGACCAAAAGGACGGACTTTTGGAAAGATTGGGAAGACTACTGTTCTTCTTCCTCCTAAAAAAGAAAAGAAGAAGCAGAAACGGGGAAGCCCTTGGACCACCGGATCCCGACTTCCCCCGCGTCAAAAAACCCACCGGCAACCCCTCCTTCTCCTGGCTTCCCACGTCCATAACCACCAGCCCCATCACCACCGTCCGACACCCAACATCACCAAACGACCACCTCCATTAACGCTGGAAAACACGACCATCCCGTCTCCTCCCTGCTCCGCCAAACCAGTCCGGCATTTCCTCCATTAAACCCGGCGTACACTGCTCGTCATCTTCCTCCCCTTTTGCTCCTAACGAAAAACCCTACTGTAAAATAAAACCACCACCAAACGGACCCTCAAACCTAACCCAAAACCACCAACGACACAGTCTAAACACCACCCTCTCTCACGTCGGACCCCAGCTCTTCGACCTTACGTCCGAACGCCACCACAAACGACGCCCAGTTGCTGCTGCGTCGTTACTACACGAACGACCCTCCATAGCTGCTCCTTTCATCACCTCCAACGACCCCTTTTGTCGCGGCTTCACGCAACAGTTGCTGCGTCGAAAAATACAGCAGCTGTTGCTGCGTCGCTGCGTTGTTGAGTAGCTCAGTCGTTGCTTCAGTCCGTTGATAACCTTTTCTATGGTTTCCCGGTCGAGGTTATCCGTAGAGGTCGCTGTAGGGGTTCGGTCCATGGCTCTATGCGTTTCTGTTTATTCAGGTTAGTAAGCCTCGATGTATTGGATTAAAGAAATTTTACGTTCAATGTTTGAAGTTGCAATATATCAATTGATATGATAATTTTCTGCTTATGTTTCACCGTATGCATTTTAGTTCATTTTTGTGTTATGATATTATTGATTACTTGATGTCATTTGATTTAGTTGTATTAGTAGTCCCAAGATTAGTATTGTTATTATTTACGTTCAATGTGTTATGTTATTATTGTCTTAGTTTATTTGGACAAAATTAATATTAGTACCTGTTGTTACTACGCCCGAAACACTCATTCGCCTAGCTTCTTTTATTAAATCTTGACAAGTTATGAGATTTTAGTTGTACAGAGGCCATAAGTTTAGTATTGTTAAAGGCGTAGAAATGGCATCCTTTAAAGAAATAAATAAATAATTAAAAAATAATAATAAAATAAATAAAATGAGACGAGCCTCGCCGGAAAAATATACAGATTGCGGAGCCCTCACAAAATATATGTATTAAATACTTAGATTCCGGGACGGGCCGTTTAGCAAGTTTCACGGCCCTACCCCAAAAATAATAATGCGCTAGTTGCTTTAGGCGCGCCTTTAATAATGTTATCTCCCTAAACTCGGGTGCACATTTATGTGACCCAAATCCAAATCTCAACGGAGTCGAAATATGTCTCTAGTCACGGGCGCATTGATTGTGGCGTGGCCCGAGATGCATTTCCATGACGTTGCAAATTCTTAAAAAGAAAAAATAAGAATGAGATGAGCCTCGCCGAATAAAAATACAAATTGCGGGGCCCTCAGTAAATACTTGTTTAAAATTACTTAGAATTCAGGAGGGTTGTTTAGCGAATTTCACGGCCTCCGCAAAATAATAACGCGATAGTCTCTTTAGGCGCACCTTTAATAATCTAATTTTCTTAAACTCGGGTGTGCATTTCATGCGACCCAAATCCAAATCCTAAAACATCAAATAAAATATGTTCCGGATTGTGGGTGCATTTCATGTGACGCAGTCCAAAGACGTGTTTTAAGCGATGTTCACATTCTTGTAAATACAATAATAATAAAGCGGTTAAAAGTTAAAATTGGCACAATGGTTCATAATTGTATTCTAAAATCAGATAAATAAGCCGAATATAACAGTTGAGCGACCGTGCTAGAACCACGGAACTCGGGAATGCCTAACACCTTCTCCAGGGTTAACAGAATTCCTTATCTAGATTTCTGGTACGCAGACTGTAATATAGAGTCATTCATTTCCTCGATTCGGGATTAAAATTGGTGACTTGGGACACCCTAAATCTCCCAAGTGGCGACTCTGAAATAATTAAACCAATCCCGTTTCGATTGTCCTTTAATTGGAAAAAACTCCCCCTGCGCCCCTCGGGCGCGGGACTTGGAGCTTCAACAGCTTGATGTCAAAACTGCTTTCTTACACGGTGATCTAGAAGAGACAATCTATATGGATCAACCTGAAGGTTTCCTAGCTGAGGGAAAAGAAGATCACGTATGCCAACTAAAGAAGTCTTTGTATGGTTTGAAGCAATCCCCTAGACAGTGGTACAAGAGGTTTGATGCATTCATGACTACACATGAATTCTCAAGGAGTGCATTTGATAGTTGTGTGTATCACAAGAAGATGTCTGGTAACTCAATGATTTATTTACTGTTGTATGTTGATGATATGCTTATTGCTGCTAACAACATTACAGAGATAAATGCTTTGAAGAAACTATTGAGTAAGGAATTTGACATGAAGGATTTAGGAGCTGCAAAGAAAATCCTTGGTATGGAGATTTCAAGAGAAGACGATGTTGTACATCTTTCTCAGAAGAGGTATATTGAAAGGGTTCTCGAGAGATTCAATATGCAAACGTGCAAGCCTGTAAGTACACCATTAGCTCCTCATTTTAAACTTTCAGAGTCACAAATGCCTCAGTCTGAGGATGAGGTGGAGCATATGTCAAAGATTCCTTATGCCAGTGCAGTTGGTAGTATTATGTATGCTATGGTATGCACACGTCCAGATATTGCTCAATCTGTAAGTGTGGTAAGTAGATACATGTCCAACCCAGGAAAGAGGCATTGGGAAGCTGTCAAGTGGATATTGAGATATCTCAAAGGAGCTTCTGGTGTTGGTCTTACCTTTCGAAAAAGTGGTACAGGTATTTCAATTCTCGGTTATGTGGATTCTGACTATGCAGGAGATCTTGACAGAAGAAGGTCCACAACTGGATACATCTTTACCCTCGTTGGCAGTGCCGTCAGTTGGAAGTCGACTTTGCAGTCGATTGTCGCTTTGTCTACGACAGAAGCAGAATACATGGCAGCAGCGGAGGCGGTAAAGGAAGCTATCTGGTTGAAAAGTTTAGTAGCGGAATTGAGTTTGGTTCAGCTGGAATCAACTCTTAGATGTGATAGTCAGAGTGCTATTCATCTAATGAAAAATCAGAGATTTCATGAGCGCACTAAACACATTGATGTCAGATTTCATTTTATTCGAGATGTTATTGATGAGGGAACTATCAAGGTCGTGAAGGTTATCACAGACGATAATGCTGCAGACATGTTGACCAAGATAGTCCCGCTCGCTAAGTTTGCACACTGCAAGGACTTGGCGGGGGTGTGCATCAACTGATGCAACTCCGAAGAGAACAGTTGCTAGGTGGAGGTGGTATGTTCAACAATGGTTTGATTCTTCTTGTTTCTTACAACGGGGTTGCCCAGTAAGCTTAGAAGTTTTGGCCAGAGTTGTTCACACGCTCGAAACGCAAACCAAGGTGGAGATTGAAAATGTTGGTTTATGTTTAGTCAACAATGGCATGCTGAAAATGTTGGTTTATGTTTAGTCAACAATGGCATGCCAATTGGAAGAGTTGGTGGAAAGAGTTGGTGTGGATGCTAGGAGGAAGCTTCCTCCTTTGATGTCACCCATGACATCAAGAGGAGGTAGTTTGATGTCACCAATGACATCAAGAGGAGGTCTTTACCTCTATAAATAGATGCACTCCTTCACTTGTAGAAATCATCCCAAAATAATACAATACATTGTAGTGAGTAGAGAGTTAAGAGAGAAATTCTCTTAAGTGTAATTGGGAAATCTCCCCTTCCTTTGTTAATATTAAAAGGGCAATTGTTCTCTGGTGGACGTAGGATTATTTTGATCCGAACCACGTTAAATCTTGTGTTCTTTCTTTTACGTTTCCGCTAACAATTGGTATCAGAGCGACAGGATTCTTTAACGATCCAAGGAGAAAGAACAAGCAAATATGAGTTCCATGAAGTTTGAAATTGATAGATTCAATGGACGCAACAACTTCAATATCTGGAAGATCCAGATGATGGCGTTACTGCGGAGGGAAGGTTCAATCCATGCTATTGACGGAAAGTATCCTACGGATATATCAGCTCCCGACAAGGAGAAGATTGAAGGTAAAACGCCTTTCCTCTCTTCAGGCGAGCTCCTGGTTTCAACAACTTTTGAAAATAAAGTGTCATTCCTTCATTTAGGTTGGCGAGATTTAAACAACTTTAAAAATAAAACGCCTTTCCTCTCTTCAGGCGGGCTCCTGACTTCAACAACAACTTTTGAAAATAAAGTGTCATTCCTTCCTTTAGGTTGGCGAGATTTAAACAACTTTAAAAATATAACGTCTTTCATCTCTCCAGGCGGGCTCCAGACTTCAACAACAACTTTTGAAAATAAAGTGTCATTCCTTCCTTTAGGTTGGCGAGATTTAAACAACTTTAAAAATAAAACGCCTTTCCTCTCTTCAGGCGGGCTCCTGACTTCAACAACAACTTTTGAAAATAAAGTGCCATTCCTTCCTTTAGGTTGGCGAGATTTAAACAACTTTAAAAATAAAACGCCTTTCCTCTCTTCAGGCGGGCTCCTGACTTCAACAACTTTAAAAAATAAACGCCTTTCCTCTCTTCAGGCGGGATCCTGATTTCAACAACTTTTGAAAATAAAGTGTCATTCCTTCCTTTAGGTTGGCGAGATTTAAACAACTTTAAAAATAAAACGCCTTTCCTCTCTTCAGGCGGGCTCCTGACTTTAACAACAACTTTGAAAAATAAAGTGTCATTCCTTCCTTTAGGTAGATTTAAACAACTTTAAAAATAAAACGTCTTTCCTCTCTTCAGGCGGGCTCCAGACTTCAACAACAACTTTTGAAAATAAAGTGTCATTCCTTCCTTTAGGTTGGCGAGATTTAAACAACTTTAAAAATAAAACGTCTTTCCTCTCTTCAGGCGGGCTCCTGACTTCAACAACAACTTTTGAAAATAAAGTGCCATTCCTTCCTTTAGGTTGGCGAGATTTAAACAACTTTAAAAATAAAACGCCTTTCCTCTCTTCAGGCGGGCTCCTGACTTCAACAACTTTAAAAAATAAACGCCTTTCCTCTCTTCAGGCGGGCTCCTGATTTCAACAACAACTTTTGAAAATAAAGTGTCATTCCTTCCTTTATGGTTGGCGAGATTTAAACAACTTTAAAAATAAAACGCCTTTCCTCTCTTCAGGCGGGCTCCTGACCTCAACAACAACTTTGAAAAATAAAGTTTCATTCCTTCCTTTAGGTTGGCGAGATTTAAACAACTTTAAAAATAAAACGCCTTTCCTCTCTTCAGGCGGGCTCCTGACTTCAACAACTTTGAAAAATAAACGCCTTTCCTCTCTTCAGGCGGGCTCCTGATTTCAACAACAAATTTTGAAAATAAAGTGTCATTCCTTCCTTTAGGTTGGCGAGATTTAAACAACTTTAAAAATAAAACGTCTTTCCTCTCTTCAGGCAGGCTCCTGACTTCAACAACAACTTTTGAAAATAAAGTGTCATTCCTTCCTTTAGGTTGGCGAGATTTAAACAACTTTAAAAATAAAACGCCTTTCCTCTCTTCAGGCGGGCTCCTGACTTCAACAACTTTGAAAAATAAACGCCTTTCCTCTCTTCAGGCGGGCTCTTGCTTTCAACAACAGCTTTTGAAAATAAAGTGTCATTCCTTCCTTTAGGTTGGCGAGATTTCAACAACTTTTAAAAATAAAACGCCTTTCCTCTCTTCAGGCGGGCTCCTGACCTCAACAACAACTTTGAAAATAAAATCCTATTTGAGGGCGGATGAACCCGACATATCCTATTTGAGGGAGGATGAACCCGACAAATCCTATTTGAGGGCGGATGAACCCGAAATATCCTATTCGAGGGCGGATGAACCCAAGATATCCTATTCGAGGGCGGATGAACCCAAGATATCCTATTCGAGGGCGGATGAACCCAAGATATCCTATTCGAGGGCGGATGAACCCAAGATATCCTATTCGAGGGCGGATGAACCCAAGATATCCTATTCGAGGGCGGATGAACCCAAGATATCCTATTCGAGGGCGGATGAACCCAAGATATCCTATTCGAGGGCGGATGAACCCAAGATATCCTATTCGAGGGCGGATGAACCCAAGATATCCTATTCGAGGGCGGATGAACCCAAGATATCCTATTCGAGGGCGGATGAACCCAAGATATCCTATTCGAGGGCGGATGAACCCAAGATATCCTATTCGAGGGCGGATGAACCCAAAATATCCTATTCGAGGGCGGATGAACCCAAGATATCCTATTCGAGGGCGGATGAACCCAAGATATCCTATTCGAGGGCGGATGAACCCAATATATCCTATTCGAGGGCGGATGAACCCAAAATATCCTATTCGAGGGCGGATGAACCCAAAATATCCTATTGGAGGGCGGATGAACCTAAAATATCCTATTGGAGGGCGGATGAACCCAAAATATCCTATTCGAGGGCGGATGAACCCAAGATATCCTATTCGAGGGCGGATGAACCCAAGATATCCTATTCGAGGGCGGATGAACCCAAGATATCCTATTCGAGGGCGGATGAACCCAAGATATCCTATTCGAGGGCGGATGAACCCAAGATATCCTATTCGAGGGCGGATGAACCCAAGATATCCTATTCGAGGGCGGATGAACCCAAGATATCCTATTCGAGGGCGGATGAACCCAAGATATTGCGTCTCCTAGGGTAAAAATAAACTTTTAGGAAGTGCGTCTCCTATGCATGAAATTTTAATTTAGGAAGTGCGTCTCCTATGCATGAAATTAAACTTAGGAAGTGCATCTCCTATGGGTAAAAATAACTCAGGAAGTGCGTCTCCTATGGGTAAAAATAACTCAGGAAGTGCGTCTCCTATGGGAAAAATAACTTAGGAAGTGCGTCTCCTAGGGTAAAAATAAACTTTTAGGAAGTGCGTCTCCTATGGGTGAAACCTTAATGATTTTGAACTAGGAAGTGCGTCTCCTATGCCTGAAAATAAACTTAGGAAGTGCGTCTCCTATTGGTAAAACTAAACTTAGGAAGTGCGTCTCCTATTGGTAAAACTAAACTTAGGAAGTGCGTCTCCTATGCGTGAACCATTTCCTTAAAAACTTGTGTTGTCTTCCCTCGCAACTGCCGGGGATAACACTGTTGGGGAATTATTTACTTACCTGTTGGGGGATAAAATGTTATCAGCTGGGGATAACGCTGTCGAGGATAACACTGCTGGGGGATTTTGATTCTTCAAAACTAGTGCTTCACTCTTCGGAAGGCTGCTGGGAATGGCACTGGCCAACCTTTTGCTTTTTCAAGCATAAGTTTCATCCTTTTGTTCCGTCCGCTGGGGGAACAACTTCCTTCATTAAAACTTGTTATGCTGGAGGTAACACTGGTTCAAAGACCACTTCCCTTGAGACTGGTACTATCTTTTATTCTTCCCCAAATGGGTACCTGACTTCCAGAAAATTTTCTAAATGAAAGGAAAATTTTCTGCCCCAGTTTGATAACCTCTCTTGTGGCATGCATTTCCGTCATCATTGTCATTTCCTTTACCTGTTTCAAATCAAACAAAATTTGTTAGTTTAAAATGCGGTGGTTGGTTGTGATACTCCTACTGGGATGACTTTTCCCTTCCTCCTTCCCTGCTCTGCGTTCCAAACTTGTTGGGGATGATATTAATTGCTGGGGATAATCCCTTTCTGTTGGGGATATCCCTCTTCATGCTCATTGCTCTCCTTGATTTGTCCACGGGCCTTGGCCTTGAGGTTTATCACCTTTGATTTCGGCAAGGATATCTCTCTTGACACTCGTCAATCGTTTTGTCAATTCCCTTTTGCTGGGGATATCTTTCTTGACACTGGCCTCACGCTTGTTTCTTGCTGACTATACCACTTGGATGTACTAGTCAGATCTTATCTTGCATAATTGGAAAGCTGATGGCATATTTTGAAGTCATTTCTCACTTGTTCTGACCAAACATACTCTACTGGGGAATTTTTCTATGAAAGGAGAAAGATAAAAAGGAACAGAATAAAAGACAAAGGAAAAAGATGACTCTTTAACAAAAGAAACTATAAATAAAAGCCTATCAAACGTAGATACCGACTCTAATAATCATGACATGCACATGTGGCCTATCCTCTGTCGTCAATCGTCTTTCAAGATCTTCACTTGGCGATTCCCCATCTGATTCTCAATCTTATTCGACTTGTAGTGCCCGAAGGATTTTCACTATCAAGCCTCTCTCATTTTGGTTTTTCTCTCAGCTTTCATCGCCTTATGGTGTCCGTAAAGATTTTCACCGATAAGACTCTCTCATTTGTATCACTTTCCAGCTGGGGATTTGGAGTGTTGCCGGTATGACTCTCTCTGCTGGAGATTAGAGTCCTTTCTGCTGTGGAACAGAATGTTATGTTCGCCGGTAAGACTCTCATTTGTCTGACTTGGCATCTTTTGAAGACTGGTCAGAAGGTCTTTCTTTGGACCGTAATGTGGGTTTTGGATAGGGCTAGAAAAAAAAGGGTATTAAAGGCTCAAAAATGCATTAATTCTGGGTTATTAGTTACAACTTTCGGAACTAGATTTATTTACCACAAACGCAACTTTTGCCCCAGTTTCTTGCTTGGGGATATTTTACTTGATTGATTTATATTTTTTCAAAACTATGACCGAGGCACCCTATGACCGAGCCGTGAGGCGCCTACGTATCCTTTTTGAGGAATCAGGTCAAACGTAGTTCCCAATTCCTCTGTTTTCTTCTGACTTTTTTTTTGTTATCATTTTTCTTTTCTTCTTTTTTTTTTCATTTTTCTTTTGTCGTTTTGTTGATTTTTTTTTCTTTTTTCTTTTTGTGTTTTTTTTCTTTTTCTTTTCTTATCTTTTTATGTTTGTGTTTCTACTCTTTGCTACTGATTCCGAAAGAGGGGTATGAAAGAAAACAAATAAGGCTCAAAGGGTTAACGAAGGAGAAAATGTTTAGATAGCAGAATAAAATGTCTTCGTCATTCCAATCTTCAAAACACGCCAAGCACAAACAACACCATTAAATATTCACCACATCTTCTGATTGTGCCGGACTTGATAACCATATGCATACATTTGCCTTTTTCTTTTGTCATTTTTAAAGCACCGTTGGGCAATACTCTCACTTGATTTTATGGTTTTTCTTTATGTTTTATTTGCCCCAGTTCCACATGACTCGAGCTCCGAATAATCTCAAACCGTCTTTATTCCTTTTAAATGTTCCGATCACCTCCCAATGGTTTTATGATTATCTTTTAAGATCAGGCCCAAACTGTGTGCGGATGTCATGTCACCAGAATCGGCACTGAACAAAAATGATAAAAGGACCAAACAAAAAGATGACTGGAAATAATAAAAGACCGGATTTTGCATTAGATTACCGGTGAAATGGTTTGGAGAACAAAACAAACGAAACAAACCAGAATAAAATCCTAAAATAGCCTGGACAAAACTTAAACAAACTGCTATGACAAAATGGAAAGATAAGAAGGTTTGACACAAGACAATATCCAGATTACAACCCTAAGAATAATCCGGACAACAGAAATGACAACAAAATAAGCCACCAAAAGTTTCTCTCTTGCTAACCAAGGAACGGAGCGTCCTCCCATTTTATCAAAACTGGCATCTCAGCCACTGAGCTTCGCATCAGTATTGCCCAGACCATTGCCAACTTCAATATCATCAACCTTAGTCAACAAGTCCCAATAGGATTCGAGTGCTTCTGTTATCAGGCCTGATCCCCGCAAAGTGTGCTTTTGGATCCTGTATTTTCGACTTACCACAAACCAACCACCTTAACTTTCTTTGTGATTCAAAGCAAAACAAGTTAGAATGGACTCAGTCGGTTCTCATTATTAACAACATCTTTTTTTTCCTTTTTTTTCATTTTCTTTTCATTTTTTCTTCCATTCTTTTTCTTTTTTGTTGTGGTCGAATCTTATGGAGATTGCCTACGTATCATGACCCCGCATGAATCAGACCTTGCGTAGTTCGGACCAATAAAAGATAAATAATAATAAAACATTTGTTTTTTTTTGGAATTTTCAATTTTCATATTAAAACGAACTTGATTACAAAAGTTTAAAAACTAACCATACTAACAGACTTTGACAAAAGACAACAAACGGCCTCGAAAATCAAATAACTCGCATACTCTAATCAAAGAATTACAAACTCAAAAACAAACGGCCAGTTCCTTTCCCCGTTTGACAAATGCAACCAAACGGTTATTTTTTGCAAATGTGGCCCCTTCCAAATTTCATATGAATTTTGAGGCCGGGGAGGATTATTTTATGACACTTTACAAACTTGCCCATTCTTTTACGAAAATAGCCTTTCGACAACTGAAAGATACTCTAAGGCTATTTCGGCAAGAACGGTTTAAGACGCGGCCGAAGCTGGCTTGGCTTATTTTTGACTAAAAATCCAAACGGTGTTCACCTGATCGCTGACTCTTTGTTTTTTTTTTCAAATTACAATGAAAACCTGGTGTTGCAAACACGGCCCTTCAGCGCCTCGGGGACGAAAATTTTTAAGGATGTGTGAGTCAACTGGACCAAAATCCTAAAAAAATGACCCAAGGTGGCTGTTTATACAAAGTCAGCCTTCCGGCGTCCCTTTCGGGAACATTCGGCTATTTTTGACAAAAACAGCATCACCCGACTTATTTATGACTCTTTTTATCATTTTTTCAAAAATAGAAAACTCAATATTGCAAACACGGCCTTTCAACGCCTCGGGGACGAAGATTTTTAAGGTTGTGGGGGTCAACTGGACCAAATCTTAAACATGACCCAAAAAGTGGCTGTTTTTGCAAGGTCAGCCTTCCTGCGTCCCTTTCGGGAACATTCAGCTATTTTTGACAAAACAGCATCACCCGACTTATTTATGACAAAATTAAAATTTTGACATGTTTTTTATTTATTTGTTTTTTTTGGCTATTTTAGCAAAAAGGGAGGTTGGACCCGATGAGGGTTGCCTACGTATCTCACATCCGGTGAGAATCAAACCCGCGTAGTTCGGGAGATCATGAATAAAGTAAATAAACTAATTTTTTTTTTATATATATATATTTTTTGAAGGAAAGACTTATAAAGAAGAAAGGGAGCATTTTTGCAAAGAAGGATTTCTAAAGAAAAAGATTTTAAATTTTTTTGAATTTCGAAAGAAAAACATCTAAAGAAGAAAGAAAATATTTTTCGAATTTTACTTCCAATGAAAGAAACACTTCCAAAACATATTTTTGAATTTTGAATTCTCTTTTCAATTTTGAAAGAAGAATGAAAATAGTTTCGAATTTTTTTTTTTGTAAAAAAAACAATTAAAAAGACTTTCTAATGAAATCAATAATGGAAAATATTTTTGGATTTTTTTTTTTGAAAATTGGGGGTCTAAAAATATTTTCTAGAAAGGAAATAAAGAAAAATACTTTTTGGATTTATATATATATATATATATATATATATTGCAAAAAATAATAAAACCACGTTCAACGCAAGACTCTTTTATTTTCATTTTTGGCATTTTCATAAACAAATAAATAAATAAAAAAAAACCATTTTAAAAACAAGACTCTTTTTTCATTTTCATTTTTCATGGCGAGACAAACTATTTTTCTTTTTCTTCTTTTTTCTTTATTTTGAAAACAAGACAAAGTGAAGATTTTTTTCTTTTCGTTTCACCAAAAAGACCAACCTATTCTTCAACCTAAAAATAAGAGACTCTTTCCTATTTTTTTCTTTTGCTTTTTTGAGTGAAACAAACTATATAAAAAATATTTTTCTTTTTTTTCATTTTTCCCAAAATTTCGGCAGAATTTCGCCAGTGTTTGGGGCATTGTGGTTTTTTTTCTTTCTAAAATAGGCAATTAACTCTCTACACAGTTACTTCCCTCTTTTTCACAATTTCCAATATTCCCGATTTTTCGAAGCCGGTCAGCATGCAAGTCCGAAACAAGTAAATGCATAAAGCACACAGTATGCAACAGGATGGTCTTTTCACTTCAGGTTGCTAGTCCTAGACGGACCCCACCCCTGTGTTGAGTCCCCTAAGTCAAATGCGCATGATGCAAATAAGTGTTCCTAGTAGGGATCCGGCATGTGGCTTTGTTATACTAGGTTCAGAACCTGGGTGTTTGTTCTAGACCTGGCTTACCCGAGCGGACAGCTCGAGCCGAGGGGGCAGCGTACCGGGAATACAGAAGCTTCACCGGCTTAGCTACTTGTCCGAACCTTGTTCTAAATTGGAATTTGACACTATACAGAAAAGAAGTCTTACGAAGTACATCATTCTTCATGATTCAGAAGACTCAGAGAGGAGATGGGTTTCGGCACAGTTTATATACAGTTCACGTAATATCAAAACGGTAAAAGGCAACCAATTAGCACATTGAGCCAAAACATGTAACAAAATCAGATAAAACCAAATATAACAATTTATATAAGCTCGAATTTCTAACCCTGAACCAGTGGTTCTGGGTTATCCTCCCCAGCAGAGTCGCCAGAGCTGTCACACCTCCTTTTTCCGCCCCCGCGAGGGGTGAAGGAGTTTTTTCCAATTAAAGGACAATCGAAACGGGATTTGTTTGTTTATTTCAGAGTCGCCACTTGGGAGATTTAGGGTGTCCCAAGTCACCAATTTAATCCCGAATCGAGGAAAAGAATGACTCTGTATTACAGTCCGCGAACCAGAAATCCGGATAAGGAATTCTATTAACCCGGGAGAAGGTGTTAGGCATTCCCGAGTTCCGTGGTTCTAGCACGGTCGCTCAACTGTCATATTCGGCTTGTTTATCTGATTTTATACAATTATGCGCTCATGTGCAAGTTTTAACTCTTTACCGCTTTTATCATTACATTTTTAAAAGAATGTGAACATCGTTTAAAAACAAGTCTTTGGATTGCGTCACATGAAATGCACCCGCAATCCGGAACACATTTTTATTCAATGTTTTGTGATTTGGATTTGGGTCGCATGAAATGCACACCTGAGTTTAAGAAGGTAAGATTATTAAAATGCGCGCCTAAAGCGATTAGCGTATTTATTATTTTGGGTAAGGTCGTGGAGTTCGCTAAGTGGCCGATCCCGAGTTCTAAATAATTAAAGCATACATTTTGTGAGGGCCCCGCAATCTGTGCGTTTTATTTGGTGAGACTCGTCTCATTTATTTTTAAATGGACAAATCTTAAAGCGACTACATTTTTCTATTAAAATTAGTCTCTAAAATAAAGAAAGAAAATCCTAATTAATTACGAGCTTTTTTTTTATTTATTTATTTAAGAAAGCATGTCATACTAATTGCTAGATTAATACAAATATTGATGAAAAAGAATTTTACTAAAAATTCGACAACTAATATTCAAAAGAATCAAATATAGCTAGATTAAAACTCGCATTGTTATAAAAAAAAACTATTGAGATTAATTATTCACAACCATTTGAAACTAGATTTAACCATAATTACTAAGGCTTATTAGAAAGTTTATTAAACTTAAACGTTCTTCTAATCTTGCTTGAACTCAAATCATGCCTTAATGCCTAATTTACGAAATTTAATTTAAATTCATGCCTTAGCTAAATTTAGCTACTTGTTCATGATTAACCTACTGTTGATAATCTTGAAACCTTCATAACTAGTGAATTAACCCGTTTTGCCAAACCGATTCATTAAAGACTAACTTATGTTATTTTCTCGTATTCCAATTATTATTTAATAATACATGAAATAGCCTAAATACAATCAATAAAAGGACCAAAGAAAAAACGAAATTAAAACTTCAAAATTTCATTCTTCATATGTATTCATGCTTCCACATTATTATCTTGCGATAGCTAGTATTACAGTCGTGTACCTGATATTGGAAGCAAAAGAAAAGGGAGATCAACGAAAATTCAGTAGTGTAAATACACAACAACCCAGCAGCAATTCGACTCAGAAAACTTTGAAGAAAACCGAACAACTCAATAGAACAAACCCAAAAGTATGTAAACAAACTAAACAGCAACAACCCACTCGTGTATTAAAATCTGAAACTAATCTCGTTTCTCACTTTGTTTTTGTTTTCTCTTTTTAAACTCTATCACACTCTCTTCAGATTTTCAGAATGTATTCCTCTCTCCCTAAGTAAGTCTTTCAAGTTCAAGTCTAATATTCAAGTTTTTCTTTTAAGTTCTCCTCTCAAGTCTTCAAGCTCTTTTTCTTCTCCTCTTTAGTTCTGAAATTTTTTATCTCTCCCAAAATTCTCCTCCTTCTAAAAAATTCTCCCCTTCTTCATTCAATCCCCTCATCCCCCTTTATATACAAAGCAAGACCCCCTTTTACCTCTTTCTCCTTTATTAACCCAATATTCTTTTACTATGTGCACCCTTTAACTTTTTATTATTACCTACACTTTTACTTTAGTAAAAGTAGTCAACGTGGGCCCCCCCATGTTCCCTCTTTTTGAAAAGGAGATATCATTATCAATCTTTTCCTTTTTGCTTTTATTATTATGTCTTGTCCCCCACCATAATTAAATAATCCGTAATTGATTAATTCCCGTTTTATCCCTAAAACTACTGTTACGCCCTAATTCAAAATCTGTTCAAACTTCAGAATTATCTAAGAACCTAAAATTAAATTACCAGCTATAACCAATCTCTAATCCAGCTCAATCAACAAATTCAAACTTAAATGATGAACAACAAATCAACAATCGGAATTATTTTGACTGAACATATATTTTCAGATTCAATAATATTAACAAATTGAACATAACAAATAAGTAGATTTGAATTTCTAAATTCAATAATCATTTGATCTTTAAACTAAATCTAACAACATTACAACCAAGATGAATATTCAAATTAAATCAAGCATTTAAAACATAAACTCACATTAAATCACCGGATTAAGAATGAACTTCAAACAAAAGATGAACACGTATTAAACTAATCAAGAAATAATTAATTGAATTTCAAATTGAACCTAACAACATTAATAATTTCTAAAAAAATACATAAAACACATGAAACAAACAGAAGAAATAATTAATTAAATTTCAATTCGAAATCTAACAACATTAAAATTAAACTAACAACTTCTTTTACAAAAATAAATAGAAACACATGAAATAAACTGAAAAAAAATAATTAATTAAATTTCAATTTGAATCTAAAAATTAAACTAACAAAAACACATGAACAAACTGAAAAACTAATTAATTAAACGATAAACACGAACAAAACAAAATCAAACATTTACCGATTTTAGATCCGAGAATATCAAAACAAAAATACGGACAAAATGAAACTCAAGCCCACTAACCGGATCGGAATGACGACGAACTCGAACGAAAACAAATCTGCCCGGAAACAATTATCGCACCAAAATAACTTGACGCCGAAGACGACCACGAACGGACGATCGAAGAAGATGGTCGTTTGGCGTCGTTTGAAGACGACGCAGCGGCAGCGAGGATACAGTGAAGCAGCAGGCAGCAGCAGTCTTTGACACAGCAGCAGAAATTGGATCAAAAGTTTAACACGTTCAATGGGGGCAGCAGCAACGAGCTGGAAGACGCAGCCATGGCAGCGAGGTGGTCGTCCATGGCTGGACGTAGCAACAACAACAATGACGACGCTGCAGTGGTATGACGAAGGAGAAGAAACAGCAGTGATGGTGGTTTGGACGTGAAGCAGATGCTCGATGAGCAGAAACGCAACAACACTGCTGCTCGTCAATGGCGGACGGTGGAGGGGTCGTTTGAGAAGGTGAAGCAGCAGCGATGAAGTGTTGTGGTCGTGCGTCGTGGTGGGCTTGGACGATGAAGAAGACGACACAGCAGGGGTGGTCGTTGAGGGTGGTGAAGCAGCGAGAGGGAGGGGCAGCCATGGCAGCTGGAGGGGAGGTTGAGGAAGATGATACAGTAGGGGGGTAGCTTTTTTCTAGATTTAGGGTTTTTTTTTTGTTTTTTTTTGTTTTTGTTTTTGTTTTTGTTTTATGAAAAATGAAAGAAAAAAATGAAAAGGGGGTTTGGGTCTTTTGGGTTATGGATTGGGTCGACCCAGTTCAAAATGGATTGGGTCGTTTGGGAAGATTGAGTCTCTTTGGGCCTGTGACTTGAATTTGAAGAAGAGCCCCATTCCGATTTTCTTTATATTTTTGCTCTCTTTTCTTCTTTTATTTTTCTAAAACTAAATTCTAAAAATCCTTAAATTATTATTAAGTTATAAAAGCGCAAATTAACTCCCAATAACAATTAACGCACAATTAAGTAATAATTAAGCATAAAATTGTACATTTGGACATTAAATGCTAAAAATGCAAAAGATGCATATTTTTGTAATTTTCAATTTTTGTAAAACAAACTTAATTACTAACAATTGTAGACTTAAATCCTACATGCAAAATGCGATATATTTTTGTATTTTTTATTAATTTTAACAAATAAACATGCACAAACAAATACAAATAATTATCCAAAAATGTCACAAAAATTCTCAAAATTGCACACCGAGAAAAATTATTTTATTTTGAATTGGGAGTAATTCTTTCATAGAGCAAAAATCACGTGCTTACAGTGTGTGTGTGTTATGAAAGTTTGTATCACGTAATCACTATTATCTTTAGCCCCACAGTGAGCGCCAAACTGTTTTCCCTCAAAATCGGATAACAATTGAATTTACACGCGGTTTTAAGGATACATGATATAACTTGATACAAATTAAGTAAACAAATTAATACTTATTGAAATTGATGATAAGAAAATAAATGCAAACCACACAAATTGAACAGCCTTATCCTTTGAGTTTGATCACGCTCTAGCTAGAAAATATCTCAACTAATGTTAGAACAAAATAACAAGATGATAAGAACTAGAAATGATCAGTATATTGCTTTCTTTGTGTGTGTTCTGTGTCTTACAAATGATAAAAAAAAACTCCTTTATATAGTAGGAGTATCCTACTCTTGGTATAATTCTATACAAGGTAAAAAATCTCATGATTTGCTATTTAATCGGCCTCTTCTTGATACGTAAATAGATTTTCACCGTGATCTTCGACCGATTGTGGATATTTCGGCCCTCCGTTAGTTGACTCGGCAAGTTTTCCTCGATCTTGTTCGGTCCCAGGGTCACGAGCTCGACGATCTAATTTTGCGCCTTGGTTTGATATAACCCGAGCTCAAGCTTTAACCTGCTATGTTTCAGCCTCGATTGGTCACTCAATAGGCGAACCCGGTTTCGACCGTATACAATGTGTAAATTATTAATTTAGAACCTAACAACTTAGAAGAAATAGAATTCCAAATCCATTAATTTCGAATCATGACTCCGCCTCTGAAAATTACTACAAGTGAGTATTCTAAAGTAGTTTACCTTAACTTTATAACTTACTTACAGAAAGACGTCAAAGCAAGCTAATTACCACAAATTTAGACATCCATTTATGCTTGAATAAAATGTTCCTGCACGAAACATTGCTCGTTCTCAAGAAGAAGAACCAAGGAAAAATAATGCAGCTTATGACTTCTTAGGGCATCTCCAAGGCTGCATCATTTTTTGCACCAAATTTAAATTTGGTGTAAAATTTAGTATTTTTTTGCTCCAATGGAACACCAAGTCTTGCATTATTATAATGCATGGATAGTATTGCACCAAATTTGGTGCAACACTATTCAGCACACCAAATTTAATTTATTATTATTATTATTATTATTATTTTATTCATCTTTTTATTTTTTGGACTTTTAATTTATCATATATTGTGTATATAATTAATTTTTATATTAAGATCCTTATAATTTTAATTTTATATCCTATTTTTTGATATATTAATTTTTGTATATATTATATTTATATAAAATTATAAGTTAATTTTATTATTATTATAATTGTTATTCAAGGAAAAGAATATGACATCAGTTATTATTTAGCTGACGGTATATATCCAAAATGGTCTACTATTGTGCAAACTATTCGGGAGCCACGTTCAGCAAAGAAGAGATATTTTGCAATGAAACAAGAATCATGTCGAAAAGATGTTGAACGTGCATTCGGAGTTTTGCAATCTCATTTTGCAATTGTTGCAGGTCCGTCACGTTTTTGGAGAAAAGAGGTGCTACGTGATATAATGACCACATGTATTATACTGCACAACATGATAATTGAGGACGAACGTGATCTTAATGCACCAATTGAAGATGTACGTGAATGTCCAGCTCCTACGGTAGAAATGGCGGTAGATGAAGATCATCGATTTGAATAATTTTTAGCTCGACACAAAAAAATTAAGGATAAAGATGCGCATTTCGCATTTTGTAATGCATTAATCGAACATTTATGGGAGAATAGAGGCGAAAATTGAATATTTATGTGGTACTTAAATTAAATTTGACTATGATGTAATATTTATTTAATTATATTTTATCAATGATTTCACTTTTAGTTAATTTATCCTTTAAAATAATTTTGTAATGAATAATTATATAAGTGGTGAATGTGAGTTATATATAATGAATATGGAAAAAAGAAAAAAGATAGTTTTGTTTGAAGGAAATAAAAAATAAAATTTAAATAGAAGATAATAATATAATATAGAAGAGAGAGAAAAAATATTATTTTTTGGTGTAAAAAATGGTGTAATGGTTGGAGTAAATTTGGTGTTACACCATTTTGGTGTGAAATTTGATGTTCGGGTTGGAGAGATGGTCTTATTGAAAAACCACAAAAGAAAATACCATGATTTTCTGGGTGATGTTTGTACGAAGCTGGAAAATGTTTTTATGAAAAATGAATAGTTTTATCACTTATTTTTCCTTGTTTGGTTGGTGAATGAAAAACTTTTTCCGGAAGGTATTTTTTAATGTTGGATTAAAGAGCATAAAATATTTTTAGGAAAATAAATTTTTATGCTACTCTCCTTAACGTTACCTGTACTCCTTCCCCTCCCCCCCTCCTCCGAACTCTATTTTCTTCATGAATATAATTATTATTTTCCAAATTCACACAAATTCAAAGGAACTAATGTGCTGCGTTACTTTTCCATACAAGAACAATGATGAAATTGAGCTCGATAACTAAAAAGAAAATATATATTTTTTTTGTTGAAAAAAAAGTATCCTTTCAAAAACATGAAAAGAAATTACTCATTTTGCTGAATAAAAGAAAATATTTTTTCTACATCTTGAAAAGAAAATACTCATTTGCTGAAATAAAAGAAAATACTTTTTCTACATCATGAAAAAAAAATATTTGTTTTGTTAAAAAAATAATACTTTTTCTATTTCAGGATAGAAAATACTTTTTCTATATCATGAAAAAAAGTTCTCGTTTTGTTGTAATGAAAAAAAAAATATTTTTCTATATCATAAAAAGAATATAATTATTTTGTTGAAATAAAAAAAAGTATTCTATTTACAACATGAAAAAAATACCCTTAATAATATTTCTATTTAGGGTGGGTGAGTAAGGTTGGTGTAAGTGGGGTGAGAGTAGGGGTTAGGGTGGTTGGGAGTGGGGTAGGGGTGGTTTGGGGGTGGGATGGATGAGGATGGGGAATAAGGTGGAGAAGATTGAAAAAAAGTTTTGAAAAATATTTTTTATTCTTTTGATAGGGAAAATATTTTTTTCCAATTAGATAAAAATGAGTTCATAAAAAAATATATTTCAAAATATTTAAGTTAACCAAACATAAAAAAATTAAAAAATATTTTCCTTTGTACCAAACACACCCTCTTTATCTTGCCATTCTCCACCGACCTAGAAATATTCATATTAGGACTTTTCTCAAGTGGTAATGTAGTAAATAGGGACATTTTTTTAGTTTTGTACCAACAGGTCGTTCAAATGAGGATGAACATATATTCTAATATTAGTACAGTATTGATACATATTATTTCACACATAAAAAAAAAGGAAATGGATTCAACTCTAGACATACGATGACAGTGACCTAGTACACAAAAGGTAGATTTAGAAAATCTAATAATTGCAGGAGCAGATGACACATGCCAAATGTTCACGCTTTCTCTCGATATTTATGTATATTGATTCCCATCTTCCTTTGCGGGCTGCACAGGATACACTAATCATTCTTTCCACAGAAACTACTTATCCTAGCTTCGCCACAATTTATATAACGATTTGATTGGACATAAAGTTTAAAATAATATTTTTCTTAAGTAAAATTTAAGGTCTAAACAGGACATAAATGATAAATATTCTGAAATACTGTACAAGATTTGTATAAAATTTAAGGTCTTATATTCTTCCTTTTCATCATTCTTGTTGTGTCCCTTTCCCTGTTATTCTTTTTCCCCTTTTCGTACTTTTCTTTCCAAAATCTTTTCAGGTTCTCGTGTTTAGAAGCAGCAGTTAGCTGTTGTCCTTTTCTTCATATATTCATATGAGTTGAAATTGTTTAATCCTTCAATATTCATATTGGGGTGTGCTTTAACTCTTAGCCCCTGCTTCCTTATGGCAGAACTTAACATCAAAAGTTACAGAGTGTTGCTAATAAGGCAAGCGAGTAACAACACTTATTATGCTTGAAGCTCTGTTCACCGGGCAAGCTGAAATAAAAATTTCAAAACCACGTACTTTGAGGGTTGTCTAATGGGATGCCAAAAGTCTTCCTCAATTGAGTTTCATATTGAAATCACTTTTAGACTTTGTTGGAGTAGAAAATTGTAAGAATTTACTAATGGGAAATTACCATCTATGTTAATTTATAAGTAGCTTATTACAAAAATTGATTAATTCATAAAATATTACTAATATTAGCCAACTATTATCGATATTAGCCAAAAAAAGGGTCAAAATTTTACTTTCTTTTGAGTGGGTGTCATTAGAATAGATTGGAAACATTTTAAGAATCTTGAATCTCAGTTTTGGGATGATTTGGTGGAGTTTTGAGGTGGTTTGAATTGAAAATTCGAAGTAGAAGATGAACATGAAAAAAATTAAATTGTGTATCACACTTTGTATCATTTATGTATCATAGGTCTATCAAATGTGTATCACATTTATGAGATACATGTGTCGCTGAAGAATTTTTTGAACTCAATTTTAACCACGAATTTAATACCAAGTCAGCCTAAATCACCTCCAATCTTCCTCAAATTTTATATATTGACCCATCTATATGTTTTCAATGAATTTCAACCATACCCATTGAAAAAGGTCCTTTCCGTCAGACATCTAATGTTGCTAATCACGCTTAGAAATACAGAAGGAGATCTTTGCGTGTCATTCTTAGAGAGAATAAATCTTATTTATTTGTGTTTTTACTTTTTATCTGTGATTGACTAGTTTTGTAAGTCTATGATTAATGATTAGAGATTAGTAAGTTAAGACTTATTTGAGACATTTATGTAAGATTCCTTTTACTACTATGCCATCTCATGAACGTTTGAATGAGATGATTCATCGGGCTCAATGAGGCATAGCCCATCATAACAAGAGAAGGTGACTCACAATAAAACCCATTCGTCATTCTGGGCCACTCTAGGCCCACATTAGTTCTCGGACCCTTCTCCATTTTAGTGAAATTTTCGCGTCAAAATAGTATGGGCTAGCCAGTTTTCGGACTGGTCATTCAAAATAGTCAGCGTTTGTTAATTCATTGAAAAATAGCCTCTATTTTGTTGTAATAAAGACCGATCCAACATAATATACTGGAGTTCGGTGCACCTGTATATGAACTTTCAGCATATTATGCTGGACCGATATACTTTGCTGGCTCCAGTATAATATACTGGAATTCCAGTATATTATGCTGGAGTATTTTCCGGATTTTGAACAGTGTTTTCTTACAGATTTATCTTTACATGAAAAGTGGCTAAATTTCGATGACTTTTGAAACTGTGACTATTTTTGAATGACCATTTGTAAATCTGGCTATAGTTGAATTTCTCCCAATTTTCGCCGATTGTCTCTTTGTATCAATTGTTTAGTAATTGATCATCTCTTTATTTCTCTTGTAACTTCTAAATCTTTGAGATCACGATTTTTTTTGTTGAGCAAATTTCAAATCTTATGAGAAATTGTTAGATCACAATGTAGAAATTTGTAAGTTATTGCAAACATTACACAATGGTCTAATGTTTTGCCTGTAAAATTAAACAAATTGAAAATTGTATCAACAAATATTAGACCCAAGTCTAACGCATAGATAATTTCCTCAAGATTATGTTTGCACAACTTTTTAAAATAGAGACAAGTTCTAAATAATGGCCTAGAAAGAAACATTTGCGCAAATAAACTGAAGTAGCATTCCAGTGTCATGGGTCCTAATTCGAGTAATGAGTGAAAATCTCTGACTCTTAAATACCTTGTTGAGCCTTCTTTGCTCCGCCTTTAACTATGTGAAAAAAGAGTTTAACCAAAGAACCTGATTGTTTCACATTTTATTTAGGCAGGATAGATCGGGATCTCCAAAACCTGATGATATTTATTCAGTCTACAACTAAACTTTGAGTTAGCGACTACAAAAAAAAACCCCAATTACCAACAAAAAAAATTGTTGGTAAATTGATCAAATTGGTTAGCAATTTGAGTTACTACCAGATTACCAACGGATATTGATCTGTTGGTATAAGGCTCGAAGGAAAATTTTACCAACCAATTTAAATTCATTGGTAAAATTACCAACTAAAAATCAATTAGTAAACACCAAATGAATTTGCCGGTAATTTTTGAATTTTGAGTCCAAGATTTTCGTTGGTAAATTTACTAACAAAAATTTTGTTGGAATTCCGGTAGTAACTTTACTAACAGATTAATGGATTAGTAAATTTGGTTTTTCATTATTTAAATTGTGATTGTAATCGGTTGGTAAATATAGTAACAAAAAAAAAGTCTATTAGTATTCCGTTAACAACTATACTAACGGATAACAACTTGGTTGGTAAATCCGATAGTATATTTTTAAAAATGCATTTGTAATTTTAGTTATGGAAAAGTTTTGTTAAGTAAATTGTTGGTAATTTACTAACAAATTTCAAATTCGTTAGCAAATATGGTTATTTATTTTTAAAAATAATGTTAGTAATTTGTTAGTAATTCGTCATAAAATTTACTAACAAATTGTAAACGTGTTAGCAAATATTACTAATTAAATGGGTATATTAAAAATTTTATTTTTAATAATTGCCTTAATATTAATTTAAAGCTTTACAAGACCTAAAAAACACTTAAACAAAACAAAAAATATACTAGCACTTTATAAATAATAATAATAATAATATTTATCATGAAGTTGAAAGTAGAATTCAAAACGTGTCTAACATAAAAGAAGCTAAAATAAATCTAAATATGACTCGTATCAGTATTTGACGACGAATCATGTCACCGAGAAGGCGATGTACGCATGCCACCTATGAGGACCGACAGAGGGTTTTGAAGTAGTTGATCAACTTGCCCGCACACCTCTTGCTGCATTTCATGTCTTATTTCTTCATGCAGTTCTTGTCACATCTCTTCTCTCATTTCTTGTCTAATCTCTTCTCTGATCTCTGATTTCATCTCATGCTTTATCTCTTACTTAATTGCTTGCAAACGATGTTTGACACATTGATTCACCCGAGCATTAAAGTCTCGATAATGGAGATACCGAACTAGAGGATGCACCAACATTCCCATAGAAAGGAGCTTGAGAACCAAGACCATAAATGCGCGTCTTCTTAACACCAACTTCGTTCAAATAAATTTGTGAGAAATCAACTTCAGGAGGCTCACTGGACCCATCTTTAGGCTATGACACAGACGTAATTTTAGACATTATGGTATCCCGAAAGAAAAAAATATTGTCATGACCCGGAATCCCCACCATCTGGACCGTAATGGCGCCTAACATCACACTTGCTAGGCAAGCCAACCTTAGAGTTTTAATTAGCCAAATCCTTTACGCTTCAGGGATTAACAATAAACAAGCTAAAACCAGTAAAAAAAATGTGGAAGTAAGTAAATAGCCTCTTTGTTTATATACTATTACCAATACTATTACTATTACTACCCAGAATCCGGTGTCATAATCTACGAACACACTAAGATTTGCTACAAACATTTGTTAGAAAAAATATACAACTGTTTATGAAGGGAACTAAAAATAGTGAATGTAGGAGCATATAAGGGGACGCCAGGGCCTGCGACGCCAGCAGGACTACCTTGGGTCTCCTAGTTGTAAAAATTTGCAACCAACCTCTCGATCAGCCACTACTTGCTCCAAAATCTGCATAGAAAGTGCAGAGTGCAGTATCGATATAACCGACCCCATGTACTCGTAAGTGCTAACCTCGATGAGGTAGTGACGAGGCTACGACGAGGCATTTACAATATAACCTGCATACAGTGTATAATAAAAGAAGAAAGAAGGACATGATAAAATAAATCAGTAACTTGCAAGGAATGAATGCTGTGAGCATGTGATTTTTGTTCTATATGAAATACTCCTACAGAATCCCAAAGAAATAGATTTTTCTTTTAATTATTTGCCATTTTAGGAATTTTGTAGAATTTTCTTAATTATTTGCATTTTTTGTGCATGCTTAATTTTTATTTAAATTATGAAAAATACCAAAAATACTCTGCATTTGCATTTAGGATTTATTTTTATATTTTTAGGTTAATTAGTAAATTAGTTATTTTATAAAAATGAAAAAATCACAAAAAATGACTCACTTTGCATTTTTAACATTTTAATTTTAAATTCTGTAGTTCTTCTTTTAATTTGGGAGTTAATTAATTTTTGTAAATAATATGATGAGTAATTAGCTTAATTTGGCAAATTATTTTAATTTAAGAGTTAATTTGGTTTGTTAGTTAATTTGAAAAGAAAAAACAAAAATTGGAAATTGGAAAAAAAGAAAAAGAGAATCAGAAAGGCTGTTGATTTTGGGCCAATTTGTCATAGCACAAATGATTTTTTCCCCAAACCCGTTCCAGATCCAGCCTAAACCACGCCCCAACCCGGTCCAAAGCCTTCAGCCCATGAGACCCTTGAAACGATGTAGTATGAGAACAAAACTACATTGTTTTGAGTTCAAGAGTTTAGAATAGATCCTGGCCTTCCGTTCTATCTCATCCAACGACCCTAGAGGTTTCCTCCATTTTGATTAAAATTGTCCAAACACCGTTCAGAATAACCTAGTACCCTTTTCACTTCATCTCTTCACCTCAGTTGTCTCCAACCCTAGAACCCGTCGACCCTAAACTCCTAAGCTTCCACCGGCCGGCGGCGGAACCCAATTGACCTCAAATCCCTACCACACAACCATCACTCACCCCTGATTCCCAATCCACCACCACATCTCCCCAAATCCTCACCAAATCGGACTAGCGTTGGATCTAAAATCAAAGAAGAGAAAATCTTCCAAGTCTTTGAGCTTCCAAGAACGATTGAGGTTGAAACTAATATTGTTCGTCTGTTCTCAACGAGAACACATGATTAATGTCAATTTTGGCTCAAAATCAAAAGTGTCGGAGCTTCGTTCAAGCCCATCGTCTATCTGCCTATTTAGGTATCTCCATTCATTTCTCTTTTTTTCATTCCCATCCTCGTCTCCTTCTGATTCTTTCTTCTCTTTCTTGTTTTTCTGTTTAGATCGTCTCTCTTTGCATGTTTAGGATAAAGTCATGTTAGTATTTAGCTTACTAATACGGTCAACATGTTGTTAGCTTATTTGATTTCTTTGTTTAATTTTGCTCAAATTCTCCTCTTATTTTTTGTTTTCTTTGGAATTATGATTTCAGGAGTTCTTATAACTTCGATGGCCTATTTTCTCGTGGGTTTTGGTTTTGAATTAAAATATTGGGCTTCGTAGGTCATAAGCCCAAAGAGGGGAAGGGTCAACGTTGGTTGCCAAGCCCATGGGTTAGGTTTGGGGTAGTCTGACCCATGTTTGGTTCCTGAAGGTAAATAACAGGGGACTAAAGGGTAGTTTAGGGATTTTAATAAGGGGAATCTTCATTAACTGATTAGGAAGCTTCCAGGAAAGAGGGGATTGGGTAGTTCAGTAACTGGGTTTTTAAATTCAGGGGTGTTATTTGAACAAAAGGGGATTTGAACAAGGGGTAAATGGTAAAGTAAAACATCAATTCTGCTGCCCTAAGGGCTTTCTATAAGAGGCTTGTTTCCTTCATTGTCAAAGAGATTTTTACAATACCAAGACTGAGAAACGACTGAGAATAACAAGCACCGTTTCTTTTTGCAATTAGAACACTGAAATACATAGAGTTTTGATAACTAGAAAAAACACAAAAAAATCGAGCACTATTTCATTGCAACCAGGCTTTTCTTCACATTTTTTGGTTTTTAGAAGCTTGAATCACTACTATTTTCTGGACTCAAAGCATGTTGGTAGCTGGTTGATGATTGTTTGGTTTCTGTTGATTAAAAGCTGCTGATATTTCTTGCTGAAGTTCTGTTGCTTGTGTCTTATTATTCCAGGTATATTTCCGAGCTTGAAGTGATAATATGAACTTGTAAAATACTGATTTGGAATGGGATTTTAGGTCACCTGGCTGGATGCTTCTTTGTTTGTTGCTCATGATACTGTTTCGATTTTATTTTAAGTTTGTCATTGCTGACTTAGTATAGATGGATGATTTGAATGTTTAAGTTGTCTTAGTTTATTCCTAAGTGTTAAACAATTTGTTATACTTAGTAGTTGTAACTATTTGGGACGGTTTCTTTCAAATGATTGTTGAGATGTAAGTTCAAGTGTTTGTATTGTTAAGCATGATGTTAGGTGTAAATATAATGTTGATCTTTTGGGTGAATTTCAGAATTTGATCTCTTTTCGTGATTAATAGCATGTTTTAGTGGAATCACGGTTAAGATTAGCAAGTAGTTTATAATCTAGGATTCTGTGGTTAACATGAATGGTAATCTTGATTTTGGAATCCATGTGTAGTAAAATATGGTTTCATTTAGTAAATTTGAGATTGAAATCAATTGAAATGTATTAAAAAGTGAAGTCCCAGACTGTTTGTCATTGGTTTCTCAATGAATGTGTATGGATATAGGGTCTGTATAACTTGTCTACGAACGGCCCAGAGCAATAATTTTTGGGCCTCAGCAATCGTCTGTCATTTTGGCCTGCGTTGGATTTAATTGCTTGGTTTACATTTGGGCTCAATTTTGAGTCCGATGAGTGTTAATACCCATATCTTTATTTAAAAAAAAAAGAAAAGAAAGAAGAGGCGTGCGTTGGTACACTGGGCCTGCTGTTGGTCCAGTTCCCACTATGATCAGATTTGGGCTCGTTTGCTTTGCTTTGCACATTAATCATTGGTTTGTGCTCAAGTTTGGATGCAAATAACCTTAGGTTTAGTTAGGTGTAATCCCTTTAAAAATAATTTGAGGTGTGCCATCAATTGAATTTTCTATATCCCTCGCAAACTTTTTGTTATTAATTTGAACTTTCATAGTTGCTTTAGGCATGTTCTTTAAATTGACTTTCTTTTAATTACTAAATTCGGGTGTATATTTCATGTGACCCAATTTCAATTCTTAACAATGTTAAATAGAAAGTATCGCGAATCGCGGGTGCATTTCATGTGACGTGGTTCAAGACATGTTTTAAATAACGTTGAATCTTCCTAAAAGCGTTTTAAAATAATTAAAAGCGGTTAATAAGTTAAAAATGCACAATAGGTTTAAAACATGTAATAAATCGGATAATAGGCCAATAATAATAGTTGAGAGACCATGCTAGAACCATGAAACCCGGGAATGCCTAACACCTTCTCCCCGGTTAACAAAATTTCTTACCTGGTGTTCGCGAACCGTGAAATAGAGTCAATCTTCCTCGATTCAGGATTTTAAATAGGTGACTTGGGACACCATTAATTATCCCAAGTGGTGACTCTGATTCTTAAATAAATAATCTCGTTTCGATTGTCACTTAAATTGGAAAAACTCCCTTATACCCTTACGGGTGTAGTAAAAAGGAGGTGTGGCAAATATAGTTCTCGAAACATATCATCAGTGCTCAGCTATAACCAATCCTTAAGTATAGTTTAAGACTACCGTTCAGCTAACACAGTTAAGGGAAAATATAAGCATAAAGATTGTTGCGGCGTGCAACCCGATCCCACCATAGCACAATAATCACAATCACAGTTCACCCTTATTTCACCACAATTCACCCTTATTACACTTGTTGCGGTGTGAAACCCGATCCCACCGTATCACAATAACCACAATCACAGTTCACCCCTTATCCCACCACAATCCACCTTTATTACATTTGTTGCGACGCACAACCCGATCCCACCATATCAATATCATTTACTCAGCAGGTACAGAAATTACACAATTCAAATCACATAACTTCTCACAAGGCTCAACTTCAAAGCAAAGCATTTAGAAAGATTATGCACTATGAGACTTTACACAAGTAATACTTCTCAGCGAGACCAATCCATAATATGCTTTGAAAGTACCAGTAACCAGCTCAAACAATAATAGGAGACAACGAAGCTACGAACACTTCCAATAAAAGATACAATGTCTATCAAATAACAATTAGGCATGGAATTACAAGTAAAACATGTAGTAGTTAAGGCAGAAAAAGACAATATAAGAAGAACGGGAAGAAAACAGGCAAAACAGATAAATTGGCGGTGCATAGGTACTCGTCACCTCACTTATACACCGCTCACATGGATTTCATATAACAAATAAGTCAAGGATTCCTAAATCCTCGTGTCAAAGTTAGACAAAACACTTACCTCGCTCCGCGGGCCACTCAACGCTCAATTACCGTTTTCCTCTAGTTTTCACCTCCAAACCACTTGTATCTAGTTACAATTAACTCAATAACATCAATTATTGCTAAAGGAATTAACTATAATGTATAAATTTAGATTTCTCAAACTTTCCCCTAAAAAGTCAAAAACCGACCCCAGGCCCGCTTGGTCAAAACCCGAGGTTCGGACCA
This sequence comes from Nicotiana sylvestris, assembly GCF_000393655.2. NCBI lineage: Eukaryota > Viridiplantae > Streptophyta > Magnoliopsida > Solanales > Solanaceae > Nicotiana > Nicotiana sylvestris. Next base: position 79,103,237 of record NC_091068.1, on the reverse strand, counting down.
AAATCTATTTACCCATTCATCCCCGAGACTGAATATATAATTGGTTTTGGATCCGACCTTAAATCGAGGTCTAAATCCCTAATTTGCAAAAATTCCCAATTCTTCCTAAATCCCTAGTTTTCTACCATGGAAGAACAAAGATTAGGGCTAGGAATTCAATGGGTGATGTTAGAAATGGAAGAAAATGAGTTAAAGAGTACAAACCTATGATTTGGTGTTGAATACCCTCTGCAAAATCTCTCCCAGGTCGAGTTATAATGAAATAATTGTGAAATTTTGAGAAAATCCCGATTCTGGTATGTTTTAAATCACTGGCGTCAGACCTTCTTCGCGTTCGCGATGGGTCTGAAGCGATCGCGAAGCAGCGGCTCAACTAGCCTATGCGTTTGCAAGATACTCTTCGCTTTTGCTAAGGCTTATTCCCACCAGCCTACGTGTTCGCGAGCCATGTGCCGCGTTCGTGAAGGGTATAGGTCACTTCACCTCCCCCAGGTCCCATGCCTATGCGTTCGCGAGAGCCTAGTCGCGTTCGGGAAGGGTAATGCCCCCAATACTCCGCGTTCGCGAAGAAGAAAATACCCCTGCCCCTATTTTACCTTTCGCATTTGCGAGACAACCTCCGCGAACGCGATGAAGGGCACACCAGATATCAGCGGAAGCCAAAAAACTCAGATTTTCTAAGTTCTAAACATCCCGTAGCCTATCCGAAACTCACCCGAGCCCTCAGGGCTCCAAACCAAACATGCACACAAGTACTAAAATATCATACGAACTTGGTCGCATGATCAAATCACCAAAATAACACCTATAACTACGAATTTAGCACCAAATTGAATGAAATTTTCAAGAAAGTGTTAAAACCTCTATTTTCACAACCGGACGTCCGAATCACGTCAAACCAACTCCGTTTCTCACCAAATTTTACAGACATGTATTAAATATTATAATGAACCTGTATCGGGTTTCGGAACCAAAATACGGACCCGATACCAACAAGATCAAACATTAACCAAATTCTTAAAACCATTAGATTTTCAGTCTTTTAATTTTTACCAAAATTTCATATCTCGAGCTAGGGACCTCGAAATTCAATTACGGGCATACGCCCAGGTCCCATATTTCATTACGAACCCACAGGAATTATCAAAATACGAATCCGAATCCGTTTACTCAAAATGTTGACCGAAGTCAACTAAATCAACTTTTAAAGGCAAAAATTATTATTTTCATCAAATTTCAACATAAAAGCTTTCCAGTAACACGTTCGGACTACGCACGCAAATTGAGAAGGGATAAAATGAGGTCTTAAAGGCCTTGAAACACCGAATCGAGTTCTAAAATATAAGATGACCTTTTTGGTCATCACATTCTCCACCTCTAAAATAACCGTTCGTCCTCGAACGGACATAGAAAAGTACCTGAACTGGAAAAGGTGGGGATATCTGCTTCGTATATCGGACTCGGACTCCCAAGTATCTGCCTCAACCGGTTGACCTCTCCACTTCATCTGAATTGAAGGATAACTCTTCGATCTCAACTAACGAACCTGTCGGTCTAGAATAGCTACCGTCTCCTCCTCGTAGGTCAAATCTTTGACAACTGGACAGTGCATAAATCTAACACGTGGGATGGATCTCTTTAATACTTCCGAAGCATGGACACATGAAACACTGGATGGACCGCTTATAAGCCTGGTGGCAATGCAAGTCTGTTGGCCATCTCTCCCACTCGCTCAAGGATCTCAAAAGGCCCGATAAACCTAGGGCTCAACTTGCCCTTCTTCCCAAACCTCATTACACACTTCATTGGGGATACCTAAAGCAACACTTTCTCTCCGACCATGAATGTCACATCACGAAGCCTACGGTCGGCATACCTCTTCTGCTTGGACTGAGATATGCGAAGTCTATCCTGAATGATCTTAACCGTATCCAAGGTATCCTGTACCAAATCTATACCCAATAACCGAGCCTCCCCCAACCCAAACCATCTCGGAAACTGACACCGTCTACCATATAATGCCTCATAGAAAGCCATCTGGATGCTCGACTGATAGCTATTGTTGTAGGAAAACTCTGCTAGCGGCAAGAACTGATCCCACGATCCTCCAAAGTCTGAGGATGAAATATTGTGCTCAACTCAACCCGCTTACCCAACTCACGCTGTACTGCCCTCCAGAAGTGCGAGGTAAGCTGCATACCTCGATCAGAAATGATAGACATGGGCACACCGTGAAGACGAACGATCTCACAGAACTATCCGTCCGTATAAGGATGAAATGTTGTGCTCAATTCAACCCGTATACCCAACTCACACTGTATTAACCTTCACAAGTGCGAGGTAAACTACGTACCTTGATAAAGAATGATAGACACGGGCATACCGTAAAGATGAACAATCTCACGGATATAAATCTCTAACAACCACTCTGAAGAATAGGTAACTGCCACAGGAATGAAATGCGCTGACTTGGTCAGTCTATCCACAATAACCCAAACAACATCGAACTTCCTCTAAGTTCATGGGAGTCCAACAACGAAATCCATAATGATACGCTCCCACTTCCACTCAGGAATCTCTATACTCTAAAGCAAACCACCAGGTCTCTAATGCTCATACTTTACTTGCTGACAATTTGGACATCGAGCTACATATGCAACAATATCCTTCTGCATCCTCCTCCACCAATAATGCTACCGTAAGTCTTGATACATCTTGGTGGCGCCCAGGTGAATAGAATACCGGGAACTATGACCTTCTTCAGGAATCAACTCACGAAGTCCATCCTCATTAGACACACAAACACGACCCTGCATCCTCAAAACTCCATTATCTCCAACCGTAACCTGCTTGGTATCACCTGGAAGTACATAGGGGGGTGAATTGTTAATTTTTAAAAATAGTTGCTACCAGTTGACTAGTTTTATAATTAGTCGACTAGATATAATAACTTGATAACAGTAATGATAAAATTCAAAATGCAGAAATTAATTGCAGGAATTAAAGATACCAAAATTTTTATACTGGTTCAGATTCAATGTGAATCCTAGTCCAGTCCCCTTGGGTTGCAAGGGAGTTCTCTTTTAGTAAATGAGTTTCTCGACTGCACAGTGAATGGTGTGATCTACACCGATAGCTCAGTTCCTATATCACTCGTTTCTTTTGATACAATGCCTCACCAGTGTTGGTCTCTCTTTCTTCTCTAACTTGTTACATAGTAGGTCTAGTAGAGCTACAATGTTTATTTGTAGTAGAACAAAGAGAGGGTATTTGGTTCGATCAAAGTATATGTGCTAAGGTACATATACATGTTTAAATACTTTGAGAGAGACTTGAATTCTGGAGAAATTTGCCAACCCAAGAGATTTGATCCTTGGAAAGAGATTGATTCTTTCCAAGAATAAGGTTATTCAGCAACGACTTTGTCTTGACGAGAGGCTTCAATGACTTCCCTTATTCGTGATCCTTGAATCTTGATCCTTCTAGATTTAGTATACTTGATTAATTATCTTGCAAGATCTTCGATACTCTTGATTGATTTGATTCCTTCAGTCTAGCCTTAATTGATTCCGTTAGTATTAATGATTCCTTTAATCTCGTCTGCTTTCCTTGATTTTCTCTGATTGATTCCTTCAATCTTGTATTCCATCCATGAGTTCCTTGATCTTCTATGGTTGATTCCTTCAATTTTGAATGCTATCCATGAGTTCCTATACAAAGAACAAATATATTATTTTCATCATTAAAATCAGATCTAACAATCTCCCCCTTTTTGATGATGACAAAATAATATATATGTATAAACATTAGTTGACTTCTCTGTATTTTACTCCCCCTCAATGAGAGCTGTTGAGGCTCATGTAGTCGACTTCTTATGCAGGATCTATGACTCCCTCTCAAAAAGTGCCAAGCTGTCTTACCCTTTAGTCGACTTATTCTTGTATTGTAACTTACCCTTCAATCGACTTATTCTTGTATGTACCTGTACAATACATATATCATTTCTCCCCCTTTTAGACATCAACAAAGAGGGAATAGAAAAACAGATGACATACGAAAATAGGATTTATTACAAGATGTGTTGGAAGAGTTGTAGCAAAACAAAAGAAAACAACAAGAAAAAAAATTTATCCACCAACTAATTTTTTAGTCCAAAAATAGCACAGCAAAAAAATTGTCTTAAAATTTCACATTAACGACGCAGAAAATAGGTAAGAGTATTGCAGATTGCCTCCTTCAATCGATCAAAGCTGGCATTGGCTAAAACATTCATTCCATCAAGCCTGTCATGAACCTCCTTGAATGCCTTGATAGTGTTTTCCCTTACTCTGTGAACCACAACTCTTATCTTGGAAACATCAGGCCCTGTTTCATTGGAGATATCATGAATGGTACCAACAGTGGACAGAGTGGAAATGAGAAGATCTTTAATTGCAGAGAGCTGATTGTCAATGGCACTAAGCTTTTTAGCAAGGTCAGGGTCACTATGGCTAGGATGGGAAGGAAGGTTTGGGTTTGGAGTCTGTTTGAGCATTCTTGACTTCTCCTTCTTGTTTCTTAACCCATGATCCCTTCATACACACATAACCCATACTCGCAAAAGCTATAAAGTTATAAGATTTTGAAACAGAGGTAAAGGGATATGTAGATATGGAAATATTGTGAGTTCCAGAATGTGAGTGATGGCCATACCATAGGGTAGACTAGTGGGATCATTTGCACTTTCAATCATAAATTGATGACCTAGGAGGACAACTTGATTTTAAGTTTGGTCACAGGGCAATAGACCAGAAAGGTGCCTCTTTGAGAGAAGGTGGAGAATGAGCTAGTACGAGGAAGCAGAGTGGTTACAACAATGTGGGCCAAAACTCGAGTTTTGAAACTAACATCACTAGGGCCTAACTAGTTTGGGAGAGATTCAGATGGACATTCATTAATACACCTTTTAGCTTGATCAAAAGAAATTTTAAAATCATCGGGCCAAGAATTTTTGAAAAGCATGGGGAAACTAGAACATTTACACTGAAAGATTGAATCACACAAGGCACATTAAAAAAATACGCTTTCTAACACTAAAGACTCCAACTTATCAAACTTATTAGAGTGAATATTGTCATAAAACATTCTCACAAGGGGTTCATAGACTTTAGGCAGAGGAACAGAAAAGAACTTTGACCACCCTTGATAAACGAAAAGATCTTTTACCTTACAATTTAAGTCTTCCATGTTATCAAGGTCGACTACCCTCCCATGAGCAATAGGCTTGTTTTTCAGGGCGATGAAAAAGTCCCTATTTGGAGAATCCCAGAAATTTAGGTCCGACTCTAGGGAACTAGAAAGATCTATTTTTGATTTCTTTGGAGTGGAGGAAACAAGGGGTTCTTCCATAGGTCTTTTTGCCAAAGCTTTTTCTCCTAAAGGGTGAGAATGATCAGAAAAATTTGCCTGAGAAGAGGCAAAACCCTCAGAATGATTGGACCCTAGGTTTACCTGTTAAAGGGGCATAGAAGGGAGTTCTGCTCTAGAGCGAGTTCTTTTCCTAGTGGAGGCAAATGGATTTTTGGGGTGTTTGGCCATTGAAAATATTTTCTGTTTGGGAAATGCTTCTAAGAAGGGTTTTTAGGCGACAAGGACAATGGAGATTGAAAAGGAGTTTCAACATTAAAAAGAGTGTTTCTGACGGTTGAGTACAGAAAAGGAAAAGGCGTCAGTTGATCAGACGTGATGATTGGCTTTCCTTCTTTCAACTTTGCGACTGATGTGAAAAGAGAGGAAAAGAGAGGGAAATCAGAGGCGTAATTAATGATTAAGAAAAGATATAGAACATTAGGCATACAAAATAAAATAATAGCACATAGGTCCTAACTATTAATGCAAATAATGCCAAGTAATTCTCTTAGAGAGCAAAATCTTTCTTCTACTAAAGGCTTAGTAAAAATATCTACTAATTGATCAGTTGTTCCAACAAAAGATATTTCTATGTTTCCTTTAAGAACACGATCTCTAATAAAGTGATGCTTGATATCTATATGCTTTGCCCTAGAATGATGCACTTGATTTTTAGAAAGACATTGGTATAGTCTTAAACAATAGTTCATAATCACCAAGTTGATGAGACATCCATAATAATTGTGCACAGCATTGTCCAATAGCGATATATTCAGCTTCAGTAGTAGATAGTGCAACTGATGCTTGTTTTTTACTATTCCAAGTTATTAATGCTTTGCAAGTAATTGACATGTTCCACTTATGATTTTTCTATCTTCTTTATCACCTGCAAGATCAGCATATGAAAAACCTTCTAATTTAAACGTGGTAGAACGAGGATACCATAGTCCATGAGAGATAGTTCCAATGAGATATTGAATAATTATTTTTACTGCAGTCAGATGTGATTTCTTAGGAGCTGACTGAAAGCTAGCACATTTACAAACACTAAACATAATATCCGGTCGACTAGCAGTTAGATAAAGAAGTGAGCCAATCATTCCACGATACTTAATTTCATCAACATGAATTCCTTATTCGTCTTTGTCGAGACTTGTTGAAGGACTCATTGGTGTGCCAATAGCTTTAGCATTGCTCATGCTGAATTTTCGGATCAACTCCTTTGTATATTTGGTCTGATATATTAACGTTCCTTCTTCAGATTGTTAGATTTGAAGTCCAAGGAAGAATGTTAGCTCTCCCATCATGCTCATTTCGAACTCACTTTGCATAAGATTTGAAAATTCCTTGCACATTAGAGGATTAGAACTACCAAATATAATATCATCAATATAAATCTGAATAATGAGATTACCTTCTGATAATCTTTTAATAAATAGAGTAGTGTTTACTTTACCTCTTGTAAAACCATGATCAATAAGAAATGAACCGAGTCTTTCGAACCATGCTGGTGGAGGTTGCTTTAGTCCATACAATGCTTTGGTTAGCTTATACACATGATAGGGAAACTTTGAATCTACAAACCCAGGAGGTTGTTTCATGTATACTTCCTCTTCAATGAAACCATTCAAGAATGCACTTTTAACATCCATATAAAATAGCCTGAATCCCTAAAAGGATGCATATGCCAGAAGGATTCGTATAGATTCCAGTCGAGCTACTAGGGCAAAAGTTTCGTCATAGTCAACTCCTTATTGTTGTGAATATCCTTGAGCAACTAATCTGGCTTTGTTTCTTACAACTTTTCCATCCTCATTCTGTTTATTTCTGACAACCCATTCCAATTACAGGAACACTTTCAGGTTTGGGTATCAGTTTCCATATTAATTTTTGTCGAATTGATCTAGCTTTTCCTACATCTATTGTATCCAACTTGAGTGTTTTAGAGGTTCTTATATCTTCTTTGGCTCAATCTGAGAGATTAGTGCTATGTTTGCTTTCTTTTTGAGAGCTCCCCTGATTTTCATTCCTTCTCTTGGATCCCCTATGATGAATTTTTGAGGATATTCAGGTTCACTTTTTATTCATTTGGACGAACTATATGAGTAGTTGACTCCTTTGGAGGTTCTGGTGGATTGTTGCTGGTTTCACTAGTTGACTTTATAGCAACATCAGATCCATCAGTCGATTTTTGAGATTTGCTTGTCTCTTGAACTTCTTGAGCTTGATCTTCATCACCTGCAGTAATTCCTTTCTCGGTCGAGGAGTTACTTTCATAAAATATAACATATACAGATTCTTCCACACATAATATGCGTTTATTATAGACTCTAAAGGATCTACTATTCAATGAATAACCCAGAAAAATACCTTCATCACTTTTTGGATCGAATTATCCAAGATTGTCCTTACTATTATTGTGAATGAAACAATTACTTCCAAAGAGATGAAAATAACTAATATTAAGACGTTTACCTTTCCATAGTTCATAAGGTGTTTTCTTCAAAATAGGCCTTATGAGACATCGGTGAGAATGTGACATACTGTACTTACTTCTTCTGCCCAGAAATGATTTTGACAGTGAATGATCTGGTAACATAGTTCTTGCCATATCTTGTAGGGTTCTATTTTTCCTTTCAATGACTCCATTCTGTTGTTGTGATCTTGGTGCAAAATGATTATGAGTATATCCTTGATCATTACAGAGGTCTTCAAATGCTCTATTTTCAAATTCTCCTCCAAGATCACTTTGGATTGTTGTAATCAGATACCCCTTTTCCCTTTCAACCTTCTTACAGAAACTCTTAAAAATTTTCAACACTTCATCTTTATAAGATAAGAAAATCACCCAAGTAAAACGTGAGTAATCATCAACAATAACAAAAGCATATCGTTTTCCTCCTATGCTAGTAGTTCTAGTAGGCCCAAATAAATCCATATGAAGCAGTTGCAAAGGATTAGAGGCAGATACAATATCCTTGTTTTTGAAATAGTTTCTAGTTTGTTTCCTAATTTGACAAGCGTCACATATATGATTTCTAGAGAAATTCCGTTTGGGTAAACCAATAACTAGCTCATGCTTAGAAAGTTTTTCTATCAAATGCATGCTTGCATGACCAAGTTTCCTATGCCATAACCAAGGATCATCAGATATGGATGTTAAATAGATATGAATCTATATTTTCAAAACTATCAAGAATGTAAACATTTCCATACCTTTTATGTGGGAGGATTATTTTACCTATCTCATCTTCAATAGCGCATCCTGTTTTCTTAAATTGTACCTCATATCCTGAGTCGCATAGCTGACTTATACTCAAAAGATTGTAGTTAAGTCCATCAACAAGATAAACCTCAATGATATCGCAGTTGTTATTGAAGGGAATTGTTCCGATACCGACTATTTTCCTTTTGAATCATTGCCAAACTTAACGCTTACTCCATCTATTTTTGTAACTTCCTTGAACATGTTTTTATCACCTGTCATGTGACAGGAACATGCACTATCTAGGTACCATTTTCCTTTGTAACTTCTCCTGTGGTGTTCCTACAAAACATAGTAATTACTTTCTTTTAGGTACCTAAGCTTGCTTGGGTCCTGGTTGGTTAGTACTGCTAGGTTCAGAATTATTTTTGGGTTTCCAAATCCATCCTGGAATATTTGACTTATGAAATCGACAAAAGGAATATTTAGGTCAACTTTTGTTGCAGTAGTCACACGTAACTCCTGATCCATTTTTGGATCTTTCATTAGTATTAGTACTAGTGTACTCTGTTCTGGATGGTCCTTCTCCAGTTGACTTGCAAGTCGCTTGGTTTGACCTGGTAGAACTATGACTGGTGGATTTGCGCATGCCATTGAGTTGCATTTGCAATTCCTAAAATTTTTCTTTAAGTACTTCTTTTTCAATTTCACATACTTTATGATTGAGCTTCCAGTCTTTTACTTCTTTGTTGAGTCTCTTTAGTTCATTCATCATTTTTTGAGACTGTTTCAAAGTAAGATCAAGAATATCCTGCAATTCATTACATCTTTCACAGTTATAAGACCTTACCTCGCTTGTTTCACCTCGTGCCATGAAATAGTTCTCATTGTTATCTTTGTATTCACTCATCTCAAGTGTCCTCATCTGTTCAGCATCCTGAAAGTTTGTTCATATCATTTTACAAAATTGTCATGAAGCAAAGATTTACTATTTCTTCGTGTTCTGAACTGTCTTCATCATTCCAGCTTCCAAATGATTTGTTCTTGTTGAAACCTCTGGAGTTTTTTCTTTTTAGATCTGGACACTCACCTTGAATATGTCCAAATCTTCCACACTCATAGCATTTCCCATCATTCTTATCTTGTTCATTATATTGCCTGGATCGCCTAGGTGGAATCCTTCCTCTTCTCGTATTCCTGAATCTTCTCATTAAACTATCCATGTTTCTTGACATCATAGCAATTTCTTCTTTAAGAACTTCAGGATCATCATCGATATCATTTTCAGCTATTTCAGTTATGGCCTTGAATGCAAATATTTTCTTCTTTTCTTCTTGGTTTGTTTTATTGAGATGTGTTTTCTCGAAAGCTATGAGTTCTCCTTGAAGTTCATCATATGATAACTTATTCAGATCATGTGATTCAAGTGTGACTACTTTGGTCTACCAAGTAGTGGGTATGTTTCTAAGAATCATTCTAACTTGATCACCACTTGAGTATGGTTTGCCAAAAGCTTTTAGATCGCTCATGATTTTATTGAATCTGGCAAACATCTCTTCAATAGATTCTTTTTCTTTCATCTGAAAGGGTTCATAATCATGAACCAACATGCTGATATGTGTTTCCTTTCCTTTGCTGGTTCCTTCGTATGTAACTTCAAGCTTATCCCACATCTCTTTGTCTGTGTCATAACTGGAGATTTTCTCATACACTTCACCACTTATAGCATTATAGAGAAAATTTCTCGCCTTATTGTTGACTTGTACAACTGCCATTTTCTCATCTGTATATGAATCTATATCTTCAGGATCAGTAAATGGTTGAGCGGTAGCCGGCAAAGGATAGTTTCCCTTTTTGATAACTCTCCAGACTTTAACATCATAAGCCATTGCATATATTTCCATACGCACTTTCCAGTGGGAGAAATGTTGTCCATTGAAGTATGGTGGCCTTACTTGTGAAGTTCCTTCTTGGAAGAGTGCTCCTATGATAACTTGATTTGCCATGATCTTTTCTCACAAGCTGTTAAGCAAAAGAAAAATGTGAGCCTTGCTCTGATACCAATTAAGGTGAATTATTTATTTTTAAATATAGTTGCTACCAGTTGACTAGTTTTCTAATTAGTCGACTAGATATAATAACTTGATAACAGTAATGATAGAGTTCAAGATGCAAAAATTAAATGCAGGAATTAAAGACACAAGAATTTTTATACTGGTTCGGATTCAATGTGAATCCTAGTCCAGTCCCCTTGGGTTGCAAATGAGTTCTCTTTCAGCAAATGAGTTTCTCGAGTACATAGTGAATGGTGTGATCTACACCGATAGCTCAGTTCCTATATCACTCGTTTTTTTTATACAATGCCTCACCATTGTTGGTCTCTCTTTCTTCTCTAACTTGTTACATAGCAGGTCTAGTAGAGCTACAATGTTTGTTTGTAGTAGAACAAAGAAAGGGTATTTGGTTCGATCAAAGTATATGTGCAAAGGTACAGATACAAGTTTAAATACTTTGAGAGAGGCTTGAATTCTTGAAAGATTTTCCAACCCAGGAGATTTGATCCTTGGAAAGAGATTGATTCTTTCCAAGAATAAGGTTATTCAGCAACGGCTTTGTCTTAACGAGAGGCTTTAATGACTTTCCTTATGCGTGATCCTTGAATCTTGATCCTTCCTAATTTAGTATACTTGATTGATTATCTTGCAAGATCTTTGATACTCTTGATTGATTTAATTCCTTCAGTCTAGCCTTAATTGATTCCGTCAGTATCGATGATTCCTTTAATCTCGTTTGCTTTCCTTGATTCTCTCTGATTGATTCCTTCAATCTTGTATGCCATCCATGAGTTCCTTGATCTTCTCTGTTTGATTCCTTCAATCTTGAATCCTATCTAGGAGTTCCTATACAAAGAAAAATATATTATTTCATCATTAAAATCCGATCTAACATCACCGTGCCGCACTATGTCCCTAAGGACAAGCAAATGAGGGTCATCATACTGCCACTCCCTGATACGCTCAAACAAGAAAGACCGAGTGACTGTGCAAGCTAAAACACGACTGGGTTCAGAAACATCCAACCTCACGAACTGATTGGCTAAGGCTTGAACATCTAATGCAAGCGGTCTCTCACCGACTGAAATGTACGCAAGACTGCCCATACTAGCTGACTTCCTACTCAAAGCATCGACCACCACATTGGCCTTCCTAGGATGATACAAGATGGTGATATCATAGTCTTTCAATAGCTCCAACCACCTCCTCTGCCTCAAATTTAGCTCTTTCTGCTTGAACAAATATTGTAAACTCTTATGATCCGTGAACACCTCACACCACACACCATATAGATAGTGCCTCCAAATCTTCAGCGCGTGAACAATGGCTGCCAGCTCTAAGTCTTGAAAAGGATAATTCTTCTTGTGAACCTTTAGCTGCCATAAAACATATGAAATAACCTTGCCACCCTGCATCGATACCACACCAAGTCCAATACGAGATGTGTCATAATATACTGTATAGGCCCTGAACTTGTGGGCAACACCAACACCGGCGTCGTAGTCAAAGCTGTCTTGAGCTTTTGAAAGCTCACCTCACACTCGTCTGACCATCTGAACGGGGCACCATTATGGGTCAACCTGGTCAACGGGGCTGCTATAGATGAGAAACCCTCCACAAACCGACGGTAATAACTTGCCAACCCCAAGAAACTACGGATCTCTGTAGCTGAAATAGGTCTAGGCCAATTCTGAACGGCCTTAATCTTCTTAGGATCCATCTGAATACCCTCTACTGATACAAAGTGACCCAAGAAAACAATTGAACTTAACCAAAACTCACATTTTGAAAACATAGCATATAACTGGTTGTCTCTCAGAGTCTAAAGTACGATCCGAAGATGATGCTCATCCTCCTCTCGGCTACGGGAGTAGATCAAGATATCATCAATAAACACAATCACAAAGGAATCCAGGTAAGGCTTGAACACTCGGTTCATCAAATTCATAAATGCTGCTGGGGCATTTGTCAAGCCAAATGACATCACCAGGAACTCAGAATGCCCATATCGAGTCCGAAAAGCTGTCTTAGGGACATCGGATGCCCTAATCCTCACCTAATGGTAGCCAGACCTCAGATTGATCTTTGAAAACACTTTGGAACCCTGAAGCTGATCAAATAAGTCATCAATCCTCGGCAATAGATTCTTGTTCTTGATAGTGACTTTGTTCAACTACCGATAATCTATGCACATCTTCATTGACCCATCCTTCTTCTTTACAAACAACACGGGCTCACCCCAAGGCGAGACACTAGGTTTAATAAAGCCCTTATCAAGAAAATCTTGCAATTGCTCCTTCAACTCTTTAAACTCTAGCGGGGCCATACGATATGGCAGAATAGAAATGGGCCAAGTGCCCGGAACAAATTAATACAGAAGTCAATATCCCTGTTGGGTGGCATCCCCGACAGGTCTATAGAAAATACCTCTAGAAACTCTCGAACAATTGGTACCGAATCCATGGAAGGAACCTCCACTAGAGCGACAGATATAAGCTAAATAAGCTAGATACCCCTTCTCGACCATACGCCGATCCTTTATATAAGAGATAACACTGCTGGTAGAATGACCAAGAATCCCCCTCCACTCTAATCGAGGCAACCCTGACAAGGCTAAGGTCACTATTTTGGCGTGACAGTTCAATATAGCATGATAAGGTGACAACCAATCCATCCCCAAAATGACATCAAAATCAACCATATCGAGAAGTAGGAGATATACACTAGACTCAAGACCCCTAATAATAACTACGCATAAACGATAAACACGATCTACAACATTAGAACCCCCCCACTGGTGCGGACACATATACATGGGCACCCAAGGAATCACGGGGCACAACCAAATATGAAACAAAGTAAGATGACACATAGGAGTATGTAGACCTTAGATCAAATAGAACTGAAGCATCTCTACTGCAAACTGAAATAGTACCTATGATAACAACATTAGATGACTCAGCCTCAAGCCTGGCTGGAAAAGCATAACATCGGGGCTGGGCCCCACCACTCCGAACCATATCTCTGAGACGGCCTCCTGCTAGCTAGCCTCCACCTCTAGCGGCCTAGCCTTCACCTCTAACGGCCTGACCTCCACCTCTAGCGGTCTGACCTCTACCTCTGGCTCCCTAATCCCTACCTCTAACTGGCTGAGGGGGTGGTGGCACATTCGGTGCTGGAATCATGGTACAAGAACTCTGTTACTGTGGCAGAACGCCCAATAATCTCTGATAGGTCCTCTTGATATGCCCATAGCCACCACACTAGAAGCATCCATCCTGATAATATGGCCATAGAAACTGAGACTGAATAGGAGGTGCACTGATAGGAGCTGGTAGTGCACTATAGGCTAGCTGATCCGAATAATGCATGTGAGGACCACGACCACCTGAAGCACCATGGGATGCCTGGAGTGGTGAATGAAACGGCTTGGGATGATAGCCTCTACCAAAAGTACCTCGACCTCCAGATGAGGCCCCACTGAATCCACCAGAGTGATGCGGCCTCTTGTCAGACCCCTGACCACTCCCTTGAGCTAAAACCATCTCAACTCACCTGGCAACGCTGTCTGCATCGTGGAAAGAAATCTCACTCCCAGTCTCCTTAACCATCTGCAATCTGATAGGCTTAACAAGTTCCTCAATAAACCTCCTCACCCTATCTCTCTCTCTCGGTAGGAAGTAGGAGAATAGCGTGGCCATCCAGATCCACAAATCGAGTCTTGTACTAAGTGACAGTCATAGAACCCTGCTGCAAATGCTCGAACTGCCTCCGGTAGTCCTCTCCTTGAGTGATAGAAAGATACTTCTCAAGAAATACCTGAGAGAACTGGTCCCAAGTAAGAGGTGGCGAACCAGCTGGTCTGGCCAACATATAATCCCTCTACCATTTCTTGGCGGATCCCGATAGACGAAATATAGCAAAGTCAACCGCATTGGTCACCACTATCCCCATGTTCCGTAACACCTTGTGATAGCTGTCTATATAGTCCCGGGGATCCTCCGAAGATGCACCGTTATAGTGAAATGGGAAATGTTTGGTAAACCTATACAATCTCCACAAAGCCTCAGAAGACATAGCCGATCCATCGTCGATCTGTGCTGCAACACCCAACGGAACTACCCCAACAAGCTGAGCTGCTAGAGTTTGAAACTGAGGAGCCATCTACTCCAGAGTGTGGGTAGCGGAAGTTTGTGCTCCTCCACCAGCCTGAGAGACAGCTGGTGCTACAAGAAATGTGCTGGCCTATGCCACACTCTCCATGTGTCCCACTAGACGGACCAAAGCATCCTGAAGTATCGGGGTAGTGATGAACCCCTCTAAAACCTGAGTTCGCCCTACTGGAACGGTCTGGGCTAGAGCCTCCTCATCAAACTCTACCTGAGGCTCCGCCGCTGGTGCTACTGCTCGAGCTTTGGGCTGAGCCCTGCCCCTATCTTGGCCTTTGGCACGGCCTCGGCCTCATCCTTTATCCCTCGTAGGAGTTGCCACTAGGGGCTCAATTGCTGCTCAGCTGAAGAAGCGGTACGTGTTCTCGTCATCTACGAAAGAGCAAGAGTAGAGAGTTCAATTAGCATTGAAAGGACAAAATCGCACGAAAGAGAAGAATATAAGTTTAATTGTTCCTAAATTCTGTAGCCTCTGCGGGATAAGCACAGACGTCTCCGTACCGATCCCTCAGACTCTACTAAGCTTGTTCGTGAATTGTGAGACCTAGGTAAACTAGTGCTATGATACCTAGGTAACCTAGTACTCTAAAATCTGCACAGAAAGTGCAGAGTGCAGTATCGATACAACCGACCCCATGTACTAGTAAGTGCCGAGCCTAACCTCGACGAGGTAGTGACGAAGCTACGGCAGGGCATTTACAATATAACCTGCATACAGTGTATAATAAAAGCATAAAGAAGGACATGATAAAATAAAGCAGTAACTTGCAAGGAATGAATACAGTTCTCGAAACATATCATCAGTGCTCAGCTATAGCCAATCCTTAAGTACAGTTTAAGACTACCGTTCAGCTAACACAGTCAAGGGAAAATATTAGCCTAAAGTTTGTTGCGGCGTGCAACCCGATCCCACCATATCACGATAATCACAATCACAGTTCACCCTTATTTCACAACAATCCACCCTTATTACACTTGTTGCGGTGTGCAACCCGATCCTACCATATCACAATAACCACAACCATAGTTCACCCCTTATCTCACCACAATCCACTCTTATTACACCTGTTGCGACGCTCAACTCGATCCCACCATATCAATATCATTTACTCAGCAGGTACATAAATTACACAATTCAAATCACATAACTCCTCACAAGTCAAACCAAAGAATTTAGAAAGATTATGCACTATGAGACTTTACACAAGTAATACAACTCAACGAGACCAATCCTTAATATGCCTTGAATGTACCAGTAACCAGCTCAAACAATAATGAAGCTATGAACTCTTCTAATAAAAGATACAATGTCTATCAAATAACAATTAGGCATGGAATTACAAGTAAAACATGTAATTCCATGCCTAATTACATGGAATATAAGAAGAACGGGAAGAAAACAGGCAAAACAGATATATTGGCGGTGCATAGGTACTCGTCACCTCACCTATACACCGCTCACATGGATTTCATATAGCAAATAAGTCAAGGATTCCTAATCCCTCGAGTCAAAGTTAGACACAATACTTACCTCGCTCCGTGGGCAACTCAATGCTCAATTACTACTTTTCCTCTAGTTTCTACCTCCAAACCACTTGTATCTAGTCACAATTAACTCAGTAACATCAATTATTGCTAAAGGAACCAACTACAATGCATAAATTTAGATTTCTCAAACTTTCATCCAAAAAGTAAAAAACCGACCCCGGGCCTCCTTGGTTAAAACCCGAGGTTCAGACTAAAATCCATTTACACATTCACATTCAAGCCCAGATATATAATTGGTTTTGGAATCCGACCCCAAATTGTGGTCTAAATCCCCAATTCTTCCTAAATCCCTAGTTTTCTAACATGGAAGAACAAAGATTAGGGCTAGGAATTCAATGGGTGATGTTAAAAATGGAAGAAAAAGAGTTAAGAGTACCAACCTATGATTTCGTGTTGAATCCCCTCTTCAAAATCGCTCCTAGGTCGAGTTCGAATGAAAGAATTGTGAAATTTTGAGAAAATTCTGATTCTTGTTTGTTTTAAATCACTGGCGTCAAACCTTCTTCGCGTTCCCGAAGGGTCTGCCACGATCGCGAAGCAGCGGCTCAATTAGCCTATGCGTTTGTGGGATACTCTTTGCGTTTGTGAAGGGTTATTTCCACCAGCCTACGCGTTCGCGAGCCATGTGCCGCGTTCACGAAGAGTATAGGTCACTTTCCCCTCCCCAGGTCCCATGCCTACACGTTCGTGAGATCCTGGTCGTGTTCGCGAAGGGTAATGCTCCCAATTCTCCACGTTCGCGACCAGTCCTTCGCGTTCGCAAAGAAGAAAATACCCCTTCCCCCATTTTACCTTTTGCGTTCCCGAGAGTACCTCCCCGAACGCGATGAAAGGCACACCAGATATCAGCTGATGCCAAAAATATCAGATTTTCTAAGTTCTAAACATCTCGTAGCCTATCTGAAACTCACCCGAGCCCTCGGGGTTCCAAACTAAATATGCATACAAGTCCTAAAATATCATACGAACTTGCTCGCGCATCAAATCGCCAAAATAACACCTATAACTACCAATTTAGCACTAAATTGAATGAGATTTTCAAGAAAGTGTTAAAACCTCTATTTTCACAATCGGACGTTCGAATCACGTCAAACAACTCCGTTTCTCACCAAATTTTATAGATAAGCCTTAAATATCATAATGAACCTGTACCGGGCTCCAGAACCAAAATACGAACCTGATACCAATAAGATCAAACATTAACCAAATTCTTAAAACCATTAGATTTTTAGTCTTTTAATTTTTAACTAAAATTTATATCTCGAGCTAGGGACCTTGGAATTTGATTTCAGGCATACGCCCAGGTCTCATATTTCATTACGGACCTACCGAAACTGTCACAATACTAGTCTGGATCCGTTTACTCAAAACGTTGACCGAAGTCAACTAAATTAACTTTTAAAGGCAAAAATTATTATTTTTATCAACTTTCAACATAAAAGCTTTTCGATAACACGCCCAAACTGCGCATGCAAATCGAGAAGGAATAAAATAAGGTCTTTAAGGCCTCGAAACATCGAATCGAGTTTTAAAATATAAGATGACTTTTTGGGTCATCATAAACATGATATACAATCTATAATAATAAATTTTGAAAGAGAAAACATCAAGAAATAATCAGAAAGGCAAGAAAACTGAAAACTTAAATGTCAATAATAACACCTTAAAAACAATTATTTTGATGTACACAACAATATTTTTCCCTACAAATTGCATTACTTGTTTGTCATCAACTTGTTATACTTTCTGATAAAGAAGTAACAATTTTCAACAGTGACAGGTTCTATAACTTAAATGTGCAGATTTATAAAATCTCAAAGGTAAAGCAAAATGGAAGTCTAACTCATGTTCATAAATCCAATAGGTTTTGTTATTCTATAGATAAAATAACTAATTAAGGAGCACACAAAGGTTGTGTTACACTCTCATTTTATGATACAATTGTACGAAGAATCAGTCAAGACAGGTTATAAAGATACTAAAGAGAAAATTACTGCTTCAATGGAACAATCAGTCACAAAGAAAATGCGGAGAAGATCATATGCCTTTAAGAAATCAAAACACAGTATTAGACACAGCTACAGAACCTAATATTCTTAATAAAGACTGCAATTATAAATCTCAGAGGAATTTCAATGACACAGATAATATACTACTTTAAGAGGAAAAATGAAAAATATTAAGATATAAAACCCAAAAAAAATAGAAGAATATGCAAGTGTATAAACAATATAATGGTGCACATACCTTATCAAGCAGATGCTCTATAAATCTAATTATCGTATGCAAAAATGTTTTCTTGGAGGAATATCTATATTCTATAAATCCAAAGGACAAATGAGCACTTTTAAATACAAAAAATTAGAAGAAAAAAATTTAAAAGAGCTCAAAGAATCATCTGGCGATGAGAAAAACATACATGGAAAGAGATGATGTCAAAGACATGAGAAAAGTTTTCTAAAATATAAGCTCATTAGCACATCTCCATGTTTTTAGAGGTCACTCCAGATTTGAAGGCTACTTCAGTAGCTAAAGATATTATTAAAAGGAGAAAAATGCAATCTGAAATATTTTTTTTCTTTATTAAAAGTACCAGAAGTTAGTTTATTTGTATATGACTTACCATGAAACCTTTATTATATTTAGTTTGCGTTTCCAGAACTAGTAGCCAAGATAGGTGCTTTACTTTTACTTGTCAAGAAATGACAACCAAGCTATAGTAACTTATATATGTGCTCTTAGATTTTTCGTCCAGAAACTCCTTGTTCGCTTTGACATGTGTCTTCCTCAAAAGCTCATGTGGATGAGGCGGTCTTCCTAGCTCTTTAGACTAAAATTGAAAATCACAATTACTATATTAATACATAATGACTAGCTTTGGAGATATTATAACTTGGCTAAAGAAAAATAAATATGCCAGTAGTCTTGCATATTCTCGGTGAGCTCTGGAGCCTCATGTATGACCTGAGGGACCAGATCCTTCACCACCTTTCTCACTAATCGATGCTTGAGTATTGCGCGAACTGGGCTTTAAAAGCCTCACTCTCCCAGCGAGACTTCCAGCTCTCCCAAATAGATACTGGAATATATTTGCGCTTCTTCTCATAAAGTTGTTAGATATATGTTTTAATGATAGACAATAACTTAATTCTACTTGCAGGAAACCAATTCCAAAGAACGATGTCACAAGAATTGGAAAGGTTCTAGCATAAGATCTGAAAGCAAGAATCAATGAGACAAACGTGGAAGTCAAGATCCAAAGGCACGAATCAAGGAGTAAAATTGTTGTGACCGCGAGTTTTATGGAAAACGGATACCCAAGTCAACTATTTAATGTAGGAATCAATCAATCAGTATAGAAGATTAATCAATCCATAGAAAAGATCTACATAGAATATTCTATCACGCATAACAAAGAATATTCATTTCAACGACTTGCAAGGAAAAGGAAATCAAGGAAGAAACGAAAAGAAAGTCCATTCTATTCTTGGAAGAAAATCATCTTGATTGATTATGAGAATCAACTCCCTTGAGTTGCTATCACGCCGTAAAGAATGGAGACTGACTATTTATATATTGTATAGAAGGTGCCAAGGAAGAATATACTTTGATCGAACCATTATCAATCTCTCTGTTCTACTTCAAACAAGCATTGTAGTATGTTATAGATTTCTTGTGTAACTAGCAAGAGAAGAAATAGATAAAAGAACACGAGGTTCAGGATGTAGTGTGAGTACAACCAACTCAATAAGTAACCAATCCAACCTTTGGACTGAAAGGTAGTGACGAACTCAACCGGCACAGTTCAATATAGAAATAATAGTGCAGAAACGTAGGCATGCTTTCAAGTTTAATTGATAACTAAAAACAGTAAAAGAGATCATATTTGAATGATATGAATAATATAACTCCTTTACTTCTACATGCCAATGCACATGTTGTATGTGATGCACCATGCTGACATCCACATATGCTCACACTCTCAAATGCTCAATCACTAGGTACTGTAAATGGCCCATACGGCCCAGGGAAGATCCATCCCAAAATATGTACATCACTAACCATCAGTCACCCAGTACCGAATAGGGCCAATCCAGCCCGTGAAGAATATCCATCTCTAGGTATATAATGCTTTGGACAAGATCCATGTCAAGGGAAGATCCATCCCTCAATAATATCAACCGTGCTCCCTGGGGGTGTGTGCAGACTCTAGAGGAGCTCCTTCAGCCCAAACACTATAATAAATTAGTATAACCGTTGCGGCGTGCAGCCCGATCCCATAAATATCACTCACAATCAGTCTCTCATCCTCACTCAGTTATCAATCTCTCTAGTCTCACTCACGAGCTCACAATGTCAAACTAGCCCGAACATGATGGTATGATGTATCAATAAATAACAACAAAGACTGAGATATGATTATGGAATGAATGAATGTGACTGAGTACGAAATATCAATAACAACAATAAGTCAACAGTAAGAAACGACCACTATGGGTCCCAACAGTACTAGCATAAAGCCTAAACATGATCTCTAGCATGATTGATAGCTCAATTATTTTATCACATGAGGAAAACAGGGATATCAACAAGATAGGACTAGTATACCGTGCCATGAACGACCAGGTCATAATTCTCACGGTTCACGCTTGCACACCCGTCACTTGGCACGTGCGTCACTTCAATGCCAATCACATATCACATAATTTGGGGTTTTGAACCTTTAGAACGAAGGTTGAAAGTGTTACTTACCTCAATCCGAGAAAAATTCTACTCCAACAGGCTTTTTCCCTCTCAAATCGGCCTCCAAATGACCCGAATCTAGCCACAAATAGTGCAATGCAATCAATACGAGCCAAAGGAATCAATTCTACAAGAAATTATGACGTTATAACTCAAAAATCCAAAATCGGCTCAAACCCAGCTATCAGATCCACGTCTCTAAATCCATTAAAAGTCACAAAACTCGAAATCCCAAGAGTCTAACCATAGCAAATTTATCAAAATCCGACATCAAATCACCACTCAAACCCCCCAAAATCAACTCTCCAAATCCCTAGCCTCTAACCCCTAAATTACACCTCAAAAATACACCAACTAGGTTGAAGATCAGTGGAGAAACATAATTATTAAAGAAAAATGAACACAAGGAACTTACCTCAAGAATCCCCCTGAAAATCATCTCAAAAACCTCCAAAATCCGAGCTCAAAAAATGTTAGAAATGGTAAAACATCTCGGAACCCTCGCTTATATAGTTTCTGCCCAGGCTTTCCGCACGTGCGACAACTTAGCCGCTTTTGCGGTCTTACAGGTGCGCCTTAGAGCCCGCTTTTGCAGCTAACTCCGCACCTGTGTCTGAACTACCGCTCCCGCAGACTCACTTCTACGAGACAAATTTCTTCTTTTGCAGAGCCCAATGCACAGTCCACTTCCCCTTCTGCGGTCTTACTACCCCATCTATGGTCACGCAGGTGCGGGAAAACCATCACACCTACGACCATCTGCTACCTTACCTAAAACTCTACATTTGTGCTGTCTCTCCGCATCTGCGAGCTCGCACCTGCGGTTCCCCATCCGCAGGTGCGATTACACCAGCAACCTTCAAACTTCAGCAACTTCTCAACTTAACTTCCAAGTCCGTTAACCCTCCTGAATCGACCCGAGGCCTCCTAGACCTCAACCAAATATACTAACAAGTCCTAAAATACAATATGAACTTAGTTGAGCCTTCAAATCACCTCGAACAACATCAAAAACATGAATTGCACCCCAATTCAAGCCTAATGAACTTTGAAATTTCCAAATTCTACAATCGACGCCGAAACCTATCAAATCACATCCGATTGACCTCAAATTTTGCACACAAGCCACAAATGGCACCACAACCTAATCCAACTTCCGGAAATCCAATCCGATTCCAATATCAAAAAGTCCACTCCTGATCAAACTTTCCAAAATTCTAACTTTCGCCATTTCAAGCCTAATTCTACTGTGGACATCCAAATCACAATCCGGAAGCGTTCCTAAGTCTAAAATAACACAACGGAGCTAATGAAACCATAAAAACTCAAATCTGAGTTTTCTTACACATAAGTCAACATTCAGTTAATTTTTCCCAACTTATTGTTTTCATTATAAGACTAAGTGTCTCAATTCACTCCAATATCTCTTCGGACCCGAACCAACTAACCCCGTAAGTCGTATAACAATTGTAAAGCACATAAGGAGCAGTAAATGGGGGAATGAGGCTATAACTATCAAAATAACCGGCCGGGTCGTTATATTGCTACTGGCCACCCAGACCTCAGCTGGAGATATCTATGCAGTTGCAAAAGGAAACGGGATTTGATGTGTCCAAGTTAAGAGTCATGGTGCTGAAAAGCACAAAAAAGGCTGTGAAAGAGTTCAAGGAAGTGCATGATCTTGTGGATGGAATATCTGTCACAATGAACACTAGTTTTGATCACCTCAAATAATCTATCTGCAACACCTTACCTATTTCCTCCATCGTTAATATGTGTTGGTTGTTTAGACAATTTCGTTCTCTCTGGATAATTTTCTTTTACATATTTTTTGTATACTTTGTGGATGACTGTAATTAAACATAGTATATGCTAATCTTATCTGCTAGCAGTTAACCTTGCTTAGCGCTCTTTTGGATTGATGCCAAGGGGGAGAAGTAGAATATAGAATGTCATGACCCATTTCCATAATAGGTCATGATAACGCCCAACACCATTGCTGGGCAAGCCAACGCGGAAACTACCAAATAAGTTCTCATTTTACGTTTACCAAATATTTTCAATAATTCCTTAAAGTTAAGATTAGAACAGGCAACAAACAATAATGTATCAAAAATAATTATACAATCCTCAAAATAATAGTATACTAATGTGTGTACCAAGACCTGGTGTCAACTAGTAGAATATACAAAAGAATCACACTATCCTACTGTCCGAAACAGAATAGACAGCAAAAATACATAAGAGAGACTCCTTCAGGCTGTTGAACGACATGGAAAGGGAAGCAACTTACCGTAGAAGTCTCGAAATTTGCTCAGGGATGCGCACCAGACTAATAGCCAGAGACACCTGCCTCAGATCCTATACAATTAAGTACAGAAGTGTAGTATGAGTACATAAACAATATGTACCCAGTAAGTATCCCGTCTAATCTCGAAGAAGTAGAGACAAGAGGTCGACTTGATACTTACTAGGGTCAAATAATATGAGAAAGAATTTATACTAAGCATGGATAGCATAATTAATTAACATTTTATGGCAAGGAATAACAGTTCTTTTTCTAGATAATATCATGGGTATCCATTTACGTTTCAAGGCATATACGAAGTTCAGTCCACAGAAAAGTACTAAGCAAAGCATGCGCAAGTAACACCGAGGGACGTACGGCCTGATCCAACATAAAAGTAAATTGTGCACTGCCGAGGGTCGAACGAAATGAACTATAGATGCATCTATTACCCCGCTCGCGAATCACATGTGCGACACAGTCAACTATAAATAAACTTAACAACAAGCAGACAATAATGTATATCTGAGAAGTAGTTATTCACAGGAATATTCATATTCTCTTTTAAAAGACCAAGGAAGATAAAGTTCCTCTTACTAGTCTCATTTACCTTAATCAACATGATTTACACGAATCCGAATTTAACATGAAGTTACAAGAATATCACATAGAGCATGCTTCTGGGTCCTAGACTACTCGGACTTAGCATAATAGTAGCTAAGCACGAACTCTCGTCACCTAGTGCATACGTAGCCCCCGTATATAGTAGCAATTAATTCGATTATTACACCTATGGGGACAATTCCCTCTTACAAGGTTAGAAAGGAGACTCACCTCACTCCAAGTATACTTCCAAATGTCAAGAAAGAGCCCAAACTCTCAATTTGGAGCCGAACGATCCAAAACTAGTTAAATGAGGTAGGAACTAGTCAATATAAGTTTACAAGATCGCATTCTAGCTATTTAAGCAATTCCCCAATCCTCAACCCAAGTTTCCTAAAATCCGACCCCGGGCCCACGTGCCCAGATTCAGAATTTTTTTGAAGGAAGTTGTTCTCTATAACCTAAGGATCAATAATATATGATTTCTAATTCATTTCATAACAAATTTCGTGATTAAATCTAACTTTTGTTAAAACCCTAGATTTTGCTCTAACCCCTTGATTTTACCTAAATTCTAGTGTTCAATCTACCTAAGACACAAGTATTAAACTAAGAATAAGTGGAATAAACTTACCTCAAGATGCTAAGTGGAAGTCTTCTCTTAAAAGCTCCCCAAATCGCCAATGGAGGAGTGAAAAGTGGTAAAAAAATGACTTAGAACCCGTATTAAATGAAGCTCACTGCTTCAGCGATTTCCGCATCTGCGGTCCCGCTTCTGCGAGGAAGAGACCACATCTGCGAAAATGGGCCAAGCGGGCTGGGACCGCTTCTGCGGCTTGGGAGCTGCTTCTGTGGTTCTTGGCCTTGCCTGCCTTGGCGGCTTCTGCGATAGGAGGACCGCTTCTGCGGGCTCGCACCTGCGGGCAACCAACCGCAGGTGCGGTTATGACAGAAGCAGATGCTTCAGCACTTCTCAAAAATTCCAACTTCACTCGAGCCTCGTTCGATTGACGCTCAGTGCTCCCGGGCCCTGCCTGAACATATCGACAAGGCTGAAATCATGATACAGACCTACTCAAACCTTCAGGACGCCAAAAACAACGCTAAATCAAAGAATCACCCCTAAAACCAAATGAATCAAACTTATGAACTTCAAGTTCTTAATTTTCCTCTAACGAGCCGAAATGCCCTTAAACTACTCGGATTGACATCAAATTTTGCGAGCAAGTCTTAGTTGTAATATCGGACCTGTACCGGGTTTCAGAACCAACATGCGAGCCTGATACCCATGTGATCAATCATTACTTAGTTTCTTTAAATCCTTAAAACTTCAGATTAACAATTTCTAAGAAAAATTCATTACTCAGGCTAGGGACTTCGGAATTCGATTCCGGGCATACACCCAGGTCTCATATTCTCTTACGGACACTCCGGGACCGTCAAATCACGAATCCAGGTCCATTTGATCAAAATGTTGACCAAAGTCAAACTTAGCCCTTTAAGAAAATCCTAAGGAATCAAATGGGCGTATTTCACTCCAAACTCTTCCAAATCCCGGACCAATCATCCCTGCAAGTCGTAAATTAGTTAAAGCAAGCACGGAAAGTTTTATTTAAGGGAATGAGGTTCTAAAAGGCAAAACGACCAGTCGGGTCGTTACATTCTCCACCTCTTAAACAAACGTTCGTCCTCGAACGAACATAGAAAAGTACCTGAGCTGCTGAATACATGTGGATATCTGCTCCGCATGTCCTCCTCAGACTCCCATGTTGCCTCCTCGACTGGTTGGCCCCTCCACTGGACCCTCACCGCAAAAATTCTCTTGGACCTTAACTAGCGATCCTGCCTATCAATAATGGTAACTAGCTCCTTCTCATAACTCAAACTCTCATCCAGTTGAATAGTACTGAATTCTAACATATGGGATAAGTCGGCATGATACTTCCGAAGCATCGATACATGAAAAACCGAATGGACTCCCGATAAGTTGGGGGGCAAAGCAAGCTCGTAAGCAACCTCCCCAACTCGCCTCAACACCTCAAATAGGCCAATAAACCTCGGGCTCAGCTTGCCCTTTTTCCCGAATCTCATAACACCCTTCATTGGCGAGACTTTCAAGAGGACCTTCTCGCCAACCGTAAATGATACATCTCGCGCCTTCTGATCCGCGTAACTCTTATGTCTAGACTGAGCTGTGCGAAGCCTCTCCTAGATCAACTTTACCTTGACCAAGACATCCTATACCAAATCTGTACCGTATAACTTAGCCTCACCAGGCTCAATCCACCCGATAGGAGAACGACAACGTCGACCATATTAAGCCTCGTATGGAGCCATCTCTATGTTTGACTAATACTTGTTGTTGTACGCAAACTCCGCCAAGGGGAAGAACTGGTTCCACTACCCTCCAAAGTCGATCACACATGCTCTGAGCATATCCTCCAAAATCTGAACTGTCCGCTCTGACTGCTCGTCGGTCTGAGGATGGAATGCTGTGCTGAGCTCTACACGGGTCCCTAACTCACTCTAAATAGCTCTCCAGAAATGGGAAGTGAACTGAGGGCCTCTATCTGATATGATGGAAATAGGCACACCGTGCAACCGGACTATCTCCCGAATGTAAATCTGAGCATACCTCTTTGCTGTATAAGTAGTCACCATTGGAATAAAGTGGGCTGTTGCGACCAAAACACTCACGCAAGTGTACGCGATCAGCAAGTAATATAGTAGTAAGTAGAGTATCGTTCCCACGAGGAATTGTGATCAACTTCTCGACTGATGAAGACTCAAACAATTATCAATTCAAGCTAAATTATCACAAAATATATAAAGAACCAATTTACAATTTACCGAGTAATTAAACAATAATTCAATACAAAATTACTACGCCACTTACACAATATTTTGATAACAATTTGGGTAAAGATATTCCAGGGTCATGGACTTGCTAGAGATCATGCTACTATTTTAGCTTAAGATTGATTTATTGAATTATCCGGGTTATTGATTATAGGGTTAATAATATTCATAAGAATCTTTCGAGTTCTTATGCATCTATTCAAGTTAAATTAATACCTATATGTCTATGGTATTAATATTAACTCAAATGCATTTACAAATCCTATATCTCAACCAAGCAAGGCAATTAAGTATAGTTCTATCTTAATTGCGAATCTTTCACCCGATGACCAGGATCCGGATCTTGCTCTATTTGATTCTATATGCAATCAAGAATTTCCTTTTTCAAGTTTAACTCAAGATCCGTAAATAATATTTCACTGTTAGCTACGCAGTAAAATAATTAAAAGCAGAATTAAATAAACAATCCATAACAATAAATTCAAGATCTTCAATCTAAGCTTCAAATAACAAGATCATCTAACATCCATGACCCAAGAATACTAGAGTATTTAGCTACTCATAATCATACAAAAATCAACAATAAAAGTCTTAAACATAATATAAACAAACAAATAGAAGAAAGTTTAGAAGAACTCTTTTAATCCTTGCTCCAAGATGTTGTTCTTCTTCTCCTCTCTTAGCTCCAAGATGAAGCTCCTCAAAAAATTCCTCTCTCTAAAACTCTCTCTCTAAAATCTGATCTATTTTCAATAATGGAGTTTTTGCTTTATGTAAATTGAGTGGGATTAAGAAGGAATTCCAATTTTACCCCTAAATAACGTTTCTCCGGGTCGGTAGTGCGCGAACTATTGCGCTAAGTATGGAGTTCGCGCGTTATTTCGCGCACGATTCTTCCTCAGTTCTTCAAACGCGCGAACTATTGCGCTAAGTATGGAGTTCGCGCGTTACTTCGTGCACCTGGATGCGCATTGTTCACCCTGTTCTGTTTCGAATTTGGAAAAACGTAAAACACTAAAATTGTAGCCCTTTGAGTTGGCTTTCCAACCATATATTGTGGAACCCAACTGGAGTCCTGATCAAAGAGTTATGTATATTTTACTAGATAGTGCACAATGTGCCTGCTCGATTCTTCGTTTGCTCTAACTATCATCCGTTGACCCCCAAACGCGATCCCGACTTAGTTCCTTGAGCTTTTACACAGATTTCAAAGATCCAAATCACTTGAATTCATTCCATAACATCTATATAGCTCGGAATCACTCCTACAAGGCATAAAACACACAGTTAGTGCAAGACACTAGCGATTAAAGCGCAAACTCAACTAAAGTGCAGTAAATTAGAGTGTAATAATCGACTAAAATACGCAATTATAGCCTATCATCAACATCCCATACTTAAACGTTGCTCGTCCTCTAGTCAACCAAAAATTTACTCTATCTATGAGAATCCTTCACTGAACCATTTCCCTTAACGCATTACACCTAGAACAATGTACATATATTACGCCTAGCAGTGAACAATCCTAGCCTCAAAGTCAACTCTCAAGTGCCATGCAATATTTACACTTCCTCAAAGTACTCTACACAGAAATCAAGACTTGCTTCTCTGTCACGATTCATATGCCCTCACAATTACATCAACAAAGACTGAGTTCAATCCCCCACATTCAATTCATATATTCACATATATCAAGGAAATCACTCACTCTCACAAAAGAGGTCACATGCATGCAATTGGTACCATAAGCTTGCCCTTAATGTAAATCTCTACTAATGTAGGCTAGCTCAATCCAAAATCAATTAGGACTTTTTCATGGTTGTAATGTGGGCTAAGGGACGGGTAGGATGTATTTAGGAATAGTGACTCAACCCCTAAGCACTTTAACACATCACACGAGCAATTTTCAGCATAAATTCTTCAACCCACTTCTCATTTATACACAATATCATCCCACAAATACGCCCTTCTTCTTTAAGCACTCTATTAATTCATTCCCACTAGCTAGAGCAAAATACAATGTAATTTTTCTTGTCACTCAATTTCTGCTAGTGGTGTATTTGTTTACAACATAAGTGCACCTTTTATCCTTTTATTGGTTCCACTCAAAAGCCATCCCACACTTATTTCCTTCTTACTTCTTTTATCTCTCCTCTCATAATTAACGTGCTTTAAGAGGTAAAAGGATCAAGACAATGTCAATTAAGAACAAAAGGTTATAGACTTGTAATGCGGGTGGCAAACAAAAGTCTAAAGGCTCAAAAGGGTTAAATAGGGACAAATTTTATTTGTGATAAACAATTAAGCTCAAAAAAAAAAGTCAAAGAAAGCCTAACATCATTTTTCAAACCAAGCATCACCTCAAATTTCGCTTCAACTCACATACTGGACAAGTTCTAGACACAAGTACAATACATGGACTACACAAATACTTACCACACATGACATATGACTCATTCCAGATTAGCTCATCAAGACACTCCATTACGAGCATTCAATTCAGTACAAACATACAACTTAAGGCACTTTCAGTGAGATTCAACAATTAAGACTAAGCGCGTTACACTCTAGGGTCAATTGTGTTCAGGTGTGTCAACGCTATGGGTTCACTTTTCTATAGCTTATAACTCCTTATTTTAGTCTACCTATAAAAAAAATGAAAACAGAAATTAAAAACTACATATGCCCGGTTCAAGATAAATCCTTGGAAAAGAACTGCGGCTTAAAGAAAAACCAAGGGGAAATTGCTACACTACCTAAAAAAAATAAAAAAATAAAAATCTTTTTGTCATTTTCTTTAGACTCACTTCCCTCAAGAAAATTCGTATAAAAGATCCGTCGTAGGAAAAAGTCTAATTTTTCTACCATTTTTTTTTTCACATAAAAAAAAAATTAATCTTCTAAAATACTACACAACTACGAAGAAAAGAAATAAGAAGCTAAAATACTAAAAAGCTAATTATCAAAAGGAATTCTCCCACCCCACACTTAAAAGAGTGCAATGTCCCCAATGCACAAATAAAGCAAAAATAACAAGGGTGGACAAGAAACTCCCTGAAAGGCCAAAGACCGTAGCACTGGCAGCTCACGGGGTACTCAGACTTCTCCCAAGGATGGTCCTTTGTGCGGTTACCTCACACTAGTTCCAACCAGCTGCCTCGCATTTGCACACTTTCAGTGGCTTTTCTTCTATGCTCATAATCCTACAACAAATGCTACAAAGGTAGAAAACTAAAATAAACAAAAATAAATAAAAATAAAAGAAAGCAGTAAAGCTGGGTTGCCTCCCAACAAGCGCCTAATTTAACATCGCGGCACGATGTGAACTTCTTTTTGCTTCCACCTTGAACTTATGAATTGTACCCCTAACAAGGCATCAAGTCTGTCGCTATGCTTCTTTGGTGGGGCTACAAAGATAACCAGGCCAAGTAATAAATTTTTCACTCGACACTTCTCGGCCTTTGGATGAGGAATGTAATTTTTGCTTTTTGGCACAATAAATTCAAGAATATAGACACTTTCATCTTCACTCTTTGACTTCCCCGTAGGGTCAGATGGCTCGATTACTATCTTACTATCTAAACACAATGTGGAAAAATGATTGGAATGAGGTCTAATGCGCCATAACTCATGAATTTTACTACTATTTACATCCCCATTTATACAAACACTCAATTCTTCTAAAGTAATGTTATCTACTCCCTCACATGACTCTAGAGCACTCTTCTTAACATGGACATCCTCAAGAAAAATATGATCTAATGATTGGTATTCTTGTTTTAGCTCCTCTATTTGGTCTAGAAGATTTTTTTCAGCTTCATACAACTCATCATTAAATTGTTGGGCGTTACACGCATCAAGCTTTGCACTCAATTCTGAATCCAAGTTATGCACAACCAAGCCAAAATTATCACTTTTTTGTGCAAGCTCATCTCTCTCCTTAGACCAATCTTTCATCTCCGTTGTTAGTAAACAACGTCGTTTCGCAGAATCCACTAATCGAGAATATCCGTCCCAATACCAACCCTTACTCCCATATTCAAATTCAGATGTCCAAGAGGTGAGGTCATTACTAGCCCAAAAATACGGGCCATAAAAATCTTTGATTAACCAAGCATCTTCATCATTAACCTTACCTCTGTATATTTCATCCTCAGATGTCATCCTGAGAGAACTAGAAACATACTAAGAGAAAAATCAAATAGTTATAAAAATAACATATTTACAAAAAGAAAACAAAATAAACTTATAAAGATAATAATAAAAGTCTAACCCAGAAGAATAGTTAATGTGTAATTCCCCGGCAACGGCGCCAAAAACTTGTTGCGACCAAAACACTCACGCAAGTGTACGCGATCGACAAGTAATATAGTAGTAAGTAGAGTATCGTTCCCACGAGGAATTGTGATCAACTTATCGACTGATGTAGACTCAAACAATTATCAATTCAAGCTAAATTATCACAAAATATATAAAGAACCAATTTACAATTTACTTAGTAATTAAACAATAATTCAATACAAAATTACTACACCAATTACACAATATTTTGATAACAATTTGGGTAAAGATATTCCAGGGTCATGGACTTGCTAGAGATCATGCTACTATTTTAGCTTAAGATTGATTTATTGAATTATCCGGGTTATTGATTATAGGGTTAATAATATTCATAAGAATCTTTCGAGTTCTTATGCATCTATTCAAGTTAAATTAATACCTATATGTCTATGGTATTAATATTAACTCAAATGCATTTACAAATCCTAGAAATTAAGTATAGTTCTATCTTAATTGCGAATCTTTCACCCGATGACCAGGATCCGGATCTTGCTCTATTTGATTCTATATGCAATCAAGAATTTCTTTTTTCAAGTTTAACTCAAGATCCGTAAATAATATTTCACTGTTAGCTACGCAGTAAAATATTAAAAGCAGAATTAAATAAACAACCCATAACAATAAATTCAAGATCTTCAATCTAAGCTTCAAATAACAAGATCATCTAACATCCATGACCCAAGAATACTAGAGTATTTAGCTACTCATAATCATACAAAAATCAACAATAAAAGTCTTAAACATAATATAAACAAACAAATAGAAGAAAATTTAGAAGAACTCTTTGAATCCTTGCTCCAAGATGTTGTTCTTCTCCTCCTCTCTTAGCTCCAAGATGAAGCTCCTCAAAAAGTTCCTCTCTCTAAAACTCTCTCTCTAAAATCTGATCGTTTTTCAATAATGGAGTTTTTGCTTTATGTAAATTGAGTGGGATTAAGAAGGAATTCCAATTTTACCCCTAAATAACGTTTATCCGGGTCGGTAGTGCGCGAACTATTGCGCTAAGTATGGAGTTCGCGCGTTACTTCGCGCACGATTCTGCCTCAGTTCTTCAAACGCGCGAACTATTGCGCTAAGTATGGAGTTCGTGCGTTACTTCGCGCACCTGGACGCGCATTGTTCACTCTGTTCTGTTTCGAATTTGGAATAACGTAAAACACTAAAGTTGTAGCCCTTTGAGTTGGCTTTCCAACCATATATTGTGGAACCCAACTGGAGTCCTGAGCAAAGAGTTATGTGTATTTTACTAGACAGTGCGCAATGTACCTGCTCGATTCTTCGTTTGCTCTAACTATCATCCGTTGACCCCCAAACGCGATCCCGGCTTAGTTCCTTGAGCTTTTACACAGATATCAAAGATCCAAATCACTTGAATTCATTCCATAACATGTATATAGCTCGGAATCACTCCTACAAGGTATAAAACACACAGTTAGTGCAAGACACTAGCGATTAAAGCGCAAACTCAACTAAAGTGCAGTAAATTAGAGTGTAATAATCGACTAAAATACGCAATTATAACCTATCATCAACACCCCACACTTAAACGTTGCTCGTCCTCGAGTCAACCACAAATTTACTCTATCTATGAGAATCCTTCGCTCAACCATTTCCTTTAACGCATTACACCTAGAACAATGTACATATATTACGCCTAGCAGTGAACAATCCTAGCCTCAAAGTCAACTCTCAAGTGCCATGCAATATTTACACTTCCTCAAAGTACTCTACACAGAAATCAAGACTTGCTTCTCTGTCACGATTCATATGCCCTCACAATTACATCAACAAAGACTGAGTTCAATCCCCCACATTCAATTCATATATTCACATATATCAAGGAAATCACTCACTCTCACAAAAGAGGTCACATGCATGCAATTGGTACCATAAGCTTGCCCTTAATGTAAATCTCTACTAATGTAGTCTAGCTCAATCCAAAATCAATTAGGACTTTTTCATGGTTGTAATGTGGGCTAAGGGATGGGTAGGATGTATTTAGGAATAGTGACTCAACCCCTAAGCACTTTAACACATCACACGAGCAATTTTCAGCATAAATTCTTTAACCCACTTCTCATTTATACACAATATCATCCCACAAATACGCCCTTCTTCTTTAAGCACTCTATTAATTCATTCCCACTAGCTAGAGCAAAACACAATGTAATTTTTCTTGTCACTCAATTTCTGCTAGTGGTGTATTTGTTTACAACATAAGTGCACCTTTTATCCTTTTATTGGTTCCACTCAAAAGCCATCCCACACTTATTTCCTTCTTACTTCTTTTAGCTCTCCTCTCATAATTAACGTGCTTTAAGAGGTAAAAGGATCAAGACAATGTCAATTAAGAACAAAAGGGTATAGACTTGTAATGCGGGTGCCAAACAAAAGTCTAAAGGCTCAAAAGGGTTAACTAGGGACAAATTTTATTTGTGATAAACAATTAAGCTCAAAAAAAATAGTCAAAGAAAGCCTAACATCATTTTTCAAACCAAGCATCACCTCAAATTTCGCTTCAACTCACATACCGGGCAAGTTTTAGACACAAGTACAATACATGGACTGCACAAATACTTACCACACATGACATATGACTCATTCCAGATTAGCTCATCAAGACACTCCATTACGAGCATTCAATTCAGTACAAACATACAACATAAGGCACTTTCAGTGAAATTCAACAATTAAGACTAAGCGCGTTACACTCTAGGGTCTATTGTGTTCAGGTGTGTCAACGCTATGGGTTCACTTTTCTATAGCTTATAACTCCTTATTTTAGTCTACCTATAAAAAAAATGAAAACAGAAATTAAAAACTACATATGCCCGGTTCAAGATAAATCCTTGGAAAAGAACTGCGGCTTAAAGAAAAACTAAGGGGGAATTGCTACACTACATAAAAAAAATAAAAAAATAAAAATCTTTTTGTCGTTTTCTTTATACTCACTTCCCTCAAGAAAATTCGTATA
Organism: Nicotiana sylvestris; assembly: GCF_000393655.2. Lineage (NCBI taxonomy): Eukaryota > Viridiplantae > Streptophyta > Magnoliopsida > Solanales > Solanaceae > Nicotiana > Nicotiana sylvestris. Next base: position 79,069,066 of record NC_091068.1, on the reverse strand, counting down.
AAAGATCCGTCGTAGGGAAAAGTCTAATTTTTCTACCATTTTTTTTTCACATAAAAAAAAATTAATATTCTAAAATACTACACAACTACGAAGAAAAGAAATAAGAAGCTAAAATACTAAAAAGCTAATTATCAAAAGGAATTCTCCCACCCCACACTTAAAAGAGTGCAATGTCCCCAATGCACAAATAAAACAAAAATAACAAGGGTGGACAAGAAACTCCCTGAAAGGCCAAACACCGTAGCACTGGCAGCTCACGGGGTACTCAGACTTCTCCCAAGGATGGTCCTTTGTGCGGTTACCTCACACTAGTTCCAACCAGCTGCCTCGCATTTGCACACTTTCAGTGGCTTTTCTTCTATGCTCATAATCCTACAACAAATGCTACAAAGGTAGAAAACTAAAATAAACTAAAATAAATAAAAATAAAAGAAAGCAGTAAAGCTGAGTTGCCTCCCAACAAGAGCCTAATTTAACATCACGGCACGATGTGAACTTCTTTTTGCTTCCACCTTGAACTTATGAATTGTACCCCTAACAAGGCATCAAGTCTATTGCTATGCTTCTTTGGTGGGGCTACAAAGATAACCAGGCCAAGTAATAAATTTTTCACTCGACACTTCTCGGCCTTTGGATGAGGAATGTAATTTTTGCTTTTTGGCACAATAAATTCAAGAATATAGACACTTTCATCTTCACTCTTTGACTTCCCCGTAGGGTCAGATGGCTCGATTACTATCTTACTATCTAAACACAATGTGGAAAAATAATTGGAATGAGGTCTAATGCGCCATAACTCATGAATTTTACTACTATTTACATCCCCATTTATACAAACACTCAATTCTTCTAAAGTAATGTTATCTACTCCCTCACATGACTCTAGAGCACTCTTCTTAACATGGACATCCTCAAGAAAAATATGATCTAATGATTGGTATTCTTGTTTTAGCTCCTCTATTTGGTCTAGAAGATTTTTTTCAGCTTCATACAACTCATCATTAAATTGTTGGGCATTACACGCATCAACCTTTGCACTCAATTCTGAATCCACGTTATGCACAACCAAGCTAAAATTATCACTTTTTTGTGCAAGCTCATCTCTCTCCTTAGACCAATCTTTCATCACCGTTGTTAGTAAACAACGTCGTTTCGCAGAATCCACTAATCGAGAATATCCGTCCCAATACCAACCCTTACTCCCATATTCAAATTCAGATGTCCAAGAGGTGAGGTCATTACTAGCCCAAAAATACGGGCCATAAAAATCTTTGATTAACCAAGCATCTTCATCATTAACCTTACCTCTGTATATTTTATCCTCAGATGTCATCCTGAGAGAACTAGAAACATACTAAGAGAAAAATCAAATAGTTATAAAAATAACATATTTACAAAAAGAAAACAAAATAAACTTATAAAGATAATAATAAAAGTCTAACCCAGAAGAATAGTTAATGTCTAATTCCCCGGCAACGGCGCCAAAAACTTGTTGCGACCAAAACACTCACGCAAGTGTACGCGATCGACAAGTAATATAGTAGTAAGTAGAGTATCGTTACCACGAGGAATTGTGATCAACTTCTCGACTGATGAAGGCTCAAACAATTATCAATTCAAGCTAAATTATCACAAAATATATAAAGAACCAATTTACAATTTACCGAGTAATTAAACAATAATTCAATACAAAATTACTACACCAATTACACAATATTTTGATAACAATTTGGGTAAAGATATTCCAGGGTCATGGACTTGCTAGAGATCATGCTACTATTTTAGCTTAAGATTGATTTATTGAATTATCCGGGTTATTGATTATAGGGTTAATAATATTCATAAGAATCTTTCGAGTTCTTATGCATCTATTCAAGTTAAATTAATACCTATATGTCTATGGTATTAATATTAACTCAAATGCATTTACAAATCCTATATCTCAACCAAGCAAGGCAATTAAGTATAGTTCTATCTTAATTGCGAATCTTTCACCCGATGACCAGGATCCGGATCTTGCTCTATTTGATTCTATATGCAATCAAGAATTTCCTTTTTCAAGTTTAACTCAAGATCCGTAAATAATATTTCACTGTTAGCTACGCAGTAAAATATTAAAAGCAGAATTAAATAAACAACCTATAACAATAAATTCAAGATCTTCAATCTAAGCTTCAAATAACAAGATCATCTAACATCCATGACCCAAGAATACTAGAGTATTTAGCTACTCATAATCATACAAAAATCAACAATAAAAGTCTTAAACATAATATAAACAAACAAATAGAAGAAAGTTTAGAAGAACTCTTTGAATCCTTGCTCCAAGATGTTGTTCTTCTTCTCCTCTCTTAGCTCCAAGATGAAGCTCCTCAAAAAGTTCCTCTCTCTAAAACTCTCTCTAAAATCTGATCTTTTTTCAATAATGGAGTTTTTGCTTTATGTAAATTGAGTGGGATTAAGAAGGAATTCCAACTTTACCCCTAAATAACATTTCTCCGGGTCGGTAGTGCGCGAACTATTGCGCTAAGTATGGAGTTCGCGCGTTACTTCGCGCACGATTCTGCCTCAGTTCTTCAAACGCGCGAACTACTGCGCTAAGTATGGAGTTCGCGTGTTACTTCATGCACCTGGACAGGCATATTTCACCCTGTTACGTTTCGAATTTGGAAAAACGTAAAACACGAAAGTTGTAGCCCTTTGAGTTAACTTGCCAACCATATATTGTGGAACCCAAATGGAGTCTTTAGAAAAGAGTTATGTGTATTTTACTAGACAGTGCGCAGTGTGCCTGCTCGATTCTTTGTTTGCTCTAACTATCATCCGTTGACCCCCAAACGCGATCCCGGCTTAATTCCTTGAGCTTTTTCACAGATTTCAAAGCTCTAAATCACTTGAATTCATTCCGTAACATCTATATAGCTCGGAATCACTCCTACAAGGCATAAAACACACAGTTAGTGCAAGACACTAGCGATTAAAGCGCAAACTCAATTAAAGTGCAGTAAATTAGAGTGTAATAATCGACTAAAATACGCAATTATAGCCTATCATCATGGACTGACTTGGTCAACCTGTCAACAATGACCCATACTGAATCAAACTTCCGCAAACTACGCGGCAACCCAACTACGAAATCCATGGTAATGCGCTCCCACTTCCACTTTGGTATAGGCATTTGCTGAAGTAGGACACCCGACCTCTAGGGTTCATACTTGACCTGCTGGCAATTCAAGCATCTAGCCACATACTCTACTATGTCTTTCTTCATCCTCCGCCACCAATAATGCTGCCTCAAGTCACGATACATCTTCGTAGCACCCGGATGAATGGAATACCGCGAACTGTGTGCCTTATCTAGAATCCTCTCTCTCAGACCATCAACATTAGGAACACATAGGCGACCCTGGAGCCACAAAACACCATCCTCGCCAATAGAAACCTCCTTGGCACCTCCCTGAAGCACCGTCTCTCTGAGAACTACCAAATATGGATCATCGAACTGCCGGGCCTTTATCTGCCCCAATAATGAAGACTGAGCAACCACACACGCAAGAACTCAGTTGGGCTCTGAAATGTCCAACTTCACAAGTCTGTTAGCCAAGAACGGAATGTCCAAAGCTAGTGGCCTCTCCTCTGCTGGAATGAATGCCAAGCTACCCATACCCTCTACCTTTCTGCTTAAGGCATCTGCGACCACATTTTCCTTACCCGGATGATAAAGAATGGTGATGTCATAATCCTTCAGTAACTCAAGCCACCTGCGCTGCCTCAAATTAAGATCCCTCTATTTGAACAAATGTTGCAAGCTGTGATGGCCAGCGATTTTCACATCTGCAGTCCCGCTTCTGCGAAAATGGGCAAAGCAGGCTGGGACCGCTTCTGCGGTCTTGAAGCCGCTTCTGCGTCTTGGGAGCTACTTCTGCGGTTCCTGGTCTTGCCTGCCTTGGCTGTTTCTGCGATAGGAGGATCGCTTCTGCGATCTCGCACCTGCGGTCAACCAACCGCAGGTGCGGTTATGACAGAAGCAGATGCTTCAGCACTTCTCAAAAATTCCAACTTCACTCGAGCCTTGTCCAATTGACGCTCGGGGCTCCCGGGCCCCGCCTGAACATACCGATAAGTCTAAAATTACGAGACGGACCTACTCGAACCTTCAGAATGCCCGAAACAACGCTAAATCCAAGAATCATCCCTAAAACCAAATGAATCAAACTTATGAACTTCAAGTTCTTAATTTTCCTCTAACGAGCCGAAACGCCCTTAAACTACTCGAATTGAAATCAAATTTTATGGGCAAGTCTTAATTGTTATATCAGACCTGTACCGAGCTCTAGAACCAACATGCGAGCCCGATACCCATGGGATCAATTATTACTTAATTTCTTTAAATCCTTAAAACTTCAGATTAACAATTTCTAATAAAAATTCATTACTCGGGCTAGGGACCTCGGAATTTAATTCCGGGCATACGCCCAGGTCCCATATTTTTTTGTGGACCCTCCGGGGCCGTCAAATCATGAATCTGGGTCCGTTTACTCAAAATATTGACCAAAGTCAAACTTAGTCCTTTAAGAAAATCCTAAGGAATCAAATGGGGGTATTTCACTCTAAACTATTCCAAATTCCGAACCAACCATTCCCACAGGAATACACCCAAACTATTCCAAACCCCGAACCAACCATTCCCGCAAGTCATAAATTAGTTAAAGCAAGCGCGAGAAGTTTTATTTAAAGGTACGGGGTTCTAAAAGGCAAAACGACCAGTTGGGTCATTACATAGAATATACTAACTTTGCAGGATGTAGTCGACTATTTGAACAAAAGTCAAATAGAATACGAACCTGTAGGATGTGGTTCAGTCGATTGATTGAAGTCAACTACTGGGCATCTGAATGAGTGGGAGTCGACTCCAAGTTCTCAACGTACCTCACAACAAGTTGAGGGGAAGCCGACTAGATCAGAAGTCTATAAACAGGAAAGTACATGAATTTAGTTTTTTTGTCATCATCGAAAAAAGAGAAATTGTTAGATATATGTTTTAATGATAGTCAATTACTTAATTCTACTTACAAGAAACCAATTCGAAAGAAGGATTTCACAAGAATTGGAAAGATTCTGGCAGAAAATTTGAAATCAAGAATCAATGAGTCAAACGTGCAAGTCAAAATCCAAAGGCAAGAATCAAGGAGTAAAATTGTTGTGACCACAAGTTTTTATAGAAAACAGATACTCGATTCAACTATTTGCGGAAGGCATCAATTAGTATAGAAGATCAATCAACCAATATAGAAGATCAATCAATCCACATAAAAGATCTAAGGAGAATATTCTATCACGCATAACAAAAAATATTCATCTCAACAGCTTCCAAGGAAAAGGAAATCAAGGAAGCAACGAAAAGAAAGTCCATTCTATTCTTGGAAGAAAATCATCTTGATTGATTCTAAGAATCAACTCCCTTGGGTTGCTATCACGCCGTAAAGAATGGAGACCAACTCTTTATATATTCTATAGAAGATCCCAAGGAAGAATATACTTTGATCCATAAAATATCAATCTCTTTGTTCTACTTCAAACAAGCATTGTAGTCTGTTATAGATTTCTTGTATAACTAGGAAGAGAATAAAGAGAGAAAAGAACACTAGCGAGGCATTGTATCAAGCATAGAGTGAAGAACAAAGTGACAAAGTTGTTGGTATATAACAACATCAACCCATCTGTACTAAGACACTTCATACTTAAAGAGAACACCCTTGCAATCTAAGAGGACTAGACGTAGGATTCATTCTGAATTTGAACCAGTATAAAAATATTCTATGTCATTTTCTTTCTGCAATTTATTTTCCTGTATTCAGATTTCAAAATCCCAGTCGACTAGAACTCAAGTTAGTCTACTATCTCGAAAAAGAAAAGAAAAATTACAACTCACCCTCCCTCTTGTACTTTCAAAAGTATTTCTTCAGAAAACCCACCCTTGTATCGTTCTGCACATTTTCTCATAACTTATCCTATATGGCGCCTTCAATTGCAATATTTTATTGAAATCATTTCTATTTGAGAAGATCAAATGATAAATAACACAAGATATTGATACAATAGAAATTTAAAATGTAAAAAGTCCGTTATTAAAATGATAATTAGTACTAGAACTTTACCTTAAACTCTTCCAATAGAAGTCGTTTGTCTCTGGTGTAACAGACTTCCAATTATGTCCTTCATGATCCAGTTTCTCCTTGAAGATTTTTATGACAAACCGAGCGACTTGATTGCCCGACTTTGGAATTGATAAATAAGAAACGAATTATTCTATTACTCCATTCCATTTAAAGCTTTCATATTCCTTCAAGAAGTATTTGAGAAATTAATACCGTGATTATTTAGACACTGCTTAATAATCATCAAGAGGGACATTCTTTTGCCCATCTTCTTATGAGAACAACCAATTTATATTTTTTGTGTGAAGTGTAATTAATATCTTTATTTTACACAGTTACTGTAGTAAATGAGTTGTTACCTCCTAACTAGAGTTTTTTGAAAATATGAAGGAATTAAGCTTTTGGTATGCAATAAATACCACATTAATGCACTCATATGGGGACATCACATACGTTTTTCCAAAAGTCTCCCCAATAATACCAAGTCTTACTTCATATAAAATAAAATATAAAAACTTTTCTTGATAAGACGATTCCATGAGCATATTCATCTAGAGTCATTATCTGGTCATATTGAAAAAGATAAGAACCTTCCTGCTTTCTCTAGTTTCTTAGATAAGAGCACCCTGCTGCTAGAGTAGAAAATCAAATGACATGTTCATTTGAAGTTATTGTCCTACGTACCTTATAAAAAAGATAAAAAAAAGTTTAGAATACTATAACAAATTATGCCTCAACATGTCTGACCTAATAGTCTAAACTTGTATCAATCTTCTATATGCCAAACAATCTGGTATGACTTCACAAAGATGCACTAATAGACACATTAAAGCACGAAATAGAGGCCCCTTTTTCGCTGGGTTTTGTTATGCTGCAGTGTGGGGGTGGTGACCTCTCTCTCCTAGGGCACGCGTTGGACGTCGTGTCCTCACCTGCTGTTTCACAACTCTCGTTGATGACATTTATGAGGTTGGTTGGGAAGTCACTTGTTTTTTTCCTTTCTCCTTGGTTACCTGCGATGTAGGGTTTTGTATACATAGAAAAAGGAGATCTCGAGATTTTTTGATGTTAGTGACTTGTGTAAATTGTAGATCTAGAGGAAACTAAGAATTGAACTAAGAAATCCCCACAGACGACGCCAAATTGTTTCACCAAAAAATATAGATTTTGTTTCAAATACTTAAATTTATATAAATGAGGGTTAATCTTAGCTAACAATAATATCCCTAAGATGGAGTTCTTGAGAAAGCAACAAATGCTATATAGATACAGTCAGACAGTGGTAGAAGTATAAAATAAATATCTCAAGAAATCAAAAGGCAATAGTGTAACATTCAATATCAATGAATAGTAATAAATAACATTTAAGTAAATAGAATGAATGAGTCACCCAAGAAAGTATGGAATAAATGGATGTTCTTTCTGACGTTGATGAATGATAGAAAACCCCTTGAATCTTTGAGTTATTCTCAGATCTAGTGGAAAAATATAGACAAGAATTTCAGTGCAAAGGTGATATTTGTATCTTAGCAATGAGATTCGATTCTCTTTTTCAAGTCAAAGTGTGTTTTTTACAAATGAATATCACATGTCCCCCATAACTATGTCTCTTTTAATTTATAGGAAACATGTTCCTAGAAACCCTAATAGTACAAGTGCAGAATTAAGTCCTATCTTAACACTAGCCATTATAACTTTGTTAATTATTAAGGCACAATTCCAGCTCTATTGCACCGCGTCCAAGGATCCAAAGTCGGCTGTGTTCGCTCTTCTTTACTGCTGGGCCTATCTTCTTGAGGCCCAATCCCAGAGTCCATTCCTCTTTCCCTCAACTCTCTTATCATAATTACTGTTTCGTTAATTTAGATTACTACTTCTTCTAGTTTAATGTTAGTTGACTTTGTTATGTCTCTATTGTTGTTTTATCTCTCATATATATAACACTCATATATTAGAACACATGCTTTTCTTTCATGTTTTAGTATCATATGAACTTAGGCAAGCCTTAAACAATATAGGATTAAAAGGGGAAACTAGCTAATAGTAGATCCATAGTTCGCTAGTTATAATCTGCTCGCTAATTATTATATTTTGCGCTCACCCTTCATTCCTTCAAAGATTTTTGAAATCCAGAACTTAGTGAACAACAACTCTATCTCAAAAGGAAAAATCAAATTTCAACTTCATTTTCAAAAGAAAATCAGAACTTCAAAAATTGTTGCCTTTAAGGAATTTTCGGTAAATAACCCCCTTCTTTGAAATTCCTCCGAATCTAAGGTAATTTCTAGATATGCTTTATCACAAACATACTTTTAGAATTATGTAACTAGCCATCCCTCAAATCAAAGTATTTCATGATTCAATCCCTTTTATAAACTTATAAAATCTAGACCACTTATGTATCAATTTCAAGACTCTTTTAACATCTCATATGAATCCTTTTATAAAATCATACCGCTTTAGGACTTCACATTCTTCCTATCAATATCATCCTTAGGTGTGCTGTAAGCAACCTTCTTATTGTTAATCAAAGCACTTTACAAATGATTGATCCCAAATTTAGTCTAAATCTTATGAAGCTACCTCAGGTAGATTTTAAAGGGTGCGTAACACCTTTCCCTTAGAAGAACAAGAACTCTTATCCATGATCTCATCAGTTAGAAGATCAATAAAGAACATGACTTAGTAATTAAATAGGTACCCTAGTATACCTTTAAATATTAGGCGGCGACTCTCTTCCATCAATAACAGAGAAACCACAAGTTAAATCCTGTCTTGACTAGTGCAAAATAGGGTGCAATGCTTGTATTAGTAGTATTTGGCTTTGTTGAGATTTCAAACTTGTGCTATTATTTATAAGTTTCATTGTTCTGTTCCCTTTATTATTATGTTTCAGCTTTCCTATCTGGTGTGTTAGGTGCCATCATGGCAGGTTGGGATTTTAGGTCGTGACAGACCTTTGGTAAATGCTTTCGCTGCCCACATCTGGCGTCTGAATCCTATCAAACCAACTTCAAATTGTACCAAATTTTACAAACAAGTTTCAAATAGCAAAACAGACCTATTCCAAGTCGCAAAATCGAAATCCGAACTCGATAACCATTAAGTCAAACTATGGTCAAACCTAGAAAATTTTCAAATATTCAAATTGCTAGCTTTTGGAAAAACAAGTCAAATCAACCTAGGGACCTCCGATTTCAATTCCGGGCATATATCCAAGTCCAAAATCACAATACAAACCTATCGAAATTGCCAAAATTTCGGTCCGAGATCGTTTATTCACAATATTGATTGTGGTCTACTCTAGCCTCTTTATAGTCAAAATTTTCATTTTTAACAAAATCTCATATAAAAACTTTTTGAAAAGCAAAACGGACCACACACATAAATCAAGAAACATTAAATGAAGCTAATAGAGGTCTCGAAACTCGGAAATAAGGGCTAGTACTCAAAATGACCTATCGGGTCGTCACATTTACATGTTTAACTTTTGAGATATTTTGAAATATTTTATTAATTAAATTGACATGAAGCATTATTTATCGTTTATTTAATTTATACAATTTATACCTTAGTATTTTGGATTTCATGATAAAAAATTGGCAGTCATCTTTTACTGACAACTATCTAATTTTTTTATTCGACAGTCACATAATCCTAACATATATTTTTGTTTAACTTAGCATGTTTTAATTGATCAGTATATGATCATACCTTTAGTTCAACAACCGAAATACAGAAAATTAAAGGGCGATGTTTATGGCGTGCAAACAATATGTCACGACCGAAATTTCCAACCTGTCGTGATGGCGCCTAGCACACTTGTTAGGCAAGCCGACAATTACATAGCAACTAAGCATTTGAATAAACATGTTTTAATAAACTCAACAACAGAAATCTCATAAATATTTGATACAAATATTTGAAATACTACTATAACCACCCGAAAATCTAGTGTCGATGAGTACATGAGAACTACTAAGTATAAACTTAAACCAAAAACTCTAGTACAAATGTCTGAATAATAGAACAATACTGAAGAAAATAAAAGGAAAGAGACTCAAGGTCTGCGGACGTTACAACAGCTACCTTGAAGTCTCCAAGCAGGTAGTAGCACAGATCTAGCAATCACCAGGTCCAGATGTACCTGAATCTGCACACGAAGTGCAGAGTGTAGTTTGAGTACAACCGACCTTAAGTAACATAACTACCCTTGTTCTGAAACAGTGACGAGCTTAGAAGAAGATAGTCACAGTCTAATATATTATCAACACATGTTTAATGATTAGAAAAACAATAAACAACTCGGAGAAATTATCATAACCAACTTGTTTATGTTATGGAAATTTAGACATGCTTTCAAATTCAACAATTAAAGCCCAACACTGATAAACATGTCAATTACAGCTAGCATGAGGAAGGGTACATCTCTATACCTGCATGTCGATGCATGTCAAATGAATGATTTCTAATGATATTCCCAAGTACTCACACTTTCAGAAAATACTCAATCTATCTGCCAAATGCCCACACAATCACTCTGCACTGTACGGGTGCCTGACATCAATGACACTCACTAAAGCACGTGTATATATATGATTGTGCATGCTGGTATATCAGACTCTGGAGAGGCGGATCCTGCTCAAGCGCTAATATGAAGCCTGCTACGGCGTGCAACTCGATCTATATAATAATCATAATAGGAATAAAGCCAATATAGCATGCTGCGATGTGCAACCCGATCCACAATAAGACTCACAAATGGGCTCTCAGGACCACCTTAGTCATCAATCTCTCAAGTCTCAATGGCTCACAGTCTTGTACCACTCAGCCCAAACGATAATAACATGTGATGTAACAGTGAATGATAAATAGAGACTGAGATATGATATGCAAATGAAGAATCATGACTGAGTATATAATTATAGTTAGAGCAGATAACTCAAAACAACAGAAATAACCTCAATAGATCTCAACCGAATAAGCACATAGCCCAAGCATGATTTCTAGCATGAATCATAGCTCATTTACTCTAATAAATAAGAATTACACGTATAAAACAAGACAAAATAACAACACAACACAAAAGAATCAATCCGAATCATGCCCATCACAACACAACTAACGTGCATTCCATGGATAGATACCCTCAATTCCAAGTTTAGAAATATTACTTACCTCAAAGCATGCAACTCAATGCTCCAACAAACCCTTGCCACGCGAATCAGCCTCCAAGCGACTCAAATCTAGCCAAAGCAACTTAATTCTATCAATAATAGTTATAAGAAACAATTCCAAAAGATAAAACTAAGGTCTTTAATCAAAATAAAAAAATCAACCATGGGCCCACACCTTGGAACCTGACAAACTTTACAAATTTCGAATACCCATTTGATAACGAGTCCAACCATACCAAAATCATCCAATTATAACCACAATTGGCCCTCAAAGCCTCAAATATCACTCTCCGATACATAGTCTAAAAATTCCCAAAATTTCTCCTCAAACACACATAATCTAGGTGTAAGAACCAATGGGTAAACAATATTTATCAATACACGCGATGAATCTTCACTTACCACTTCATTAATAGTGAAAGATACTCCAAAACTCGCCCTTAGCCGAACTCTACAACTCCAAAATTGAGAACAATACAAAACCCTTCGACTTATAAAATCTGCCAGTGAAATCGCACATGCGATCAATACTATTTTTGCTTCTGTGGGACTGCTTCTGCCACTCAAACCTCGCACCTGTAATATTTACTTAAGTCTTAGCTACATGCACTTGTGTTTGTCACGACCCAAATCTACCATGTTGTGATGGCTCCTATCGTAGAACTAAGCAAGCAGACTCTTTTACCAAAACAACCTGATATTTCAATTTAAAGATTACTTCAAGCTATTTAATTAATAAAACTTTATAAGATAAATCTGAATAACAAAGTGCAGAAAGAAAAGCCCGACATCGGGGTGTTACCAGTCATGAGCATCTACTAAGAACTGTCCGATAATACTAAGACTAATACAGTTTGGAAACCATCTAATAACATCTATAGGAAGATAGGAGGGAGAAGAGCAGGGCTATGATCGCCATGCAGTTACCTTGCTAACTCCAACAGATCTGCGACGGATGAAATCAACACTTGCTAGAACGTCCAGCAACCCCTGGATATACACACAAGGTGCAGGGAGTAATGTGAGTATGCCAACTAACTAAGTAATAACAGTAAATAAAGACTGAGCAGTAATGACGAGTAGTAAAACACATAAAGTCCACATCATGAAATCCCAGAAATTACAACATGCTTTCAAATAAGTACGTGAGTCAAATCATCTCGTTGTAAAATACAGTTTTTGGTAAAAATCATTTGAAGATATTTTTCAACAGTTTCAACAGAGGCTCAATGCAAAAGAGAGTAAAATGATGAAATTCATAAACAGCCCCTCGGGCAAAACATCACTCATAAGCAACCCCGGGGCAGAACTCACTCATATATAGTCCTTCAGGCAAACCTCACAGTCACTCGTGTATAGCCCCTCGGGCAAAACATCATATCACTCACTCAGAGTACCTGTGCTCACTCGGGGTGTGCAGACTTCGGAGGGGCTCCTACAGCCCAAGCGCTATAACAAGCCACCCTGTGGCATAAATCAATCATGCCCTCAGCCTCACATAATCATGAATTAGTAACAACATGCTGCAACATGCAACCCGATCCCATAATACCCTCACAAAAATAAGCCCTCGGCCTCACTCAGTCATAAACCTCTCAAACCACTTGGTCTATAAGTAAAAATAGGGTACTCAAGCCAAAATAACATTTTATATGCATCAACACGGGGTAATAAAGACTGAGTTATGAAATCTGTAAACATAGCATGGCCGAGTAGATATTTTCAATCAAAACAGTGAGAGGATAATAAGAAAAGGCCCATAAGGGTCCAAAAAACTCTTGCACAAGGCCCAAATATAGCATTCAGCCCAATTTATAGAAATTCTTTCTAAAACACATAAGTATCACATAGTTTCAGTCAAATACACAACTTTATAGTTGTTGCGGGACGGACCAAGTCACTATCCCCAAAGGTGCACGCCAACACGTCCGTCACCTAGGATATGCGTCACGTCAAAGTAGTAAAACGATGTGAAATCCGAGGTTTCATACCCTCAAGATTAGATATACAATCATTACTTACCTCAAACCAGTCAAATCCCTACACCGTGACGCCCTTGCCTCTCAAATCGGCCTCCAAACATCCCGAATCTAACCAAAAACAATGCAATGCAATCAATATAGGCCAATAAACCAATTCCACACGAAAAACAATCAATTTAGACCAAAATCCCGAAAACTACCCAAACCCGGCCCCTGGACCCACGTCTCAGAATCCGACAAAAATCACAAAACTAGAAACCCCTTTCACTCACGAGTCAATCCATACCAAATCCATTAAAATCCTTCATCAAATGATCCCTCAAATCCCCAAATCAAGCTCTCCAATTTCCAAGGACTAACCCCTCATTTTCACCCCTAATTCCTACTAATTACATCTTTAAACAACTGAAAATCACGATAATCACGAGCATTGCTGATAAACCCTTGAATTCCTCCTCAAAATCGCTCTCAAAAGCTCCAAGGCCGTCTAAAAATGGTGGAAAATGAACTAAAATTCGCGAAGTCCACCTTATATACCTTTTACCCAGATCTTCCACATCTGCGGTCATCATGCCGCTTCTACGACGTCGCACTTGTGAAAAATCCATCGCGGGTGATGTTCTCACTTAAATCCTAGCTTTTGCGGTTCAATCCTCGCACCTGCGGCCTCGCAGGTGTGCTCCACTCTTCGTACTTGCGATTCCTGCCCTCTATTGCCTTGGACGCTTCTGCGGTTGCTGTTTCGCTTCTGCTGGCCTGCACTTGCGGTCCCCACTCTGCAGGTGGGGTTATGGCACCTGCGTGAAAACTTCAACATTCATCAAATTCCAACCTTCTTCTGTTAACCACCTAAAATCAAGCCGAGGCCCTCGGGACCTCTACCAAACATACCAACAAGTCATATACTAACATACAAACTTAGTCGAACTTTCGGAACACTCAAAATAAAATTAAAACACCAAATTAAGCTCAGATTCAAGCCTAAGAACTTCTAAACTTCCAAATTCTGCAAATGATGCCAGAACTTACTTAATCACCTCCGAATGACCTCAAATTTTGCACACACGTCACAAATGACAATACGAACATACTCCAACTTCCAGAGTTCCATTCCAACCCGATATCAAAATTTTCATTGCCAGCCAAAAAAGGCCAAATTTCCAATTTCGCCAATTCAAGCCTAATTCTACCGCGGACCTCCAAATTACATTCCGGATGCACTCTCAAGTCAAAAATCACCTAACGGAGCTAACCGAATCATCAGAAATTACATCCGAGTTCGTTTACACATAAGTCAACATCCATTTGACTTTTCTAACTTAAACTTCCAAATAGGAGACTAAGTGTCTGATTTCACACCGAAACCACTCTGGACCCGAACCAATCAACATGATATGATGAAATATAGTTGAGGATTACATAAAGAAGCAAAAATGGGGAAAACAAGGCTATAATTCACGAAACAACCGGCCAGGTCATTACATCCTCCCCCATTAAATAAACGTTCGTCCTCGAACGAGTCTAGAAACATACCCGAAGCCTCAAATAGGTGTGGATATCTGCTCCACATCTCCCACTCGGTCTCCCAAGTATCCTCCTCCACGGGCCGACCTCTCCACTGCACTTTCACTGAAGCTATATCCTTTGATCTCAACTTTTGGATCTGCCCTCCAAAATAGCCACTGGCTCCACATCATAAGTCAAATCACCATCTAACTGAACCGTGCTAAAATTCAAAACATGAGACGGATCGTCGATATACTCCCGGAGCATAGAAACATGAAATACTGGATGCACACCCGACAAGCTAGGTGGCGAGGCAAGCTCATAAGCCACCTCCCCAATCCTCTGAAGCACCTCAAAAGGCCCAATAAACCGAGGACTCAACTTGCCCTTCTTACCAAATCTCATAACACCCTTCATGGGTGAAACCTTCAGTAGAACCTTCTCCCTAACCATGTAAGACACATTACGAACCTTTCTGTCAGCATAACTCTTTTGTCTTGACTGAGTTGTACGAAGTCGCTCCTGAATCACCTTCACCTTGTCCAAAGCATCCTGTTCCAATTCCGTACCCAAAAGCCTAGCCTCGCCCGGCTCACACCAACCTACTGGACATCTACACTATCTCCCATATAAAGCCTCATATGGAGCCATCTGAATACCTAACTGGTAACTGTTGTTATATGAAAACTTCGCGAGTGGTAGAAACTGGTCCCATGAACCCCCAAAATCAATGACACAAGCGCGCAACATGTCCTCCAATATCTGAATAGTGCGCTCGGACTGTCCGTCTGTCTAAGGGTAAAAAGCTGTGCTCAACTCAACCTGAGTACCCAACTCTCATTGTATGGCCCTCCAAAACTGCGATGTAAACTGAGTACCCCTATTTGAAATGACACAAATTGGGACACCATATAGGCGAACAATCTCTCGAATATAAATCTCAGCTAACCGCTCTGAAGAATAGGTAGTACACACAGGATTGAAGTGTGCGAACTTGGTCAGCCGATCCACAACAACCCAAATAACATCGAACTTCCTCAAAATCCGTGGGAGTCCAATTACAAAATCCATGGTGATCCACTCCCACTTCCACTCTAGAATATCTATCTGATGAAACAAGCCATCTGGTCTCTGATACTCATATTTCACCTGCTGGCAATTGAGACACCGAGCTACAAACCCCACTATATCTTTCTTCATTCTCCTCTACCAATAGTGCTGTTTCAAATCCTGGTACATCTTCGTAGAACCCAGATGGATGGAATACCACGAGCTATGGGCCTCCTCCAGAATCAACTCCCGAAGTCCATCTACATTGGGCACACATATCCGTCCCTGCATCCTCAATACCCCGTCATCACCAATAGTCACATCTCTGGCATCGCCATGCTGAACTCTGTCCTTGAGGAAAAGCAAATGAGGATCATCATACTGGCGCTCTCTGATATGATCAAACAAGGAAGACCAAGAAACAACACAAGCTAGGGTCCGACTGGGCTCCGAGATATCCAACCTCACGAACCGATTGGCCAAGGCCTGAACATCAACTTCAAGAGGTCTCTCCCCAACAGGAATAAATGCAAGACTGCCCATGCTCACCGCCTTCCTACTTAAGGCATCGACCACTACATTGGCCTTCCCCAAATGGTACAAAATGGTAATATCATAGTCTTTTAGGAAATCCAACCATCTCCGTTGCCTCAAATTGAGATCCTTATATTTGAACAAGTGTTGAAGGCTACGATGATTAGTAAATACCTCACAAGACAAACCATAGAGATAATGCCTCCAAATCTTTAACGTGTGGACAATGGCAACCAACTCCTATTATGAACAAGGTAGTTCTTCTTATGAGGCTTAAACTGACGAGAAGCATAATTAATCACTCTACCCTCCTGCATCAACACACACCTAATGCCGACCCGAGAAGCATTACAATATACCATATAAGAACCTGAAGCTGATGGCAAAACTAACACTTGAGTTGTGGTCAAGGCAGTCTTTAGCTCTAAAAGTTTGCCTCACACTCATCCGACCAGCTGAAAGGAGCACCCTTTTGGGTAAATTTGGCCAAGGGTGATGCAATGGATGAAAATCCCTGGATGAATCGACAATAATAGCCCGCGAGCCAAGAAAGATACGAATCTCTGTGACTGAGGACGGTTTGGGCCAACTCTGAACTGCCTCTATCTTATTCCGATCAACCTGAATACCCTCACTGGACACTACGTACCCCAACAACGCCACTGAACTGAGCCAAAACTCATACTTGGAGAACTGTGCATAAAGCTTCTCCTCCCTCAACCGCTCCAATACAACTCTCAAATGCTCAACGTGCTCTTCCTGACTACGCGAGTACACTAGAATATCATCAATGAATACAATAACAAATGAGTCGAGATAAGGTCAAAACACGTTGTTCATCAAATGCATGAACGCTGCTGGGGCATTGGTTAGCCCAAAGACATCACAAGGAACTCATAATGACCATATCGGGTCCTAAAAGCTGTCTTAAGAATGTTCGAGTCCCTGATCTTCAACTGGTGATACCCTAACCTGAGATCAATCTTGGAGAACACCCTCGCTCCTTGAAGCTGGTCAAATAAATCATCAATACGAGGTAAAGGATACTTGTTCTTGATTGTGACTTTGTTCAACTGCCTGTAATCAATGCACATCCTCATCGTGCCTTCCTTGTTCTTCACAAATAGAATAGGCATACCCCAAGGCGACACACTAGGCCGAATAAACCCCTTATCAAGGTGTTCCTAAAACTGCTCCTTTAATTCCTTTAACTCCGCTGGTACCATACGATATGGTGGAATAGAAATGGGCTGAGTTCCCGGCTCCAAATCAATACCGAAGTTAATATCCCTGTCTGGTGGCATACCCAACAGGTCTGCAAGAAACACATCCGAAAAATCCCTCACCGCCGAAACAGAATCAATGGTAGGAGTCTCTGCACTGACATCCCTCACGATGGCCAAATAAGAAAGACAACCTTTTCCAACCATCCGTTGGGCCTTCAAGAATGAAATCACCCTACTGGGAACATAATCCATCGAACCTCGCTACTCAATTCGTGGCACCCCCGGAATAGCCAACGTCACCATCGTGATAGTCCAGAATAGCATGACACAGAGACAACCAATCCATACCCAATATCACATTAAAATCCACCATACTAAGCAACAAAAGGTCCACTTGGGTCTCTAAACCCCCAATAGTCACCACACAAGACCGATATACGCGGTCCACAATAATAGTATAGCCCACCGGAGTAGATACATGAATAGATGAAACGTGAGACTCATGGGGCGTATCCAAATAATGAGCAAAATATAATGCCACATATGAAAAAGAGGAATCAGGATCAAATAATACAGAGGCATCCCTGTGGCAAAATGAGACAATACCTATGATCACAACATCTGAAGCAATAACATTTGGTCTAGCTAGAAGTGCATAGAAACATGCATGACCACCACCTGATCGAACTCCCCTTCTAGGGCGACCCCTAGCTGACTATCCTCCACCCCTAGCTCACTAGGCGAGTGGTGAAGTAACTGGTGCTGAAGTCTATAACTGACTCCTCTGCTGAGGCAGACCCCTATGATGACGAGGACACTGCCTCTACATATGCCCCAACTCTCCATACTCATAACAACCCCCTAGTACTGGTGACGGGTACTGAAGGGATTCCCTAGCACCGGGATGACTGGTAGAAGAACCTGGCATAGAGGAGCCCCAAACTGATGAAGCACGGGATGAACTCTGGGATGGGAGGGCACTAAGTGATGAATATCCCTGATGAGAACTGTGAGAACCATGGCTCGATGATGCCCCACGATGAACTGCAGGAGTTGACTGAGCATGTCTGAATGGATGACCTCTGTCGTGCTGAAACAGACCCCCATGAGGAGCACCCCAAAATACCGGATCTACGAGGCCTCTTGGCCTCCCTCTCTACTCGCTCCTAACGGCGAATCGACTCTATGTCCCGAGCAATGTCAACAACCTTCTCAAAAGAAGCACTGGACACCCTCACTCTAGTCATAAGAATCCCTAGCTGGTATGAGAGGCCATTAATGAACCTCCTAATATTCTCCCTGTCTGTGGGAACCAGCCAGATAGTATGATGGGATAACTTAGAGAACCATATCTAATATTGCATCACAGTTATATCATCATGACGCAACTGCTCGAACTGTCTGTGCAGCTCCTCTATGCGAGATTGCGACACATGCTTCTCTAGAAAGAGAATAGAGAACTGCTGTTAGGTGAGGGGCACTGCACCAACAAGCCTACGCCTCTCATAAGTCTCCCACCAAGTAAAGGCAGCTCCGGAGAACTGTAGTGAAAGCGACCCCACTGGTCTCCAGAATACCCGTTATACGTAGAATCCTCTCATACTTATCCAAGAAACCCAAGGCATCCTCGCCCTCTATACCATTGAAAGTCGGAGGCTGAAGTATACCAAACCTCTCCAATCGATGCTGCTCATCATCAGGCATGGCTGGTACCACATAATCCTGAGCAGGTGCAACCGGCTGGGCTAGTGCTGCCTCCGATGTTTGCAGTCCTTGAACAACCTGCTCGGATGTACGGACGATGGGAGTCTGAGTGTCTTTCCTGGCCTGGAAGTAGCTGTTGTAGTAGAAACAACGACCGCCTAAGCAAGACTGGTGCACACATTCAAGATATGAGCTAAGGTCTCTTGAAGACCTGGGATAACAATAGGCACAACCGGTGCCTGGGCTGGTTCCACTGGAGCATCCACAACTGGGACCTGATCATGAATTAGGGTGGCTGGTGGATCTGTAGGCGCTTCCCTAGCTGCTGTGCGGGATACACCCTTGCCCCTACCACGACCTCGATCGCGACCTCGGCCTCTCGCTGCCCCAACTGGTGGTACTGGTGGCTGTCCGTCCTGACCGGTAACACGTGTCCTTACCATCTATTAGAGAATAGAATAACAAAAATTTAGTTATCAGAATTAACAGATTCGCACGACAAGAATTCAAGAATGTGAAGTTTTCCTAAAGGTTCTCCAACCTCTCGAAGATAAGTACAGACGTCTCCATATCGATTCGCAAGACTCTACTAAACCCGCTCATGACTCGTGAGATCTATGTAACCTAGGCTCTAATACTTACTTGTCATGACCCAAATCCACCATGTTGTGATGACACCTATCGTGGAACTAGGCAAGCCGACTCTTTTATCAAAACAACTCGATATTTCAATTTAAAGATTACTTCAAGCTATTTAATTAATAAAATTTCATTAGATAAATCTGAATAACAAAGTGCGAAAAGAAAAGCCTGACATCAGGGTGTCACCAGTCATGAGCATCTACTAAGAATTATCAAATAATACTAAGACTAATACAGTTTAGAAACCATCTAATAACATCTATAGGAGATAGGAGGGAGAAGAGCAGGGCTGTGATTGCCATAAAGCTACCTTGCTAACTCCAACAGATCCGAGACGGATGAAATCAACACTCGCTAGCACGTCCAGCAACTCCTGGATCTACACACAAGGTACATGGAGTAATGTGAGTATGCCAACTTAGTAAGTAATAATAGTAAATAAAGATTGACCAGTAGTGACGAGCAGTAAAACACATAAAGTCCACATCATGAAATCTCAGAAATTACAACATATTTTCAAATCAATACGTGAGTCAAATCATCTCATTTTAAAATCCAATTTTTGGTAAAAATCATTTGAAGATATTTTTCAACAGTTTCAACAGAGGCTCAATTCAAAAGGGAGTAAAATGATTAAATTCGTAAATATCCCCTCGGGCAAACCATCACTCATAGCAGCCCCTCGGGCAGAACATCACTCATATACAGCCTTTCGGGCAAACCTCATAGTCACTCGTGTATAGCCCCTTGGGAAAAGCATCATATCACTCACTCAGGGTACCCACGCTCATTGGAGGTGCGTAGACTCCGAAGGGGCTCCTATAGCCCAAGCTCTATAACAAGCCACCACATGACATAAATTAATTTGGCCCTCGGCCTCACATAGTCATGAATCAGTAACAACATGTTGCGGCGCGCATTTCGATTCCATAATATCCTTATAAAAATAGGCCCTCAGCTTCACTCAGTCATAAATCTCTCAAGCCACTCGGGCTATTAGTTAAAATAGGGTTCTCAACCCAAAATAACATTTTATATGCATCAAAATGGGGTCATAAAGATTGAGTTATGAAATCAGTAAACATAGCATGACTGAGTATAGATTTTCAATCAAAATAGTGAGAGGATAGTAAGTGTCACGCCCCAACCTCGGGAGGCGCGACCGGCGCTCAATCGAGTGAACCCAACTGAGCAAGCCTTTATAACACTTTCTACCCAACTCAATATGATTAAGGGAACCATGCTTTTGTTTATTTAGACATTAGGAGATATCATGCATTCAACATTGTTAGTTCATTTTATATCATAAACCTTAAACCGTGGTTATATTCCCAAAACATCATACAATTTACAGTTTAAAGGAAACAGGAGTTCAGAATTTCAACATGGTCTAGTGACCCATCCAACCCGAACATAACCCACACAAAAGTCTACGAAGCCTCTAAGGGTACAAAAGAAAGTTATGATAATGTCGGCAACAAGGCCCCGCTATACCTCAAAAATGGAAATTTACAACAAAATATGTACAACATAACCCCTTAAAGGAAAAGGGGCTCACCAAGATCTTGAGAGGAAGATACTCTGGTACGTGTGATCGGCACTGTCCGCTATAGAGCCACCTACATTCATTCAAAAATGGAGCGCCCCCGGCAAAAGGGACGTTAGTACCATGGAATAGTACTAGTATGTATAAATAAACACCATCTCATTAGAAAGAACTATCATACAAGAACAAGGAAATCACAAAGAATTAATCAAAGGCTTTAAACGAACACCACATCATCAAATAAAAGAATTATATAACTTTCACATAATTTACGTAGCTTTAGTTTAGGGCCTTTAATATTGTTCATCACCATTCACAATACCACCGATTTCTTGAGCGGAGTCCGATCACGGCCCGATCGGCTAAGCTGCCTCATTTGAGACATATACCTTAATCATCATTTCATTCTTGCTTCCCGGATTCAATTATCAACACAATACTTCCATGTATATAGCATGGCGTCCGATCACGGCCCGATCGGCTAGGCCGTCTTACCAAGACGTTACCCTTTTCTATTAATCATTTCACTTCCATTTTTGGTTTCACATACATTAGTTCATCAGCACTTGGGGCCACAATTACCACATCATACTTGGCACTAGACCACATTCCATAACTCACGTTTCACATTATTCCTATTTTTCAACATTTAACTTGCCATTTAAGATCATAGGCACATACAAGAGCAATTCAAGTTATAAACATAGAGAAGAATTCATCTAGTTCGGCATAATAATCACAATGTAACCTTGACTTGAAATTTAGGCATTTTAACACATAGTTCATGTTCTTCACATATTCTCAATTTTACAAAGAATAGCATATAAAACACATGGAGAGGCACCTTCCACATACATTCTCACAACATCGATCCATTTGACATAACAAGTACTACATCAATAAAATTTTGGACTTACAACATTTGCACGAACACCATGAAAGCTCAATTTCTAAGAAGAGGGGATTTTAGCCATACATACCTCAATAGAGCTTTCCTTAAATCCTTACAATAAATTCCGGAGTTTCCTAACAACTTTGATCTATTTTATGAGAATTACAAATTGAACCAAGAATTAGATACATGATTAAGGTTCTAGCTTATTTGAGCATATTATCAAGCACTAAGTGTGCATTGTGATTTTACGACCCTTTTGTGAGATTTTTATTATCTTACACCCCAATTGCTATCTTTTTAGCTCACAACCTCACCATACCCTATTATCATTTATGCATGCAAGAAAATCCATTCTCATACCTATGAACCCACTTGCTAATTATTCATTCTAGTGTGAATTTTGAAATTAAAGGTTAGGGCTCAAGTTCTTACCTCTTGTAGTGAAAGCCTAGCAGCTTTACTTGATAATCTTCAAGGGTTTAGGCAATGATTGAGTGGGAAACTTGATGAAGATCACTCTCTCCCTCTAGAACCTCCTCTCTCACTCTATTTGCAATAAAATATCATAAAAGGGACCTAAGGAGGTGTTTTTAATGAGATGGGGTCGGGTTTTAAAAGTTATAAAATAGGAGCCCCGACACACTCTGCGATCGAATAATGGACATGCGACCCGCAGAATGGACCGCAAAAATTGTCCCAAAAACCTGAACAAATTATCTGGGTATGCGGCAAGAATGCGGTCTGCATACCTGTTCTGCGGTCATATAATACACTGCAGAACTGCCCCTCGCAAAAATTCCAAGGGGATTATGCGATGACTATGCGACCCGTATATTGATTATGCGATCACATAATTGGCCGCATAGTTGACCTCAAAATTAACCATCAAACTGTCTGACTCTGCAGTCTGCATAGCTATTATGCGATCGCATAATGGACCACGGAAACACACTTTTCTGGAAAACATTATTCCTTAAATTTTTAATGCACAGATAAGTACAAAGGGTCTGAACCGCGGCGAGCTTGCAAGCCGCGAAGAATTTTATCAATTTCTAACACATATTCCTAACTTGGCACTACGAGCTTTCGGGTTTTGGGTAGAAATTTTCACGAGGCCTTACATCCTCCCCCACTTAAGATCATTCGTCCTCGAATGAGGATCAAGGTTCACTCATTAGCAATCTTTATGCAACCTCAGGTTTTCACATAATGAAACATATCAACAGCCCCAAATTTGGCTAACTCCCTAAATTTCCAAAATTTTTGCCAGAGTTTTCTATGTATCTAGGCCTATCCACCTGTCAGAGAGCCCTAGAAACATATCTTAACAGCATATACAAAATCCATAGACATGATATAATTTGTAATAACACTAACCATGGCTATATAGGGAACATATACCAAAACAGAACAGTTTTACATAGACCAAATCAAAGGATAAGAGTTCATAGGAACCAAATGCATAAAAGCTATTACATGGCTATACAAACAAATATGGGTACTTCTTTTTCATATCTTCCTCAGATTCCCAAGTGGCTTCTTCAACCTGCTGGTTTCTCCATAACACTTTCATGGAGGCAATTTCTTTGTTTCTCAATTTCCGGACTTGCCTGTCAAGAATGGAAACTGGAACTTCTTCATATGACAATTCTTCATTAACCTCAATAGTTTCAACTGGCACAATGGTGGACGAATATCCCACTACCTTCTTTAACATAGACACATGGAAGACTGGGTGCACCAATGACATATCAGATGGCAGCTCAAGCTTGTATGCCATCTGATCAATCCTCTGAATGATTCTGATGGTTCGACATACCTCGGACCCAATTTTCCTTTCTTTCCAAACTGCATGATACCCTTCATGGGGGAAACCTTCAAAAATACCTAATCATCTTATTTGAACTCTACATCTCTACTACGAATGTCCGAATAAGACTTTTGGCGACTTTGAGCAGTTTTCAACCTTTCCTTAATAATTATGACTTTCTCCATGGCCCGATACACAAGGTCCGACCCTATCAATTCAGCTTCTCCAACCTCAAACCACCCAATAGGAGACCTACATCTCCTACCATACAATGCCTCGAATGGTGCCAACTGGATACTAGCATGGAAGCTGTTGTTATAAGCAAATTCTGTGAGTGGCAAATGGTCATCCCAGCTACTTTTGAAATCAAGCGTACAAGCACGCAACATGTCCTCAAGCGTCTGAATAGTCCGCTCCGCTTGCCCGTCGATCTGAGGATGAAAGGCTATACTAAGATTTACCTGTGTACCCAAACCTTGCTGAAATTTCTTCCAAAAATTGGTCGTGAACTGGGCCATCGATCCGAAATGATTGACACTGGAGTGCCATGCAACCTGACTATTTCTTTGATATACAACTGAGCATACTGTTCCAAGTCGGTAGATTTGGCTGGCAAGAAATGCGCTGATTTCGTGAGTCGATCAACGATTACCCAAATTGAGTCGAACTTGCACGGAGTGCGTAGTAACCCTACCACAAAATCCATGTTAATCATTTCCCATTTCCACATTGGAATTTCTATGCTTTGAGCCAATCCACAGGGCCTTTGATGTTTGGTCTTCACTTGCTGACAATTAGGACATTTTGCCACAAAGTCCGCCACGTCCCTTTTCATGTTGCTCCACTAGTAAACTTCTTTGAGATCATGATACATTTTCGTACGGAATACCTGGAAGTGTGAGCTTCTGCCATGATCCTTTCCCGAAGACCGTCAATATCCGAAACACATAGGCGGCCTTGGTACCGTAGGGTACCATCATCCATGCCGAAGGTAAAAGCTGTGGTCTTGGGTTTATGAATCCCCTCTTTCAGTTGTGCTAATAACAGATCATAGTATGCTTTTCTTTGACCTCCGCTACAAGTGATATTCAGCCCTATTCTGCACAATCACTCCCCCTTCGCTAGAGTCCGCAAGGCGAACTCCCAAACTAGCCAACTGGTGGACTTCCCGGTCCAGCGGCCTCCAATATGCCTCTAAATGAGCCAAACTTCCCATATATTTCTGGCTAAGAGCATCCGCCACAACATTGGCCTTTACGGGGTGATAGAGAATATCAATATCATAATCCTTGAGTAACTCTAGCCATTTTCTCTGTCTCAGATTCAACTCCTTTTGCTTGAAAATATATTGAAGGCACTTGTGGTCCGTAAATACATCTACATGGACCCCATACAAATAATGTCGCCAAATGTTTAGTGCAAACACCACTGCCGCAAGCTCTAAGTCGTGGGTTGGATAGTTCTTCTCATGGTTCTTGAGTTGCCTAGAAGCATAAACTATAACCTTGCCGTGTTGCATTAGCACATACCCAAGCCCGATCCTGGAAGCATTGCAATACACCACAAATTCCTCTATACCCTCTACCAGGGTTAATATCGGTACTGTAGTCAATCTTGATTTCAATTCTTGGAAACTCCTTTCACAAGCATCGGACCACTGGAACCTAACTGCTTTCTGCATCAATTTAGTCAATGGAGAGGCAAGAGTAGAAAATCCCTCCACAAATCTTCTATAGTACTGCGAATCTCTGTTGGAGTGGTAGGCCTGGGCCAATTCCTTACTACTGAAATCTTTTGAGGATCAACCATAATCCATTCCCTAGAGATGACATGACCCAAGAACGTGACAGATTCAAGACAAAATTCACATTTTGAAAGTTTTTACATACAATTAATGTTGCTGAAGAGCCTCCAAAACTGCCCTGAGATGGTCAGCATGGTCCTCCCGACTTCGGGAATACACAAGAATATCGTCAATGAACACTATCACAAAGGAGTCTAGAAAGGGCTTGAAGACTCGATTCATAAGATCTATGAAAGTTGCCGAGGCATTTGTGAGCCCAAAAGACATCACCAAAAATTCAAAGTGCCCATACCGAGTCTTGAAAGCTTTTTTTTGGAATATCTTGCTCCCTTATCTTCAATTGATGATACCCGACCGCAAGTCAATTTTTTGAGAAACACGTAATACCGTGCAATTGAACAAACAAGTCATCTATCCTTAGTAGAGGGTATTTATTTTTGATTGTGACTTTGTTGAGTTGCCGGTAGTCAATACACATCCATAGCGACCCATCTTTCTTCCTTACTAACAAAACCGGTGCGCCCCATGGTGACACACTTGGCCGGATGAAAGCCTTCTCTAGAAAATCTTTCAATTGTTCCTTTAGCTCTTTCAATTCTGTCGGTGCCATTCTGTAAAGTGGAATTGATATAGGCTGCGTGCCTGGCATCACATCGATCCCAAAATCAATCTCTATGTCTGGTGGGATCCCAGGGAGCTTATCTAGAAAGACATCTAGAAATTCATTCACAACTAGTACAGATTCAAGGCTAGGTGCCTCGACATCCGTGTACGTAATACATGCTAAATGATAGATACACCCCTTCTTGATCATCTTCGCCGATAAGAAATAAACCGACCTTTTGGCACTACATTATCTCCATTCCATTCAATAACGGGCTCATTTGGAAACTCAAGCCTCATAGTTCTAGTCCGACAATCAAGTTTGGCAAAACATGAATAAAGCCAATCTATTACCAATTTCTAACACATATTCCTAACTTGGCACTATGAGCTTTCGGGTTTTGGGTAGAAATTTTCATGGGGCCTTACAGTAAGAAACGGCCCCTAAGGGTCCAAACAGCCTTGGCACAAGGCCCAAATATGTCATTCAATCCAATTTATAGAAATTCTTTCTAAAACTCATAAGTATCATATAGTTTCAGTCAAATACGCAACTTTATAGTTGCTGCACGACGGACCAAGTCACAA